>NC_142503.1:122691250-123030000 GCF_057876585.1 Rhinolophus sinicus
TACTTAAGTAAAAATATGTTCTATGATTATGTTGTGGAAGTATTCCTATAAACTAAAATTTCTGAATATACAACATACAAAGTGAACTTTTAAAAAAAAGTTTTTACTCTATCCCGGTGGTCGACATTTGTCATTATTTTAGATCCTCCTATATTTTGGGGCGTTCCAACCTCTTGAGGCAAAGCCCTCAGCCATTCCTGAAACTGAAAACCCCTTTCCAGACTTCTTTGTAGCTTAGTACAGTGTGATCAGCTTTGACTTGTGTGGCAGGGGCCTCCCTGACCATTCTGTCAGTTGGAGGCTGCACCTGTCCTGATTCCATCCAGTTTCCTGAGAAAGCAGTTGTCGCTAAACTGATAGCAGTGTCTTGCTTTGGAATTGTTGGGGGTGCCAGCTGGGTTGTCAGTATTCCATGGTGGGACCTCTGTCTTGTAACTTGTATGTTCTGTAACATAATGCATAATATATAACATCCGTTGTGTATTATTTTACATAACATACAGTGTTTCATGTGTTAGTATGAATGTTTATATAAATTTCCTCATATAACAGTCCATACCACTATTTTCATATACATTTTTGTATATGTATGTATACATTGCATATAGTTTCTTTCATAGTTTCCTTAATATACAGATGGGATAGGGGTTGAGATAGTAAACTGCTGCTTTTTTTCACATAAAGGAACACAATGGCTTGGACTTTTTTTTCCGAGAAATTTCCATAAATTCTCAATAAACGTAGATATTCCATATTAAAATAATAAAATGGGTGAGAAGATCGCTGCATGTGAAGGAGTCAGTCTCTGGGTGGGTCCCTGAAGGGCAGACCTGTGGTGCTTTGGTTTTCTCCTATTGGCGATGTGTGGAGTTCCCGTGACCTGTATTTCTTTTCCCCCCTCCTCAGGACTCTTATCTGTTGATGATTCTGTTATTTCCTGGTATTTGTAGAAGTTACTGTAATGCTTTTAGTTTCCTTCTTACCAGCTAACATTTGGCCCAGGTTCAGCATTTTGGGGTGTGGGGGGGCAAAAGGAAATGTAGAGTTCAAGGATTACAAGTGACTTGGTTTCCCAGATTCAAGACTGCATATGATGCCAGGCTGAGACATACTGTATATAACAATAGGTGCTTTATAATAGAGGGGGGACATCTCTTCAAACTTGTTTCAGAAAGTTTAAAACCTAGAGTAATCTAAAATAGATCACATCCTGCCACAAAGAAGCCATTTGGAACTAGTTTCAGAATAAGAAGACCTTTGGAAGAGGTAAGCTGGTGTTTGAGACCTGTTATATGGTGTTCCTAGATGAAAAAGAGAAAGCAGAGGTGCTTAATAATTGTTCTGCTTGATCTTTATTTTTAAGTTTTTTAATTAGTATTTTTTTCAAATTAAAGAGACAGAGCTTCAAATTCAAGGGGTAGAACAAAGCTGGCTAACAGGTGCCTTAGGAGATGTGGAAATAGAGCATGAACCCTTAGGTAAGGAAAGAGTTTTTGTCTTGAGGCCAGATTTAGCACAGAAGGATCTAAACATCATTCGTCATCTTTACAGATTCAAAGAACTGAAGACTTCTAAGAGATTAAAGATAATTTTCTGAAAGGGGTAATAGAAGAATTTACTTACCAATTAGTAAATTCAATCTCAAAGTTTAGCAAATTCCAAAACAGATTATGAAACTGTGTGTGTGATCACTTAGAAATGTAGCAGTGATTAATAGATGGTGTGGCTTCCAGAATCCAAGAACAAATCATGCCATCCTAACTTGTGTTAAATTAATTAGATAAGGAGGCTGTTAGATTAGGTGGTTCTAATGCCTTAGTAAGTTTATGTAAACAAACCAAAACCTAAGCTTTTATTGCCTCAAGGTTAAGAAATCAAAACCTAAGAACAACCAATCAAAAGCACCGACTAGGCTTTCCTAAATAATATAATCGCTTACTCTTCTCTGTAAAAGTCGTGCCCCTCGTTCCTGTTCATGGAGCGCTCCTAACCACTTCCAACTTGGCACTGCCCTATTGCAATGGATTTTTGCTCAAATAAACTAAGAAAAAATTAAATATGCTTCAGTTTATCTTTTAACACTTAACCTCTCTTTTTAAACAGTTCCTTGATTGGGGATGCAGGGAACTTTGTGTATGTGGTGAATCTGGACTGTTTTTATAAAATTGCTTTTTTATAGTCATATGGAGCAGATGGAAAAGTGTGGGCTTAATGGAAATGATTAGAGTAGTTCTTAGTTGTGAAATGAACCCATCTAGGACTGCTGTTTAATGGGTCAGGGTGTCTCCCGGTGGGAGGTTTCTCCTGATATTTGCCAGAGTCCATCCTTGGGCTCCGCCCCATTCAGACATTTATCAGTGACTTGGGTAAAAATGAGAAGGCCCACTTGTTAATGCTGTGTATTATCTGAAGTCGTGGGATGTTTAGTAAAGGACAGGGAGGAGAGCACAGACTCGGCAGTCACACCGAATAGATCTGAATGCTGATTCCAAGGCAAGTTAATTTAAAGTTTTTGGACTTCTATTTTCTTATCTTTAAAATAACAATGAATTTTCTATATTACGAAGCAGTAGATACTCATCAAATGTTAACTTACTTACCTCATGTTTAGAAGAATAAAGATAAATATTCCAAGCAACTGAAACGTTGGTCTGTAATTAACAGGGTGATATTTATTATAAACAAGTAGAAACATAACTTCGTTGGAACTAATCGCTTATACAAAATATAAGTATGCACGAGAGAGAGAGAGAGAGAGAGAGAGAGAGAGAGAGAGAGAGAGAGAGAGAGATTATAAAGGGTTTATTGACTGATTTTTAAGTAATAGCATATATCACTGACAGAAACAGGCTTTATTCCAGGCTGCATTATTAGCAACATGGTTTAAGTACGAAGTACCATGTTTAGTTTGAGCACTTTATTTTGAAGAGAATATTGACAAAGTGGGGTTCAGTTCAGTGATGGATCCTGAAATCATTTCCTTTGAAAAACAACTGAGGAAATGGAATGTGTTTAACCTGGAAATAAATAGACCTGCATGAGACTGAAAGATTGGAGATGTTTTGAATGACTTCAGAATGTACAAGGGCCAACTGGTACTAGTTACAAGAATTAATTAGAATTTCCTTAAAATTTAAGTTACACACATTATGCATCCTGTCTCATTGGAGGTTGAGGTCACCATTGCTGAAGGTTTTCAGTCTGGATTAGCACTCAAGAGAGATGAATTAAGTGGCATTATTGCATAGGTTTGGGAAACTCTCTTTCAGAATTGGAGTTCTGTAGACATATTAAACAAGACCTCCAGGAACTGAATAGAGCACTCAGGTGAAGCAGAAAATCTGGGCAGGTTTTCTGTTGCAGGGACAGAAAAGATTTAGGAGAGTGTAAATGGCATGAAAATCAGGAATTAGGTGTGAGGGTTGGGGACTATAATTATGAGTGATATAAGATTAACTACAAGTAATTTTTAAAAATTTAAACGCCACATGGTATACAAACCATTCCTTTTTGGGGAATGTGTTTTAAGTAAAATATGATTCAGTTGAGAGATGGAACAAATTCCAAACCGGAAGTAGAGTTTCTCCTTTAGACCAGTCAAGGACTGATTAGTCTGTTTTTAAGTCCAGTGCACTGAGTGATACCAAAGGGCCCCCAAAGAACGTGCAGTATGTTGAACAAATGTTATGATAAAAGTTTTTTTGTTTGTTTGTTTACTTCTCCTACCCCAAACATCTATAATCTTAAATTCTGAACTAAAATCCCACGTTTAAAAGAAACACATTCTTTGGCACCTAACATGCTATATCAGAATCTGTTATAAGCCATGAGTTATGTTCATCAGCCACATTTTTTCCAACTACAGGTTTGTTTTTTTACGGTATTCCAAAAATCATGTTCGTGGGAGCAGACATATGTAAATTACAGGTAGCCCTTCTACTCCTGCTAAGGCTGAGGAGAGAAAAATCACATATCTCCTTTCCTTATACTGTATGTGGAGAGCGTGACATTGGTTATCATATGGTCAGCCCTGTTCAGCATTGGCGAGATCCATGGACAATATCCATGAAAACAAAGCCACAGGTGAGGTAGTTATCATACAGGTAAGAAAGATGTCTGTGAGCTTAAATGAGGCAAACACTGGATCGAGCAAGTATCCTCCTGTAACTTCCTACCCATTTCCCCTGCTCCTTGAATACTTACTCCAGGATGTATTGTGTCTTAGTTTTTTACTGACTGAGAAAGCTATCAAAGAGAACCAAAAGTCAGGGTAGTAGCCAAATTAAGACGACAGTGAACAGTGGGGCAGGGGAGAGGGTTTCCTGAAAGGTACCATTTGGTAAAAAGTGATCTGACATTGTGCATTCAAAGGAAAAGCTAACAGTCACTTGTCTTAAGGAACTTGGGGTTTAGCTCAGTTTCTCCGGTCCTCCTTCGTTGCCTCCTCCTTCTCTTTCTTTTATCTTCTTCCTTCTTCCTATTACTCCTCTTTCTTCTCCTATTTATTTATTTTTTTTGGTGTGTGTTGTTTTAATGTTTCCGTTAGGAAATAGAACAAGCAACCAGAGAAGTCCATAAAGCTGAAAGTGTGGTTTAACGAATTATCATGAAGCACGATGCAAGTGGTCATTACCAAGTCAAAGAAAAAACAAAAAGCCAGCTTTCCTGTGTGTCCCTTCCCAAGTATAACCTCTCCCACCCCCTAATTCCTTTCTTTTTTCTTTAAAATTTTCCTACCATGTGTGTATACCAAAACGATATTGTTTGGTCTTACCTGTTTTTTGACTTTTATATGAATGTTCATAATTGTGCTATGGGTACTTTGGCAACTGACTTTTTTCATTCACTATGATGATTTTTTAAATATTATTATGTATAGTTGGAGTTTATGTGTCCCTACTGTGATATAATATTCTATTGTGTCTGTACCACAATTTATTTATCCATTCTACTATTGGTGGAATTTTAGGTTGTTTCTAGTTTGGGATATTAAGAACAATGCTGCTAAGAACATTATTGTATATGTCTCCTGATGTTCTCTGTTCATGAGTTTCTATAAGATGTATATACCTCAGAGGGGAATTTCTATAGCGTGTGTTTCTTCATTTTTACTAGAAAAAGGCCAAATGCTTTCTGAAGATATTTTTTTTTTAACCAATTTAGATTTATACTGGAAGGGTATGAGAGTTACTGTTTCTCAATTCTCAAAAACATACCTTATTTCCAGGCTTCAGTTCCAAATAATCAGGAGGGTGCTTAGTGTCTTTAATTGTGGTTTATTTTGTGTTTCCTTGATTATTATTGAGATCAAGCACCTCTCCATGTATTTCTTTACCACTGGATTTTCTTTCTTTGAAGTATCTGTATAATCTCCTACTAGTTCTTTGTCTATTACATGTGCTGGAAATCCTTCTCCCGTCTGTAGCTTGCCTTTTCCCTCTCATCATGTCTTCTGATGAAGTACTTTATTTGAATGCAGTCACATTTAGTTGAGTTCTGGAACGAAGAAACTTTTCTTCAGAGAGAATTTGTATTTGCTTCTGCCCGGTACCTGGAGGTGTTCTGAGTCTAGCACCAAGCAAATTCAAGGCTTGAGTTTCTTTGATGGATCTTCATAATGCCAACCTTGGCTGCAAATCCGTTCTGTTTCACCTGTACCCTGAATTTAAGTGGGGATTCCAAAAGGTAACTATTTGCTTCTGCCAAGGAAATTTCCTGTTAGATCCTCCACTCTGTGTCAGCCTGGGACTTTGATTTCAGTCACCTTCTACTAATGAGGCCATCAAGACAAAAGTTCAAATTGGCAGGAATGTTGAAATTTGTCAGAATTGGCAAATGTAGTTGTGCAAAGGTGTCTTCCATGCTGGCTTATCTCTTTGGATTCCTGTCTTTCCTTCAGTATTGACATAATTTCTTATTATCTTGTCAGCCCATCTATCTATCTATCTATCTATCTATCTATCTATCTATCTATCTATCTATCTATCATCTATCTATCTGCCTACCAATCTCTCATCTGTCTTTTTGGTTGATCCCTGCTTTGTTTCCACAGAACCACATGCCTCATCAGAGGTGCTATGCTGACTCCCTCCCTCTCTTCCTCCCTCCCTCCCTTTTTCCCTCCTTCCTTCCCCTCTGCCACTTTGTCAACCATCAAGCTTGTTCTCTACATCTATGGGTCTGATTTTGTTTTGTTTTGTTTTGTTTATTCTATTTTTTTGTAGGTACTACAAAATCATGTGGTATTTTTCTTTCTCTGATTTATTATACTTAACATAATACCCTCCACATCCATCCATGTTGTTGCTAATTGCAAGATTTCCTTCTTTTTTATTGCAGAATAATATTACATTGTGTGTACCATATTTTGATGTATATAATGTGCTCCCATGTATAATGCTCACCCACATTTTTGGCCCAAACGTTAAGGGAAAAATCTTTCATTTAACTTTTTAATTCAAATTTTTATTTGTTTACATTTAGTACTTGTTTTTTTGGTATTATAAAGGACTTTTAGCATTTATTTTTTAAAATATTATGCTACAAGAAATTTTATGTAACAAATAATTACAAAACACAGAACAGATACAAGGTACAAGAAATTTTATGTATTGGCAACAAATTTACGATATTTACACATCATAGAAGGCCAAGAACTCTTTTTCATTTGCAAACTGATTATCATATTCCGGGGTATTGTTTTGCAAATGAATATCATTATTGATTTCTAGAGTTACACTTTTAACTTACAAGCATAAATAAAAGAATTAAAAACATTTATATAGATATGGGATTAGTACTACCCATGTATGATGTGCATTCTTATTTTTCCCTCACAAATTTGGGCAAAAACGTGCACATTATACACAGCAAAATACGGTATATACCACATCTTCTTTATTCATTCAACTGTTGATGGACATCTAGGTTGCTTCCATAACTTGGCTATTACTAGTAATGCTGTACTGAATATATGGGTGCATATATCTTTTTGAAATAGTGTTTTGTTTTCTTTGGATAAGTACCCAGAAGTGGAATTGCTGGATCATATGGCAGCTCTATTTTTATTTATTTCTTTGATGCTTTTTAAATGATTTATAAAAAACAAACAAAAAACTACCCAGCATTTTTTAGATTTTTTTTTTCTCCCAGTGGAAGAAGATTGGTTTGGAAACTTAGTTTATCATTACTGCAAACTAGCTGTTCTCTCGTAGTTCCTTATCAAGGGTGTACATTAGAACGAAATAGGAATTTCTTTTTTAACCCTCCAAATGCATGTGCTTGGGTCCCTCCACGGAGATCCTGATTCAATATATCTGTGGGATAAGACAAGTCTAATTTGAAAAGTCTCCCTAGATAAATCTGTTCTGCAGAGTGATTGAAGTGACATTGTAAAAACAAAATCAATCCTTCTGTCTATCGATAGAAACAATACTATTTTACAAAGAAACAGTACAGGCTATTCTAATTTATAAATTTAAAACATATTAGAATCAATAAATTAGAAGAAGGGAGGGGTAATTCACGTTGCCTGGATTTCATTTGGATCCAGGATGAGCCAAACTCTAACAGACAATATATCCAAACTTCGGAGGTGCTGCAGCCAGTTATTTATACAGATTCTTCACCAGGAAGAATAATGGGGGCAGTTGAGTCTTAGGTGCTCAATTCCCAGTGCATCAACCTTTCTATGGCTCCTGTGAGGTACAAACCAAATCCTGAGTGAACATTTGTGGAAGCCCCTGAGGCCCCACATGGCTACAGGAGGTACATTTTCTGGCTGTGAACATTCTGCCTTTCATTCTCCCTCCCACCAGGAACACAAAATTAATAATAATCACAATCCCTCTGTCCTTCCCATTACAAATCTGTAATTTACTGTTAAACTACTTCCATATAGAGTAAAATATATACATGTGTGTGCTCAAGTTTACTTTCCACTGTAGACATGGCCATGGCCAGTTATATAAAAAGAACCTTAGGGGGCAGCTGCCATCCAACGTGGTCACTAAGGACACTTCAGAGATGTCCCTATAAATATGACCCAGAAAATTCATCAGTTGGTGAAATGGATGTTAGAAATAATTCTCCAATGGTGAAATGAGTGTGGCTCAGTAGGCTTTATATAGGTACCTCTAGCCTTTGCATGAAAGTTATGTAAAAGAATATTGAAAGTAGATTATTTCTACATCTTCAGAATAAAGCACCTAAATCAAGACTTTCAATGGGTCTACTCAAGGGTGCATCCTGTCTCCTGATTTGATGAGACAGGGTTACCCAGTCCTCCTGGAATGGTGAACTTTTCATGCATAGTGATAGTTGGAGTGCTTTAAAAGACCAAGGGAATGGAATTCAGGAGTCTGTAGTAACAGGTGGCTTGATGGTATTTATGCCCACATGCTGATGCTTGCTGAACTTGTGGCCGAGTTCAGCCTAGGTCTTATTTTCCTTACAAACATGTTTTGCTGATGATCTGAGGCTACCTATGTGTTTATCAAAAGAATAGGATAGTTGTGACTGGCCCAACTGGTGTAAATCAGTTTATAGCACCTTTTGTTCCATGTTCCTTCAAGAACCTCTTTATTTAGGGAAACCCACTTCTCTTGCTTACAGGAGGAAAGGGAACTCTGTTCTGTTTTCTAGAGAAAAACTCTTATTTATTGTATCCTGTAACATCCCCCTACTCCCCCACCCTGCCACCTTTTTTACTTGTTAGACTACCGGCTAACATAATGATAGCAGTGACAGCATCAGCTTATAGCCCAGGCAACGAGACAATAATAATAATACAATAATACAATTGTATTGTTATTATTGTCTAAGAATAGAGAACCCTAAAGTTGCAGTACTCTGGAGCTGTTTAGATGAAAAGCAGACGTTTCACCTCTCTCATCAAATTCTCAGAGCACTCCAGCTTCCTGGAGGGATGTCACTCTCAGACTTTTTTTTTGAGTGCTGTTAATTATCTAACTCAGTCGTCCTAACAACCATTTGAGACATGTGTTCTTATTCCCATAGTTTTGCTTATAACCCTTGGATAAGCAATCCAAGGGTGAGACAGTCCAAAATAACTTGATGAATTTGAGCATTGAGCCCCAGGCTTTAAAATGCGTGTGCTTTTTATGCTCCCCTGTGTTGCTTACACTAATTATTGATGTTTATTTTAATGACTTTATGCTAATGTCCAAAATTTAAGTTACGTTTAACAAAACATACTTCAGGAGGTAAAGAAGCATGTTTTCTACGTTAGAAAGATTCAATGCTGGTGGCATAAAATAAGGGGTTAGGGAGTGGCCGGTTAGTTCAGTTGGTTAGATCGTGGTGCTACTAACACCGAGGTTGCTGGTTCGATCCCTGCATGGGCTACTGTGAGCTGCACCCTCCTTAAAAAAAAATAAGGGGCTAAATAGTAATTAAAAGTAAAGCGTTATGAAATCTTGTTAACAAGGTATGCCTAGGAACACCAAATTTATAAAAGTTTTGTTTAGGATAAACTTTTACTGTATAACTACATAAATACAAGCTACCAAAGCAGAAAAAAAAACAAGAAGCTGTCCATTATTAGAGTAAATATATGTGTTACAAAGGGTTTAGAAAGACTGGAGAACAGATGGAATGACTTGTGTTGTAAGACCTCATGGAATGGAGCTACTCTGTGGCAATCAAGAAATACTGTGTTTCCCCAAAAATAAGACCTAGCTGGACCATCAGCTCTAATGCATCTTTTGGAGCAAAAATTAATACAAGACCCGGTATTATATTATATTATATCATCTTATATAAGACCTGGTATCATATTATAGTAAAATAAGACCGGGGCTTATATTAATTTTTGCTCCAAAAGACGCATTTGAGCTGATGGTCCAGCTAGGTCTTATTTTCGGGGAAACATGGTAGTTCACCAAAACGCATTTTAACGTGTTTAGTTAGTTAAAGGTGAGAAAATTCCAGATGGTGAAACCTAAGTGCCACCTTAAAGGAAATTTGAAATCCAGAAGCTGTTCTGAGGAACCACTGGTGAAGTAGGATTGGGCTGTGTGTGGTCTCTTATTGGCATCACTCAGTGACTGTGCAAACTATAATGCAGAACAGTTTCTCCAATATGAAGAAAGAGGGAATTTTGGGTTGGCTGAATGGAATGCTGCCTATTAAAAGGAAAATAAAAGAGCTATTGAAAACTGCCATTATACAAAAATAGTAAACAATGGTTCTTGCCCACTCACTGGGCACAATAGTCTCTTATTTAATACCACTTGGGGAGGTCTGTGTTTCTAAAGCCTTTGCATGTAGTTTAGAGTCAAGGGTATGGTCAGCCAGATTATTGTAACTTTTGACCACAAACCTGAATGTGAAAAAGTTGAAATTAGTTTTTATAGAGTATATTTTGCCAGTTACTAATATGCAGTTTCTTAATCATAAAGAAAATGTATGTACAGAGTTTTCTGTATGAATGCCCTCTTTAAGCATTTTCATTTAGTGGATTTTGCCACGAAACACCAGCTTTTCACCTACATGAGGTTGGCACCTTATAGCTCACAGGACCAATTTCTACCACCATGCTTATAGTGCTTCTATTTTCTGTGTGCTTAGTGGGCTCTCGTATTTCTTGCTTCAAAATATAGCGTTACAGATTTTAATAGAAGCCCTTCTTTTTGTGCTAAAATGACTTCCAAAGATATCCTGAGTATCACTAAATTACCCCTGAAACTCCTGCCAAAATGCAGAGGGCTAATACTGCAGTTGCTTCCCTGTCTGGTGGCTCCTGGAATGTTTACAGCTTTAAATTATTGTTAGGACAGTATTTAAAATTGCCTAAAGTGTGAAGATGTTTAACATATTTCATTAATGTGACCAGTTTAATGGTTGAGCTGACTTTCATACTAATAGAAAGATTGCTATTTTTAAGTTAATTAGGTCCCTTTCATGGGTCCTGTGCTTTCCACACACCAGGAAACTCACAGGCTCCTCCAGGCAAATTTCTTGTGTGCTTGGCATAGTCCCAATTACTCTTTTTATTTTTCTCTTGTTTGCTTCCTAACAGTATGCCTCATCTCACTAGCAGCACCTTCCACACTTACTGTCTTTGCCCCTAATCTCAATGTTATGTGCTAACCACAACTGTGGAGCCCACCAAACCCAGCACAGTTACAGCAGTCTCTCTAGACCAGGAAACACTGTGATGGTTAAGACCAAAATGATCACGTGTGACTAATGAACACTATCTGTAAAATGTGAGAAACTGTTACTCTGAGGTGCAGATTTATTCTTATATATGAGCGTTTATAAATTGAGACTTTGTAAGTATAGGAAGTCTCGTATTTAAAAATTGATTTCTAGTGGAAGTGATGTGCTTACATCAAATGAATATAATTGTGGTGTGGAAAATAACTGACTGAGCATTCTCTTCTTCAGCAGTATTAGATTGAGGTTCCCAAATTCACATGTTCTCCAACTGAAGAGGGAGGCTGTTCTTGGGCCCAACTTTGGATGTCCTGGGGGAGGGTGAGCCTCATGGGTCCAGATCTTCTAATTTTTGAAGAGAAAACAATTTAGGTGAAATCTGCCCATTTTTAAATATTGGTTTTAGAAAAGAAACAACCTGGTGGAATTGAACTCTTGTACTATAAAGCTGAATTGAGGAATTGACTTTTTTTATAAATATGATAGAAATAAGTCTTGATATTGCAGTTAAACTTCTCCAGTTATATATTTGCTGTCTGTAGAAAATGGAGTAAAATATGCCCTGCTTTATCCTCGCCCTCCTTGGTTTTTACTAACAATAGGTGCATGAGGTCTTTAACTTCCTAATTAACTGCCAGCCATATCTGGACGTCTTACTTCCATGGTTTGCTGGGTCACAAGGGCTTTGAAGACTCACTGTAGCCACCTTGAATTCTGTACAGCTGCTAGGGTTTGGCTCACTCTCCCTGCTGCTAAATATTCTCTTTCCATTTTCTGTGGTTATCAGTTTCCTTTTCTTCTTTCACGTTATTCACTCTGCTTATTGAAGTTTCTTCTTTTTTCTCTTTTTCCTTTCCATGGTTTTATCCCCCTCTCTTGGTAAGAAAAGATTTTTATTTACCCATAGGAAACTATAATTTTGGCAGAAAATTACAGGCTTCTGAGCAATGCGATCAGAAAGAGAGGCACACCCAGAAAGCGAACCTTACATCCTGGCATTTCATAACTCCTCAGAACAGTTCCTCATCTTCTCCGCTATGTCCGCTCTTCCTCCTATATTCCCAATTTTAGGAAATGTCAACATGAGCTATCTGGGAGGTCAAGCCGCTGACCTGGAAGTTGTCCTATCTCTGCCAGTCCCCTGTGCACACTCCACCCCCTTATCAGATTTGCTGCCCCTCACTGTGTCCTCACTTCTCTGACCTTGGGAAGGCCCTCAGCACTTCCTGTCTGCATTAGTGCCACTTGAAGCCTGTCTGTGAAAAGCCTCACTTAGGATCAAACCCTTTCACATCCACAATAAAACACAAGTCCTTGCAGCAATCAAGGACTGTTCCCTGCCTTCCTCTCCTGCCATTTTCCTGAAATATGATTTGTTACAGCCATACACAACCATTAGTCTTTCTCATGGAGTGCTGTGTATTTGCACATGTCCCCTTTCTCTTTGCTCAGTTACACCTGATGCTTCAAAACTCAAGTGAGATG
The DNA here is from genome assembly GCF_057876585.1 of Rhinolophus sinicus. Classification (NCBI taxonomy): domain Eukaryota; kingdom Metazoa; phylum Chordata; class Mammalia; order Chiroptera; family Rhinolophidae; genus Rhinolophus; species Rhinolophus sinicus. The sequence goes on from NC_142503.1 coordinate 122,703,917, forward strand.
ACACTTTCTCCATGTAGCCTTCAAGCGGGGCTAGGTATCACTCATTCCTGCTTGCTTGGCGCCCTGCATTCAGCTTTATGTTTGTGCAAATCCTGCATGCTTCTCCAGCTCTCTCACTAGACTGTGAACTCCTTAAAAGCAGGAAATATCTTTCATCCCAGAATTGTTAGGGTTTAGTGTGTTTATCTATATCTCCAGACACTGTGCTGGAACCTAAGAATGATGAAACAGCTAACAGATCTTCAGTTATTCATTCCCTCAGGGTATGGAGCTGTTCTAACTTACTAGCAATATGTCATGTGAACTCTGCTGATCTTTATTAAGACTCCTAGACCATCGATTCACTTAGACCATATCTTTAAAAATGTTTTAATATAGTTGAAAATGCTGGGTAATAATGAAATGATTTTTAGTCTTTTAACTACAGACAAATAAATCTAAAAAACATGAAGCTTATATGATATGAGGATACTTTGGTCGGAATGTTTGCATCCCCCCAGAATTTCTATGCTGAAATGCCAATGCCCAAAGTGATCGTATTAAGGGGTGGGCCCTTTGGGAGGTACTCAAATCCGGAGGGTGGAGCCCTCACGAATGGGATTAGTGCACTCACAAAACAGACTCCACAGTTCTCCCTAGTCCTGTCTACCCTTCCACCGTGTGAGGAAACAGTAAGAAGTCAGCAGCCTGGACGAGGGCTCTCACCTGATCATGCTGGCACCCTGGTCTTGAACTCCCAGCCCCCAGAACCTCAAGAAACAAATTTTTATTGTTTATATGTCACTCAGCCCAAATGGACTTACACAAAGGGACTTCAAAGTCAAACAGTCTGTTCTACCAGACAGCATTCAAGTTAAAAGAGACATAGACATTGGTCCTTAGACACGCCACCCTTTTCATAAAATTCATGAACAGTTAACTGAAAGGGCAGTCCTTCATGATGAGTCCTGAGACTTTTAGGCCACTTCTGAAATGCCACATCTCTCAAGTCGGGGGGCTGCCACTGTGGCTTTGCCACTAAGCAAGCTCACAGAGCTTAGTGTGCAGGCCCTCAGACTTGCTGATTATGTGGTAAAGACTGCAACCTGTGGTGATGCTTGCAAGGAACCAGTGGCACAGGGTCTGAAATCATGAGTACTCAATGTTTACACTGGTCCTGTTTCCATTAAGGGTAGAAGAAATGACAGACATTGGACAGTTTTGATGGAAGTTTTATCTTGGTTTATTATAAAGCAATATTCCAAAGCCTTATCGATGCTACTATTTTTTTTAAACATTGCTTTTATTCTTGAAAGTTTATTTCATAAAAGATCAACTACCATGTGTGTGTTTCCAAATTCTAAAAAAAAAAAAATCCTTAAAACTTTGGCTATACCTTCGACACTGAGTAAATTTTGATTTTAAAATATAGAAAGGTTTTGTGCATAGTACAGAGAAAGAATACTTCAAACAGACTTTGGCAGCATGTGTCATTGTTTCTAAATGTACAGTTTTTAAACATAGCTTGGTACAACAGTTTGTTACAGTTAAAATTCAGTTTGTATCACTTTTAGAAATCTAAACATTGTTCCTCTGTCATATGTCTTTGAAATGATATCATATGTTCTGGAAACTCAGTGGGGATATTGAGAGTGCCAGAACTTACTAGAGGAAAGAAATACATATGTATAACCGTTATAGATATAGATATGACTATATATAAATATATTTTTTCCTATTTCTCAGTAGGTTTATGAAACAGTGATGTCACAATTGGGGGCTAAGTATGGGAATTAAGTGGTAAATGTGTTTGATAATTCTCAAATCTCTATTTTATCTGCAAATCTGTGACACTCTGACCTGGGAAATGTGGGGTTATGATGATTGAGTGCAGAACTAAAGAAATAGCTGATTGTTCACAGGGTTCAGAGAAAACCAAGGTCTGAAAGTGAAAGCAAGGCTTCTCCTTAAGAGGGCTCTGTCTCGGCACACTTCTGAGCAAGCAGAAAAAGGGGGCTTGGTATATTAAGGCAAAAGGCACAGAGCAGCCATTTCCCCCACGCAGCACTTTAGGAGGTCAGTAATCCACATAGAACCAAGGAGAATCCCAGTTAACAGGCCGAGTTGTTAGGACCAAATTTTTAGGAATTGTGTTATTGGAAATGTCAAAAACTAGTTGAAAATTTTTCTTTGAGGAATTTTGGTATTGAGAAGGGGTGTTTTGATTTTTCCCCCAGAACCCAAACAGGTTCATCTCTTGGCTTTGCTGACTCCACATTTGGCTCCAGCCTACACAGCGCACCCCTAAAGTCCAGTCTCTCCTCTATGATTTCAGGTCTCGTAGTCTTATGCTATGAAGCCAGGCAAGGAAGACTGGTGCCTTTTTAATGCCATGTACAAAAGTGTAGTCCAAATAGATGAAAGACTTACATATGAAAGCTAAAATTATAAATCTATTCTAAGACAATTTAGGAGACTGTCTTGTCATGGAAAGAGGGAAGAAGGCCATCTTTAAATTTTGAAAGCAAAAATCATAAAATGAAAAACTGATGAGTTTGACGACATCACTTATAGGATTTCTGCTCGTCAAGGACATTATGGACAATATTAATAAACATGTGACAAAATGGGGGAAGATATTTTTAATATACAAAACCCAACAAGGGACCAAAATATACAATAGACTACAAGGAGTTTTAAAAACAAACAAACAAAAAACAAAACGATAGATGAAAGAGAAAGCAACACCAATAGAAAATAGAGAACACGGACAGCTAACTTACAGAGGAAGAAACCCTGAAAGCCCACAACGTTAAGTTATTTTCTATTAGATAAATACAAACTAAAGGAATTATGAGATGTCATGCTTTAAATTATGAGACGTCATCTGTTAAAGCGTGAAGAATCTGAAGTTGCATAATGCCAGTTGTTGATGAGAATTTGGGTGGTAAGGAAACCTCAGGTACTGCTGGTGAAAGCATAGACTCGCGTAGCTATTGTGAAGGGCAGTCTGCCACTGTTTAGTCAAAATAGATAAATATTGTAACTTAGCACTTTTGGGTACATATGGCCTCAAAAAAATTCTTACACGGGTATATGAGGTATGTATCAGGATATCCATTGTAGCATTGATTGTGGGGACAGAGAGTTGGTAGATGTCTGGGTTTCCTCACTAGAAAAGTGGGTAAGCAGAATGTAGTAGACACCAAGGAATATTATGCAGCAGGTAGAAAGTATGTATTTGATGCATATATAGCAACATGGGTACATCGCAAATGCAAAAAAAGGAACAAAGTAGTATGTTACCTAAATAGTATTTATGTAAATAAAAATATGTGGATTCACATACAGGTTACACATGAAACACATTAGGGTGGCTTTCTGTGGGGTGGAGAGAGAAAAGGATGTGAGTTGTAAGAATAAGGGGAAAAATACGCCAAGGGAAGCAGGAAGCATAGATATCATTTCCAGTGAACAAAAAATGAATCCGGTCAGGCCCAAATGGCAAGTGTCTACTGTTTCAGGAATGTTCAAGAACTCAGAACATCAAAAGTAGGCTCTAATAGACAGAGTATGTAAGAATACTCTGTGAACACTGGCACGAGGCACAGAATATTGTCTTTATTTATAGCTATTATCAAATTGAGAGCCACCCAAATACTTGAGCCCCCAAAATGTGGAGAAAATGGCTAACTACTTAAGTTTAAGGGGAAGGATTGGCAAGCATTTGCAGAGTGGATTCTGAAATACTCATCATGCCACAGTAAGCCTGAAAGTAATTATATTACATGCAAAAGTTTCTCTCTAACACGGGTAAAATTAGTTACATTGTGATTCTTTCTCTTTTTCTGCTCTTCCTGTTTCTTTAATATTCCTCTTAATATTTTCTATACACTCATTCACATTTCTTGGCTCTGTCCTTTCAAATCTTTTTCCCACTGCATCAAGTTGTTTTTTCCTTTCTCTCTATATTTTAAAAAAATCTATGTGTCATTATTTCTTTTTGCATTTTTTCTGTTCCATACAGTCACACAGCCTCTGTCCCCATTTCTTTCTACTAAGTGATTGATTTTCCTCAGCCTGCAGATCTATCCTGCACATCGCCTATACTCTGTTCCTAATACGACTTTGGAGGGAATAAACTACTAGGTTCCTTAATCCTATTTTCATGCACATATTTTAGCAATAGAAGGTACACGCTATGAAAAACCAGGAAATCAGAAAAGCTCATTCTAACTATACTCCTTTTACATTTTTGTTGATACTGTAGGAAGTTATTTGCTAGTTTCACAGAAATGGCAGAAATAATTTTCATTACTGTATCAACTAATAATATCTTTTTTTTGGCCTTTGACCTTAAGGTAGATCCTCACAATGGATCCTCAAAAGTGAGGCCCACATAAGAAATTGTTACCTGATTCCTATTTCTAATGGGTACAGATATTTCAGAGAGCATGAATATAAGAGAAAATAACCGACTGTTCATTTCTGGGGAGGGATGCAATAAAAAGTCATTGTATTTGGAAATCGACCTCCCCACTCCATCTCCAACCATTATTCTAGCTTCTCTTGCAGATTAATAAGCTAATTGCAAACTTCTCTCACTGATTATGTCATCCTTTTCCTATAGAGCTGAGCAGCATTCTCTTGGGGAAAATAATTTATCTTTTTTGCATGATGGAGAACTGGAAGAATGTCTTCTCTGTTTCAGCCTCTGGGACTTAGCGGGCAAGGTGGCACATTATATTGTACTCAGTAGTGGGCTGGTAAATGTTTAACACCTAACTCTCTGAAAAAATTTATTATAAATTTTAATGATATAACAGGTGGTATAATGAAAAACTTACAGAAAATAAAATGTGTAGTATCTTTCTTATAAATTTCATATAGCCAATTATATCTCACAGAATAATTTTGTCTATTTTTTTTCCTAAGTTCTTGAATCCTATGGATGTAACCAATGGTTACAAGTAATGAATGAATATAGTTCTGATGTTACTATTAGTTTACAACTTCTTTTAAAATGAAACAACAAAGATGGATGTCAGCTCTTCTCATGCTTATCAATGATATGAGTGAATTCTTTGCTGAATTGAATAATAGTTTTGTGTACTGGAAGAAAATTTTCTGTGTGTGTGTGTGTGTGTGTGTGTGTGTGTGTGTGTGTGTGTACTGTTCACATGGCCATTCACATTTCAAAGGCAGGAAGAGAGGACAAACCCTAATCTACACACCTTTTCAAGCCTCTGCTTGAATTATGTTTACATACATCCTATTGGCCAAAGCAAGTCACATGGCCAATCTCAGAGTCAGGGTGGGAGGACACTAAAAATTTCAGGGCCATCTAATAAATATGAATATACAGGGAAGGAAATAATTGAATGTCATTTTGGTGTGTTCAATCTATCATAGATGCCTTAAGCCCCATGTCACAGAAAACCCACAGAATAACATTAAACTCTAAGAAGACATAAATGTATTTAACATGGAGTTTGTTCTAGGGTCTCACCTGCAGCTTCACAATCTTAGGTTGAAGGGATGGTATCTGTGATTCGCTTGGCTTTATTTTCTTGTCCATAGATGGTTGCCCACATTCTGTCATCATGTCCTTACAAAGATATCATGTCCTTACAAAACTTTGAATAAAGGCAGAAGGTAGCGGAGGGGTAAGGGCACTGGAAGAGCTTAGTTTGTATGTCTTATCCTTTTATCAGGAAGGAAAAAGGATTCCTGGAAGCATCCAGTAGTCTGATCCTGATGTGTCTTTGGCCAGAATTAAATCACATGACCTCCCCTAGATTTGGGAGGCTGGGATAGCAATTTTCAGGCTTTTTCCAAGAAAGAGTGGGGATAGCTGGTAATAATACTCAACTCACAGTGACTGACCAGGACTCAGTAATATCCTAGGATCCCATAATTGATCAAAAATTGAGTCTGTGATCCCTCTCATGCCCGTGTGTCACTCAGCTCAACTCTTAGAGACACAGCAGAGTCTAGTTTGCATAGCTTGGGTCATGTCCTCACCCTTTTCCCAGAGGAGGAAATGTTTCTTTGTAAATGTAGTGGACCAATGATGGAATAGTAATTCCCTCTACCAAAAAGTGAAATGCTATTCTCTATGAGAGGAATGGATGTGGAATGGCAAAACCCACCACACCACCAGTACAGCAAGTGTTCTCTGTCACGGGAACAGATCGTTTGAATGGGAAGATGAAATTTTCTGACTGATTACACATATCTTCTGTACTGCGTTGCATACTCTCCTGGCACAAAAGTGTATGACTTGAAGTTATGGTAAGCTTAATAAATTTTAAAATCCATAGATAATTTTTCACAGATTGCTTTAGGAGAATGAACTGTTCCTTTTACTGGGCTTCCCTTGGGCGACGTTCATTAGAATATTAATAACACATCTGAGGAAACCTTATAATGAATTTGATGCAGTGGTCCTTGTTCCAGACAGTGCAAGGACACGACTCTGACAACTCTTCAGATTCTGCCTGTGATACCTGTTTTATTGTGATCGTAAACACATTTTTGTAATATTTTTTGCTGTGTATCTTTTTGTCTGTGTAGGGCGTACATCCCTAACTCACTCTGCCAGCAACTCATTATATTTTCTCTAGGGCAATCTTGCACACGGTAGGAAGAAAATAAATATCGGATTTGTATTAGGTAACAAATTTAGAGGTGTAGGGTTACATCTGTCAGTCACTGATTTAAACCAGCTTCTCATCTTAATAACTAATTGTAATAATGTTGATTATTTATTATGCTTTACTGTACGCATATGCCAGGCCGTATTTTCATGACTTTAGCTGCATGATTTATTTGCAAGTGGCTAAGGAAGGTGGCAGCAAGCATGCGTCAGTAATGACCATTAAGTAAGTGGTTGAGCTAAGTGTGCCTGACCTGTCCTCCCGGATGTTGCCTGTTTGCTTTCCGTGATTCTGTCTTACTGCTGGTGACTGTACTGTGGGGGGAGGAAACACTCTAAAAATCTGGGTAGGAAATGAGTCACTGGAAGAGTGACCCTGAGATTCCATCCCCAACATAGGCACATACACACATACAGATGTATCTGGCATATAATCCAACCCAACAAGGCTATATAATTCTATCCTAGAAGGCAGAGCACAGACCATAGCTTGATTCTTATCTATCTCTATACCCGCCTGCTTGCCACCCCGTTTTCCTCTCCTTCTTTCTTGGCACATACCATATCTGGCTAGAGAGGGAGAAGAAGTAGCATATTCTAGGAGAACAGAACTAAGTCCTTCTGTTATCCAATCAATGGCTTTTCCCCCTTCTTAATTACAAAGCGATTATACATATGTAGTGGAAAGTTTGAAAAGTGCAAAAAAGCATAAAACATAATACAGTCTTTCATAATTCTATTCTTAGATTTATCTACAGTTAGTATTTTTGGATTCTCTTCAAGTTCTTTTTTTAATTAATGCATTTATTTTTAACACAATAAGGATGCCATTGTCTATACTATTTTATCATATTTTTCGTTTCCTGGAACATCATGACACATTTCTCACCACATTAAAGATTTCATTTTCCACAGTCATTCGTTCATTCATTCAGAACATACTTCATGTGTTATTGGTATTGGATTTTAAAGGTGGCATAGGTAATGCATAAAAATAGCTCATCTTAATTTATTTCTTGGATTTTCTGTTGTTGGTTATTAATTTATTTAATAGACACATATTTACTGAGCACTTATTATGGACCTGGCGTGTTCTAGGTGCTGAGGATACAGCAGTGAACGATGCACCTCTGTGCCCTACCCCCTGGAAGCTCACTCTTAAGGAAATGGTAGTCAGAGTCTCCATGTTAATAGGTGCAGGGGAAAGGTGAGGGCCTACCTTTCCATCATATTTTCATCTCTTTTATATTTGTCAAAAGTTTTGGTTCATTGATGACTCTTTCCACTCCCATGTTCATTGGTAATATGGGTTAAATTCCCTTTGTTCTTTATTGTTGTTTCAGTAGAATTTGTGGAAATGAAATGTTAATGTTTATGCTTCATCTGCCATCTTGAATCAGAGGCTTCTTGGCTTAAATGATTAGAAAGGACTTTCTGCTATCAGAGAAATATACTCATATTTCTTTCTGATTTATTTATTTTAACTATTTTATGTTTAATTCCTTTAGCATGTATTTTGGTTGGTTGTAGAGATTAAAATTTATTGTCCCCCAATATTTAAATGCAAAATCGTAACACAAATTTTTATGTTCAATACATTATAACTGTGACTCTAATTAATACAATCAGAATATTTTCTATTAATATTTTCTGTGGGGAACAATTACAAATAGTAATTCTCTAGCCAGACTACACAGGGTCCATAGACAAGTTACATGAAGTATTATTTGGAGTGGTTTTGTATATGCATTTAAATACATGTGTTTTTAATTGTAATTTTTGAAGCTGCTTACATTGAAGTTATTTATGAAATATTGACAGTAGGATTTTACAAATGAAATGAAGAAATTCTTCCAGAGAAGTAGAGAAACAAAATCATAGAGTCCTAAAATATGTCAATTCACAAATTAATTAAATATAGTAATTAATAGTTAGCCGTGATACTTGTTTATATTCCAATAATGTCCTCCCAATCAATAAAGTGAATCATTTCATAACTAAGAAAGGACATTATATTCTAAAGCAGGTGTCAAAATAGCCTACTTTTAATAGTTCCATAGTTGCTGAAAATTCGTTCAGAGAATAATGAGGGGAATTGGGAAGGGATGATAAAGATATGCTGGCTATCTTTATGGATCATTCATTCATTCACTGTTGATTGACTACCTGCTCTGAGCCTGGCTTTGTCCTGGGTACTGGGATATGGCATTGAACCAAACACACAGCCTCAGCTCAAATGAACTCCCCTTTTAATGATTAGAGAGATCCTACACATGAGATAAAAATATAAAGATATTTGGGCAGAGACCTGAATCAGGTGAAGGTGTGTACCAGTGGACTGTTAGGTGAAAGAACATTCCAACCAAAAGGAACAGCAGAAACAAATAGGATGGGGTCTGCTGAGCTTGAAGCTTCTAGAGAACCAAGGGAAGAGTGGAGAGTGGTCATTGTTAAGTGAGAGAGGTGAACTGAACCAAGATCCTGTGGTTACCTGTTGATTTTGTGAATGGGCATATCCAGTTTTCTTGTGTATTCTAAAGCTTTCTAGAGGTGATAAGGTCAAGATACTCTTACAAGGCAACTGAGGAAGTACCCACAGTGGCACAGAAAGTGAGAATGAGGCCCTCAGAAACCTGGAGTTTCTATAGTGGGGAAACATCCTTCTCCAGTGTGAAAGGCTGCCAGAGTCATCGTAAACATTTCAGTGTTTAAATGTGTCTGGGCTGTAACCTCTGCAGGGAAAGGAAATCCTGGTTTCTAAAAATAAAAAAACTGTTTTTATTTTAAGAGTCAAAGGGGAACAGACAGTCCCAGTAAATACAGGTCATTGACCTGTTTTAGTTGTGAAATTAGACTATGAAGACAGAGAATCTCTTTAAACCCATGATAGCTAGATAACAGTTTCTTAAAAATGTCGCCAGAGAGATTCTAAAACCTGAGAAATTATGAATTTGTTTTTAGTACTGCTTGGGTTGGTTTTGTTTTTTTAAAAAAAGATAATAGTTAACGAATTCCTCTGTCATTTTTGTGAGGTAAAATAGCTCCCTTAATTGTCTTATTTCATCATGCATTCAGTATTATACATTGAGCACATACTATGTACCAGATACTATTCTAGGCTCCTGAGTTATAATAGTGAATACTATGGGAAAAGTCTCTGCTCTAATGGAACCTATATTTTAGTTGGCAGATAGATAATAAATTTTAAAAAACGATAGATATACAACTTCTAGTAGTGATGATTTTTCTGAAATAAAAGGAAACAGGATAAAAGAAATGAGTTAGTGGAGCTGTTACTTAGGGTGGTCAGGGAAAACCTCCCTAAGGAGGTGACACTGCCACAACATGAAGGAATTAGCTGTGCGTATGTGAATATCAGGAAAAGGAGTATTTCAAGCACGAGAAGAGCAGGCACAGAGGCCCTGAGGAACAACTGTTTATGATTTTTTGAAGAACAGTTATGGGGTCCAGAATGGATAAAGGTTGGTAGAAGATGAGGGCAGAGAGGTAATACCTGGGTTAAGAGCCTTGTGGGCTCTGGTTACAGTTGTCGGATGACTCTTAAGTATGAAGGGAAGTGATCAGAAGGCTGTTATTCCCCGTCCAAGTCTGTGTGCCTGATGTTTCAAAAGGCCAAACCTCAAAACGCCAGAGTTTGGAGTAAGGAAAGCTTCATTCATCTAGAAGGCAGGCGCCAACTGAGAAGATGGGAGTGCTAATCCTCAAATCCATCTTCCTAAAGTATAGAGTTCAGGCTTTTTTTATGTCAAGGGAAGGGGAAATGGGAGGGGCTGTAAAAAATCAAGCCTCAAGAAGAATTCCTCTAATGATGATCAGGTCTGAAGCAGGAGGTTTTAGCCTGAGGGTCATGGGAACAAGGCAGATTTGAATAAGATGGAGTCAGAGAGACCTAGCATTTCACTCTGTTGCACTTCGAGGTGACACATATTTTCAAAGGATGATTCCAATTCTTGTGTGTAGACTAGATTGTGAGGGCAAGAATGGGGACTGGTGGCTTGAGCAGTTATTGAGGTTTGGGTGAGAGATGGTGGCTTGGACTACAGACATAGCAGTGGAGGTGGTGACAGATTTTAGGTTTGGAACATACTTTCATTGTAGAGGTAACAGGATTTGTTGATGAAATGAGAGAGAAAGAGAAAATTCGAAGATGATTGCAAGATTTTGGACCTGAACAACTGGTTGTTGAGATGGGAGCAGTTAGGAAGTGCAATCAGGGGCTGGTATTAGGAGTTTTGTTGTGAACATGTTAATGTGAATTCCTCATAGATACATCTGTACAGAGATGTTGAATATCATTAGATAGATGGCTCTGCGTTTTGGGGGAAAGCTCAGAGTTAGAGGCAGACATTGGTGTCATCTGAGTACATATGGTATTTAAAGCCAGGGGACTGGATGAGATCCTCTGCGAGAGTGATTTTGTATGGAGAAAATAAACTTTCTGAAGAATGAGCCCTGAATGCTGCCGCATCTGAGGTTGGAAAGAAGAGGGAAGATTCAGTGAACGTGACTGAAGAATTACAGCCCATCAAGTAGGAGGAAAACCAAATGTTTTGTTGGAAGGAGGGAGTGATCAAGTGGTCAAATGTTGCTGAGATGTTACCTATGAGGCCTGAGCATCACACATACTGTGTTTCCCCAAAAATAAGACCTAGCCAGACAATCAGCTCTAATGCGTCTTTTGGAGCAAAAATTAATGTAAGACCTGGTATTACATTATATTATATAATACTAATATTATATTATGTTGTATTATATTATATTAATTATATTAATTATATTAATTATATTATATTATATTATATTATATTATATTATATTATATTATATTATATTATATTATAGTAAAATAGGACTGGGTCTTATATTAATTTTGCTCCAAAAGATGCATTAGAGCTGATCTTCTGGCTAGGGAGAAGCATTTTCGAGGAAACATGGTACAGAATCTGTCAATGTGAAGGGCATTGGCTGTCTTAAGTGATTGTTTTGAGAGTAGAGGTCTGGCAGACAGCTTGCCTGGGGTTGATTCAAGTGTATGCAGTGAATACAGATACTTCCTGTAAAAATTTCTATTAATCGGACAAGGAAAACGTGGTGGAATTTGAAGCACAATGTATCTTGAGTGTTTTGCCGACAATCTGAATTTTGATTGTTGCGTTTGAAGTTTTGTGAAGCATGATGTTCTGATTCTTAACATGATCCAGTCTCAACTAGTGAATTTTATTTTCTATAAATTTAGAGCGAGATATCAAATTTCTTTTGGGTCTCATTTTCTTGGTTAATCTGTGTTTAACAAACTGGAGTTTATTTTTAGTACTGATATAATCGGTGTAGTTCACCATATATGTATGGTGAGGTTTAAAATACCATGTTTAATTCAAACATTTCAGTTTTAATTTTTACATGCACCTGTTCTCTCCCAGTGAAAAGGAATATGAACTAATGCAGTGACTGGATCTGGATGAAATGACAGGCACAGGCCACCATCTCATACGCTCCCAGTTGCTTAAAGGATACAATGGAAGGTTTTCACAACCTGGAGTTGCTGGACTATTCAGATGGCCCAGATTTCTCAGTTACAGTGTAAACCAGCTTTCTCTCAAGGGGACTTTGTTCTGCCCTCTTTTAAAAGTAAATAGAAACTTCTCTCAAAATGTTTCACTTGAAACTTTTCCACACCAGCTCCTTCTCTCTTTACTGTTTTGGGATAATAAGCAAATTGGATCATAGAAATACAAAGGTAACAGGATAAAGAATGTCAAGAAGGTAGTTTTTTGGAGATAGCCTGGGGCAATTCTAAATTTTAGGCAGAGAAAACAGAGTATCTTAAATCTTCACAGTGGTGGGGTCTATTTGTTTATATTGTTTACCAGTATGCCTCCAGGCCCCCAATGAAATAAAATACAAATGGTGCCAAAAAAATGTATACACGTTTTAAGAAAGGGAAGAACTGTATTAAAATTGTAATACAATAAATGGTGCTAGCATTCATTTGATTAATGCCATCTTTTGAGCAAACTTCATATTACACAGTGCTATCATAATTCAGTTCAACTTTGAAAAGTAATACTTAGATAACATCTCTTAAAATGTGTACGTTTTTTGGCACCCCGGTATATAAATTTGTGCTGGGATAATTTATGTCACAAGGTATTAGTTGTCATCGACCACTGTTTTTCTTTATTTAAAAATTCAAGTTATTTCGTATTAGCATGTATATGTATGAAAGAAATTAATGCACTTAATGCTAAGTCGTAGTATAAGGTTTCACCTTCACATTCATTTTTACCTTTCCCTAGATCAAACACAAACATCGACAGATTTTTTTTCTCAATGTCTAATCCTATAATCCACCTCTCTTGGACTCAAGTGTACATGTTCCCTTTCATCATTCTTCAGATTTAGTCTTTGTAAATGATCTATAATCTGCCTTTGTGAGAGACAACCACAGACCATTGGTCAGTTTTTCTATATAATAAATTTCTCTGTGACCCAATAACCTGAATCAGGGTCCCAAGGCATCACTAATATTCATAGAAGCCCTAGCAGGTATCTTGTCATACAAGCTTAGGACTTTGTAGGTGGGGCCAATGCCTGCTCTTGACCGTCAGCTCAGCTGAGGACATCTGGCCACTTGGAAGTGAACTGAAAGGCCAATTTATTAAGCGTTACTTCTATGGGGATGGCAGGTGGTTTTATTATCTTTGGCTACTCCTGACTCTTCCACAAGGTACAACATTCTTTCCAGAAGCTGTATAGCATTTTACAAGGGAGAAGAAATTCTTTCCTATCTTGGGGAACATCAGACTAAATTAGAGAAATTGTTTTCATTTTGATTCTTTAAATCATATGCACTGCCTGCTTATCAGTACAAAGAAGAAAAAGTACACCAGCTCCACGGGGATTTGGCTTTCGGGAAATGAGATTTTTATCCATGGAACCAAAGGATCATTAGCAGCACAATCAGAACAATGGAATTCCACAGTATCAATGTCAACGGCCAAATCTATGGCCCTTGCTGGGTTCTAATACAGTAACTGAAATTAATGCAAAAATATCATAATATGAATATAAGAGAGTTTAAAAAGTCAGTTAATTAAATTATTCTTCACCACATGTAAGTTAGTTTTGAAGAAAAGTAAGGTATCTTAGGTGTGAATGTCCTTTGAATATTCACAAAACTGGAAGTGAAGAAGGCCTCACTGTGTCAAATATAGAAATATTGGGAAACAAGTTTCTTTATAAACATGAATTATGATAATGTGCATACTGAATTTTCAAAAAGGAGGTAGTGTATGCCACATTTTTCAAACATATTTCAAACCTCATCACCATAGAGCTTCTCATGGAGTTAGTGCATATGCTTTGGGAAATGTTAATTTAGTCGCTGAAATCAGGTATAGGTCTAAGTCCAGGGGATTCTTAAATGAGTGAGCAGTTTGTGGGGTCTCATGCAGTGTCAGAGCTATTAGGCAGATCCTGGCACAAGCATGGCATCCAATGTGGATTACCATGCTGTGAACGATTGATGATGAATGAGCCAGCAATACTTTTTCTGCCCTTAATCAAAGGAGACTTAGCACCATTACTATTTTTAATATTAGTTTTGTTTCTCAATTATAGTTGATACACAATATTATATTAGTTTCAGGTCCACAACATAGTGATTAGACATTTATACAACTTAGGAAATAGTCACTCTGATAAAGCTATTACTCATCTAACACTGTACATTGTTATTAAAATATTATTGACTATATTCCTTATGCAATACTTCATATCCCCATGACTGTTTTGTAACTACCAATTTGTACTTATTAATCCCTTCCTTTTTCACCCCACTTCCCTTCCCAGCTGGCAACCATCAAAATGTTCTCTGTATGTATGAATTTCTTTCTGGTTTGTTTGTTTGTTTATTTTGTTCTTTAGATTCCACACATGAGTGAAGTCATATGGCATTTGTCTTTCTCTGTCTGACTTACTCCACTAAGCAAAATACCCTCTAGGTCCATCCATGTTATTGCAGATGGCAAGATTTCATTCTTTTTTGTGGCTGAGCAGTATTCCATTATATATATATATATATATATCACCTTTTATTTATCCATTCATCCATTAATGGACACCGAGGCTGCCTCCATATCTTGGCCATTGTAAATAATGCTGTTATTAACATACAGATGCACACATCCTTTAGAAGTGGTGTCTGGGTTTCTTTGGATAAATACCCACAAGTGGGATTACTGGGTCCTTCTCTGTCTCTTGTTATAGCCTTTGTTTTAAAGTCTATTTTGTCTGGTATAAGTATTGCCTTCCTAGCTGTATTTCCTTTAATTTCCATTTTTTTATGAAATAATCTCTTTCCATCCCTTTACTTTCAGTCTGTGTGTGTCTTTTGATCTGAAGTGAGTCTCATATAGGCAGCATATGTAAGGGTCTTGTTTTCTTTTCCATTCAGTTTCTCTATCTTTTGCTTCGAGCATTTAATCCATTTACATTGTAAGTAATTGTTGATAGATATGTAGTTATTGCCATTTTATTATTCATATTTTGGATCTTTTCCTCTCCTTCCTCCTCCTCCTCCTCTTTCTCCTCCTCCTTCTCCTCCTTCTCTCTTTCTTCTTCTTCTTTTCTCCCTCTCCCGCTCCCTCTAACATTTTTGTAATACTGGTTTGTATTACAAGAAAACTGAATACTCCTTTAGCTTTTTCTTCTCTAGGAAAGTCTTTATCTGTCCTTTGATTCTAAATGATAACTTTACTGAGTAGAATAATCTTGGTTGTAAGGTTTTGCTTTTCATCATTTTGATTATTTTGGGCCAATCCCTTCTGGCCTGCAATGTTTCTGTTGAGAAATCAGCTGACAGTCTTATGAGAGCTCCCTTGTAGGTAACTAACTGCTTTTCTCTTGCTACTTATAATTTTCTCTCTGTCTTTAACCTTTGGCATTTTCATTATAATGTGTGTTGGTGTGGGCCTCTTTGGGTTCATCTTATTTGGAATTCTCTGTGCTTCCTGGGCTTCTATGTCTATTTCCTTCACCAGGTTAGGAAAGTTTTCCATCATTATTTCTCGAAGTAGGTTTTCCATTCCTTGCTCTCTCTTTTCCTTCTGGTATCCTAATGATGCTAACATTGCTGTGCTTGATGTCCCAGAAACCCCTTAAACTCACTTCATTTTTTTTTTTATTCTTTTTTTTCTTTTTGCTGTTTCAATTGGGTATTTTCTACTACCTTATCTTCTAAATTGCTAATTCGATTCTCTGCTTCATCTAATCTATTTTTGATTCCCTCTAATGTAACTCTATCTCAGTTGTTGTATTTTTCATTTCTGACTGGTTCTTTTTTTATGTTTTCTGTCTCCATTTTTATGTTTCCTAGCTCTTCGTTAAAGTCCTCACTGAGTTCATCTACTCTTCCTATAAATTCATTGAGCATCTTTATAACCAGTGTTTTGAACTCTCCATCCAGGCACTGCTTGTCTTCTTCTTCTTCTTCTTTTTTTTTTTTTTTTTTTCAGTTTTTTTCTGAAGCTTTGTTTTAGTTTTTCATTAAGGATATGTTTCTTTGTCTCTCCATTTTGCTGCCTCCCTGTATTTGTTTCTATATATCAGGTAGGGCTGCTATGTCTCCTGGTCTTATTAGAGTGGCCTTATGTAGTAGGTGTCCTGTGGTGCTCAGTGGCTCAGTCTCCCTGGTGACCTGAGCTGGGTGTTCCAGGTGTATCCCTTGTATGAGTTGTGTGTGTCCTCCTGTTATCGTTGAGCCTTGGTAGCTGTTTGCACATCAGGAAGGGATTGACTCTTGGGCTGATTCGTTTTGAGGAATGGCCATTACTACACTGGAGGAGCTGTTGTGCAGGGGCTGACCCTATGGATCAGGATTCACTCTAGCAGGGTTCTGGTACCTGCCCAGTTTGCCCTTTGCGTGTGTCATCCTTGGAGGCAGCCAGGTGGTTCTCAGTCCAAAGTCAGCCACTACGCATGCCAGCTTCAGGGCCCCCCTCAGAGGTGTTATGCTGTAGGTCATGTTCAGCTGTAGCCTGTGCCCTACCTAGGGCCACGTGGTATGCGCCACAAAGCAATTCACAGATGGCCACCATCCATGTTGGGCTTGGAGTTGCCTGGGAAAGGCCAAGCTGTGAACAGAGGCTGGCAGCTTCTAGTGCCATGCTTGGAGCACTCAACATGACATATGGGGCATGCCGAGGCCATGTGATGCTTGTTTGGGTTTTGTGAACCTTTGATAGATTTTAGGAAATTCCACAGCATTAGCCAAGACAGGTCCTTTACATGGAAGAGCACTGGAAGTGGCTTGGGTGGTCCTGAAAGTTGGGTGGGGCAGGGTCTCAGGCAATCATCAGGGCAGGTGAAGAGTGTTAGCTAGGTTGATGGGCATTCAGATATGGTGGCCACCTCTGTGTACTCACTGGGAATGGGGAGGGCTCAACAAAGAAATAATGAATTCTGTCAGCACTTCTATGTGGGAGAAATCTGCCCCTCTAGCCCTTGCCCTGAAGACAGATAATTCAGTTATTTCCCGTATGTCCCTGGCACCTTTTAAAATGCTGCCCCAGCATTGGAGCTCACAGTGAGTGAGTCTCTCAGTGAATGAATCGGTTGGTGAGTAAGTCCGTGTGTGGGCCCTTTAAGAGGAGCACCTGGGACTCCAGCACTCTCGTTTCACTCAGCCACAATCTCTGCAGGTTTTCATAGCCAGATGTTATGGGGACTTCTTTTCTCGGCACTGGAACCCTGGTCTGGGGAGCCTCATGTGGGGCTGGACCCAGGAGGGACCTCCACAGCCTAGATATCCCTCCTGATTTTTAATGGTCACATGTAGATATGGTACCAGCCTGTTCCACATCTGTGCCCCTCCTAGCAATCTCAGGGTGGCTTCTTCTGTATGTCCCTAGTTATAGGACTTCAGTTCAGCTAGACGAGAGACAATTCTCAATGATGATTGTTCTGTAGTTTAGTGGTGATTTTGATATGGTCATGAGAGGAGACAAGCACAATGTTTACCTACTCCACCATCTTGACTGGAAATTATTTTTAAGGATAATAAAGAAAATGTAATACTTTGTGCAGATGCTTGCTCTGCCTGGAATTCCTACCTCTGACCATCCTCCATGTGAAGTTACTTATTTTTATCATTGGATCTGAGCAGAAGTATCATTTTTTTAGGGAAATATTTCTTAATTCTTTGCCTGGTTCTTTGTTATAATCCTTCATTACATATGTTCTTAGAATGCTACTTTGTTTCTTTGTATAACTTAGCTCACTGTGCTGTTATAACCTCATTTGTGTGATTTATCTGTGTAATATTTGTCTCTTCTACTTGTATTCTCCTGCTTATAGCCTCCCCTTACTTATCTTATGAGAAAAAGGGATGAGGTCTGGTTTGATTTATTATTATATGTCTAGCTAGGAAAAGAGTGCCTAAGTGTTTGCTGGGTATTTACTGAGCGAATGCAGGATTATGAACATTTGTGTGTGGCATGATATGTTTGTACCTACCTCTTGTGAGTGGCAGTGTGCATGCTGTTTCTTTATTATCCTTAATGATCCAGGTGAGTTCTCATCATGATCGTTGGATTCATCACATCAGTTTTTCCACTTCAATTGGAAGAGCAATGTTTATGCCCACTCCTTATTCCTCCATGCTATACCGTTCAGATAGCTTTGGTAAGAAGTATTTTACCTCCAAACTCTTCTCCCTAACCTCCATTTCTGTATTTATGACCTGGGGCATAATCCAGGCAGTTCTCCTTTTTCCCACTCTCTTCTGCATTGTTGTTATATCCTTGTTTATTAGACATACTCAGATCTACCCAATTATTATTTTTTTTTAAAGAAAATCACCTAGAATAAAATTAATTTAATCAGATATTTTCGAACATATGAGTAACAGGTAAAAAAGAGCTGGTTTACTCATTTATTTGTTTCTTTTACTGAAGACTGATTTTTAACTGACCTTTATAAATTGGCAAAATTTATGCAGTATCGTAACTATTTGAGGGTTAGTGTCATCTTTAAGGATTACGTAAATACATCGTTGCAAATCTGTGCTTTAAAAATTAGCAGTTTTGGTCATTGGTTTAAGTATGTTTAATGTTAAAGTTTAGTTTTAATTTAATGGAAAATTATACTTCATGCATCTGAAATACAAACCCAAATTATAGTTCACTAATAGAGCTATCCTTCGTTTATCATCATTATTGAGGATGGTAGCCAGATGCATAAATTTTCCAAATAAAAGCAGAGTAAATTTTACTTTCCAGTTTTATTTTAGAAATTTAATGGGAATCTTGCAAATGTAATAATCAGTACAATGTATATGTTTCTTTTTGTCTAAGGGACTGATAATTCTGTAAATATTAATTATACTTCTTTTATACTGCAGTACTCCTTTGAGAGTGGGCTGTGTAAGCCTGCCCCTCATCTTAATGACCACACTCAGTTTTTCTGTTGCTGTAAGCTGTCCCATTTTGCTGTCAACCAGTCTTCTATGGACTGTCTTACTGCCACTACTTTTTAAATGACTTGCCTATCTACGTAATAGTAAGAACTAAGATTGCCAGAGAATAGCTGCTGCAAAGCTCATTAAGTCATTTACCTTATTTTTGTTCAAAATCCAAACTCGTTAAGCCTGGGTCCAGGGCTTTCTGGCAAGGAAAAGTGCTTAAGGTTTTCAGTTCTAAATCACTGTTTGCTGGACATTTGGCCACTGTTCCTGTATTTCCTTTCTAAGAGAGGCAGAATCGAAAGGAAGGATCAAGGAGTATGATTTAGGAGACTAGACTACTCATACTTATTCTGGCATTACCTAGCACTGTGACCTCAGATAGATTCCTTAATATATTCTGAGTATCAATCTATTCACTCTAAAGTGAGAAGATAAAATAAATAATCTCCAGAAGCTTTTCTTCTCCAAAGTTAGTGATTCTTAATTTTTGGTAAAACCTTTTTAGTTGCTGTCATATTCTGTATTTCATCCAGTGCTCATCCATTATCATTAATTCATTAAAGTAATGAACAAACATGTAGCCTTATTATGAAATGTAAAATATCTACAATGTGCAATAATGACAGTTTTATTCAGAGTGAGACAAAGAGTGTGAAGTACATATTTTCCATTTCCAAGCTGCACATCCACACACCTAATTAATGTTGTGTGAATAATTTCAGAGTGCCTACTAAGACTTCTAACAGCTAT
The DNA here is from genome assembly GCF_057876585.1 of Rhinolophus sinicus. Classification (NCBI taxonomy): domain Eukaryota; kingdom Metazoa; phylum Chordata; class Mammalia; order Chiroptera; family Rhinolophidae; genus Rhinolophus; species Rhinolophus sinicus. The sequence goes on from NC_142503.1 coordinate 122,723,788, forward strand.
CATTGACTAGTAATCTGTCAAGGTATGATGCGAGATAATATGTTTTTATACAACAATGGTGAGGCTCTCATTAATTACTACCACCTATAATTGCCTGATATGAACATTTATTTTTAAACTTAAAAATTATATACAACAAAATAATGATTTAAAATACCTCCAGGAAATCTGTACATAGCAGTTACTGCATTAGAGTTAATGGTGTATTAAGTAATTCCTATTGCTTTTGTATTTTTAATAGATGACATATTATTCAAATTAAAATATAAAAAAATGTTTCTACAACAATTAAGCATCACACTGTGTCACATCTGCTGCCTTCTAGATAAACAGATAATTTATTAAACAGAGTTCTTTAGCAATATCTGATGCAAAACATTATATGCCCAAGGAAGAAAAATGTATAGTCTAGCTTTATTCCCAAAAAGTATTGCAAGTTTAGGTTATATGCATGTTTCTATGTCTTTTAGTATTTTATAGCCCAAATCTACCATTTCACATTTAATGTAAGCTTGAATTCCAAAAGATTCCAAACAGACCTCTCTTTGATGAAATATATTCCTTCCCTTTCTTCTATTTTTCTGTGTTGTAATTTAAATAGAGGCTAAGGCTAAGGTCCAAATTTAAAATTATGAATGAAAATGATTGTTTAAACAATGGGATTTTGAACTTAATGCACAAGAGAGTGGCTAAAAATAGGGGATCTAAGCAGGAGAGAGTCCCTGGGTCCGGTGCTAGATCTGCCTTAATGAAAGCAAGAGTGGAATAAATTAAAGTTTTGTCTTGAATGAGAAAAGGAAGTTATTGTCAGGAAAGTTGGAGAAAGCAGGACTAACTAGTGTGACTTTTGTGTTGCTAAGTTTGGACCTTGAAGATTTTGGAAGTTGATAGACCCCTGGTGTTAGGCATCCATTTTCAAAGGAAGCTTTGGGTTTGTGGAGAAGAGTCAGGTGGTTGCCAGTGATGGTAGGAGAGAAGGACCTGCAGAGGAGCAAGGCAACAGGTGTGATTGTTTGCCAGGGTTGTCTGCATTTGGGCAGCATACCTGTGGCCCAGAAAAGACAAAGTAAAATGGAGAATGTATGTGTGACTGGCTCCGCAGTGGACAGTTTTGCTGTTTTTCGTGGCTTGGGAAATGTGTGGTGGATCTCATTTCAACACTGTACGTATAATTTAGTATTCAGCATTTCAGGAACTGGAATTTTTCAGAGGCTTTAAAAAAATATTTCATGAAAATAGATATTACAGATTTATTTTCATGAATCATATCTTTTGGACTGAGAGATCAATGATTTTACCAAGAACCTATAATAATATTTGACACTAGGAAGATAGCAAAGGCTTGCTTTTGATAATGGTTCTTGGTTATTGTGATAGAACAGTATTCATTCATTTTTCTGCCTAGTTTGGTAGGGAGTGGGGGATGGTAGGAAGGTGTTGGGTGGAAGAGGGAGGGAGGTAAAAAGCAAAGTTTTTAACATGTTTTTCTGGTTTCTGTTTCCTAAGATTACATTTATTAACTGGTCACATAGCTATATGGTCATAGTATGGAATTCTTTTTATGTGTCTCCTTTTGAGGACATGAAATCGCCAAGTAAAAGAGCCTGTGCCCAAATTTAAAACATTTCAGAAATATATGTCCATATATTATAGATTATTCTTTTTCCCCCCTTTCATTTACACTTTATAACTTGGGTTTCTAAGTCAAAATCTAGTGTTCATGCTTTTGGTGGGCTGGAACCATCTCATAATTTTTTGTTGTTGTTATAACTATAGTGCTATGATAATCATCCAATGGTTTTTCACTAAGTATTTGTTGTTTTCTTTTTTATTAATATATTTAAATTTTCAGTCTGTTACTAGACAATTTTTAAAAACTGTAAGGTGATTAAAAAGGGAATGGTTTTTTTCTAGGCAGAGTCAATAGCACAAATTGAAGATTGGTATCTTAATTCTCTTTCATGATCTCCCTCAGAAGGATCTAACTGACTTAGGGATTTGCTGCTTTCAGAACCATCAACGGGCTAATGTTTCCTGCCTTTTACAGCCCAATGCCAGCACCACTCAGGTGCAACTTCACCAAAGGAGTCAAAATCCTTTTTCACCTAACTTTCTAGACATTCTTGTGGAAATAGTTGCTCCCAGTGTGTCCCTGTTGTCTTTATACTCCAGGACCAACACTTAGGGAGTATTTGGGCCAAACTAGGAAGTAGTAGCACTTTTTAATTTCTTTGTTCATTAGGGGTGACGAGTTATGGCGCCACTTGTTGTAGACAGGAGAGTTTTTGGGAAATGACTTTGGAGTCCTCTTTGATAAGAAGAGTGCAACATTCAACTGCTTGGTGTGTTCTGCTATTGAGCAGAATAATTAATTTCAGGATTTTCATCATCTTTCAGCATAGTAAACTGGCAGTGTACTTTCATTTCCTAATCAAGACACCCCCCTCTCTCTTTCCTACTTGACTGAGTCATGGATTAATTTGTTTCTGATGCTGCTTGCTCCTCGGCCTTTGTTATTGGCCTCAAGTATGAAAAAGCACCATTTGTTCCTTATAGTTATAGTTCCTGTTCGCCAGGTCGTATTTCAGCTACTCATTAAAACATGTATTTATTCTACTCTGGAGCACATTGTCTGGCCAGCCATGAATTTATAGTGAAATGTAACAGTAAATTGTGCTCTGTGGTCAAAAATGCCAAATGATACACACAGCAGCACAGAGGATTCCAGCATAGGGTAGAATTAAAGAGCTTAGGACCAGTGCCGGGATTGTGGGCCGTATTTTCACAGTGGCCAGTTTTGTTAGCGTTGAACTTGGAGAGAGCTTGAAATCACTTATCTCAGATGTTTGCGCTCAGAGCCACAAAGCCTCGGAGAAACACAGAACTGATCTTGTAATAAGCTCCAGCTGAGTTTACAAGCCTCTGAGCCTTTCTAAAAGCCTGTTTAGTTTAATGAGGGTTTTCAGATTTCAAAGCTCACACACCTTCCCATAAAAACAGATGATTATGACCAAATTAGGAAATGTTGTTCCATGAGTGTTTTCCCCCAATATGTTCCCTTCTCAGTTGTCAGGCATTGTTCATTTACACTTTTCACCTTCCAGACATCATTTTTAAATATAAATTTTTGAAAGTCTTATTGTATAGTTTCTATTCAAGAAAAATGTTATGTTACATAAAAGCAAAGATTTTATTCTCTTAACAGTAAAAGATACATATGCATATATATTTTTCTGTCTAGTACAAAAAGATACAGTCTGAAAAAAAATTGAACCTTCAGCTTCTGCTACTGTGACAACTGTCCCAAGAGGCTAGGCCTCCAAGTTTACCCCTTTACCCTGCTTCATAGGGCTCTACAACTGTTTCTTGAATGGCTTGTTAACGATGAGAGAAAAGCCAAGGCTGTGACTCAGTAAGAAGGTGTGGGCGAGAGGATATCCACACCTCAGTTGTTTATATGTTGGACAGATAACCTTCATGAACATTTATAACACTATCTTCATTTTTAAAAACTTAGTCTTTTTAAATAATAGTTTTAATATGTTTGGCATATATTGGTATGATTCTACCTATTCTTATGTTTCAAAATATTTTCTGCATCACCCTTAGAAATATAATAACTAGGATGAGAAGCATTTAAGCCTTACTTGAACACCAAATCATTTCTATTTTTATTACGTCATACCCATGGTTTTACAGAGAGGTACAACACAGAATGCGATGTTCAAATGTCAGCAATACAAGACCATTGATAAATAGAATATAGAGATGTCCTTGAAGAAAGCAAGAGATGTGTGGATAAGGCCAGGTTGCACCAAAGCTGTGATGAGCTGGCAGAATCCTTGTTTGTTAAGAACTGTAGGGACAGAGTCCCAGAGAGTAGTTTCCAGGCTCTCGACCTCACATGGAAAGGTGCTGGCTCTGGTAGTAAATGGCCATCAGCTGTAACCAGTTAATCATTAGCCATTAATATAATTGCTGTGGCTGTGCTGGCAGGCACGGGTTGCGGCTGGCGGGTGCGGTTGGCGGGCGGATTGCGGCTAGCCAAATGGGGTTAGTAAGCATGGATGGCGGATTGCGTATCATGTGGTTCCTACTTCCTGCATCTCGCCAGGCGGCCAGCAAGACTGGGGTGCAGGAAGACCCCTCGTTGGGGTACTGGTGGATGTTTGCTTTTGTGTCTCAACCAGCTGCCATCGAGAATATAGTGGTATGACTCCTCTATCTATGGCTCTGTTGTTGTTCCTTTTTGGCCTCACCATATTCTGTGTCCATCCGCTGAGAGCAGGAGCTGAGACCCTGCATAACAGACTCCTCTTCACTTTTCCCACCTGACCCTGTGCCCCACAAGCACATTCACTAGGCATTAGTTGGGAGACACTGAAAAGCTTAACTCTTTTTCAGGGAAACAGTTGCTGTTTCATATCTCTTCCTCTCTAGCTATTATTTTCTTATTCACTCCAACTCAAGCACTGAATCCCTTGAATTTTCTTTCTCTTCTCTTTAGTCAGAATTAGCTATCCATGGTTTTGGAAAGGATATATTAACAGGATCTGTGCATTAATGTATTATCTTTTGAAGAAGTTTTGGATTCTGATCAGGGACTATCCTTTAATACTTAAAATTTAAACCGCTGTAGATCGAAAGTTGTCTGATAATTAAATCTTCTATTTTTATATCATTACTAATCTTAAACAGGTACTCTTACCCATTATGGACATTTTATTTTTCTTACTTGCTTTTCTTGCAAATGCAATTTAAATAGAATTAGGTGTACCTAAAGCTTGGGTAGAAAAGATGGGTATTCTATGTTTAAAAAGCACACGAGACTTTGGCTTCCACACACAAGTAATATCTGGTATGGGACATGCTCACCTGGTCCAAACAAATACAAAACAATGTAAAATGTATAAAATGCCTGTTTTAGACACTGCCCTGTTTTAGCACAGGACTGTGATCCCTGAGAGAAAGGTAACCAACGAGGTAAGCACTACAATCATCCGAACTTTCTGCCTCGAAGCAGGATCCAGATTGTCATGTAGGGAGAGAGAACCTAAGCAGAGCCTTGTTTGGCTGTGTGGAGGAGACAGAGAACAGAGCTCAAGGAGACTAAGTCAACAGGATTTTTAGGGGAGGAATACTGGAACAATTGGACCTATACAAAGAGCAAGCTCCAGAAATCTGGTTAGGGGTCCATTTGAGTAGTGGACTGAATACAAATCTGTGCATGCATAGGGTGAAGATCTTTAAGGCAGGAGAAAGAGCAGCTGTTGGGAAGCTGTGAAATGAACACTTTCTAGAGCTCACATAGGGCTGAGAGACTGTTGAATTTCTACCAAATAGGAAAGATTCCACTGAACACTTGAGGCATTCCAGAGAGGTGTTCAAAGAGTCATGCATTAATAGTAGGGCTGAGCTGTCCCTAGAGCAAATACTACTTTAGAGCTGCCCTAAGAAAGCTTAAAAATAAGCCTTGAAAAGATAAAACTGATCTGCAAGTACCTTAATGTTTTGCCAAAACAAATATCAACATTTTTTAAAGGAAAACAACAAAGCCTATATCTGGCATCTAATTAAAAAAGCACACATATGAAAAAGGAGGAAAATGTGACCCATAACCAGGATTAAAAGAGTGAGTGGAAACAGACCAGAAATGATAGAGGTGAGAGACTTAGCAGAAAAAAAACTTCCAAGAATTGCTGAAAAAAATTAAATCAAAACCAGAAAAATGGAAAGATATCCCATGTTCGTGTATTAGAAGAATTAATATTGTTAAAATGTCCATATTATCCAAAGAGATCTACAGATTCAATGCAATCCTTATCAAAATCTCAATGGCATTTTTTTTACAGAAATAGAAAATGCCTAAAATTCATATGGAACTACAAAAGACCACAGATAGCCCAAACAATTTGGAACAAAAAGAGTAAAACTGGAGGTATGGCACTTCTGATTTAAAAATATATACAATACTGGCATAAAAACAGATATATAGACCAATAGCCAGACTGATCAAGCAAAAACTAGATAAGACACAAATTGCAAATATAAGAAACTAATAAAGAGACACTACTACAGACCCTATAGACATTAAGAGAGTGATAACAAAATAATATGAAAAAACTTTATGAAATGAATAGGTTCCTTGAAAATTACAAACTGCCAAAGCTCCCTGAAGAGGGAATTGAAATCTAACTAATGCTATATCTATTAAGGAAACTGATTATGTAGTTTTAAACCTTCTGAAAAAGAAAACTTCAGACTCAGATGACATTGCCGGAGAATTCTACCAACATTTGAGGAGGAACTTATACCAATTCTATACAAATCTTCCAGAATATGCAAAAAAATGACCCTCAATCCATATTATTTACTTAATTCAAAAATTACCTCTAAGCAGATCATAGACCGAAAGCCAAAATCCCAAACAATAAAATTTGTAGAATAAAACATAGGATAAATTTTGTGTGTTACTTTAAGTTATGCAAATATTTATTAGATAATATATCAAAAGCATGATCCATTAAGAAATACTTGATAAATTGAGCTTCATAAAAATGAAGAACTTCAGTAAACAATGTTAAGTGAATAAAAAGACAAGCCATAGACTGGAAGAAAGTATCTCATACCTCATAAACAACTTTTATCTAGAATATGTAAGGAACTATCAGAACTCAACAATAAGAAAACAACTCTTTTTTTTTTTTTTAAATGGGCAAAGGAGTTGATCAGTCTCTCTCTCTCTATGCTGAATAAGCATGTGAGAAGTTGCCCAATGTCATCATTGTGGAAATGCAAATTAAAACTATGAGATATTATTATACACTTAATAGAGTATCTAAAATAAGTACAATTGACATTATGAAGTCCTATTTAAGATGCAGAGCAACTGGAACTCTCATACATTGCTGGTGGGAATGCAAAATGGTACAGCCACTTTGAAAACAGTTTGGCAGTTTCTTATAAAGTTATCTAGATATTTCCATACATACCAGAGAAATAAAAATTTATGTTCACACAAAAAATTCTATGTAGACATTTCTAACAGCTTTATTTGTAAAAGCAGATTTTTTTTGGTAGAAATTGACAAAGTCTATGTGGAAGGTCAGAAAACCGATAATATCCAAAGCAATCTTGAAATGGTAAAAGATGGAGGGCTTACATAACCTGAATTCAAGGCGTAGTATTAAGCTTCAATAGTAAGTGTAATGTGGTATTAGCATAAGGATACACATGTTGATCAAACATACATTTATCATGTAACTCATAAATTCTGTTGCTAGGTGCTTATAAGAAATATGCCCATGGAAAAACTTGTACAATAGTGTTCATAGCATTTTTATCTTTAATAGTCACAAACTGGATAAAAATCAAATGTTCAATGTGGATTTATGTATAAACAATTTTCCTAGATCCATGCAATGAAGTACTAATAACTAATAAAAAGTGAATCTCAAATGCAATATGTATAAACGCACCTCAAAAACATAATACTGAGCAAAAGAAGCCAGCTAGAAAAAGAGTATGTGGCTCATACAGTATGATTCTGTTTGTATGAAATTCTATAGCAAGTGCACTAATCTCTGGTTACAGAAAATAGATCTGTGTTTAGAGTCAATATTGTGGGTGGCATCGACTACAAGGGGGTACAATACAATTTTCGGGTTGATAAAATGTTTCTTGGCATGATTGTCATTTTGGTCGCATGGGTGTTGATGTTTGTCAAAACCTATATAGATGTATACACTAAGGTCCATTTTATTTTGGGTAAATTATACATTAGAGAAAGTTATTTTTAAATAATTCATGAACTATCCATTGTTTTAAGTTGGGGAAAATGGCATTTTAGTTTTCTCTTTTCTTGTACTCTAATAATATTATTGGAGAAATTACCAAAAAGAAGCAACTATTTTTTTTTTCTTTTAATTAGTACAGTGGAAGCAGTGACATCATTCAGCTCTTTGTTTATTTTAAGGAAGCCAACTTTACGAAGTGATATGCAGAAGTAGTTTTAACCCTGGTTGTCAACAGTCTCCTAAGAGCAATAGGATGTTCTGAACTTTTAATTCATACAACATGTCTCCCATGAATGTAGCCCCTAATTTTATTAATAAGAAAATAGAAAAAGGTAGTCACAATATATTGTATTTATCTTCAGAAGATACCACGTGGACACATTTATCCCAGTAATAGCTTCTTCAACTCCACCTTTGTTAACATGTGTCAGACCCATCACCAGTTGCAAGAACAGGAAAGACAATTTTCTCTCCTTGACTTATGACTTTTCCCACGACATTGCAAATATCAATTTATTTAAAAAAAAGTCCTTAATAATTGTGTGAAAAAGTCAGATACAAGAAAAGAGCCCTGTTCACATACCAAATTAGCCTAGGATGTTTGATGGTTTGTTTTCATAAAAATATCCAATGCTGGAGCAGATGGACCTTCAAGAGAAGGTCACTCTCATGAGATTGTAGGTTGACAGTGTTGTAATCAGTATGTAATTTGCTTTAAGATCCATAAGGATATTTCTACCTTTTGATCAAATAATTCTACTTTTAAAACAATTCATCAGTTAGGGTTATGGTTCAAATTTAGTGCATTTTCCTGCATTAGAAGGAAGAGAGGAAATTCAGGGAATAATATTAATTGCTAGTATTATAATAGTAGTTGTTACTATTATAATTTTTCTAGGTTTGTCCATTATAAAGTATCTTTCATTTAGCTTTCATTATGTGCCTGCCATTGCTGGGAAATGGGTCCTTGGTGTCAGTTGCAGGATAGAATTCAAGGATATACCCAATAAGCGAAGCAAGTGATAGATTTATTAAAAAGGATAGTACACCCTCAAGATAGCAAGAGTGGGCAGGCCCGGAGAAGAGCAGCTGCCCCAAAAAACACAGAGGCTTAGAATTTATTACTTTTGAAAAGAGGATGTGAAATAGTGAAGTTTTAGGGGTGGCATAGACATTTCTAGGCAGGCCCTTTCGGACCTCTCTTTCCCTTTGGGAGGCGGGAATTTTGTCCTTATTTGACTCTTATCAGAATAGTCATGGTGACACAGGGAGAGGATATACTTTTCTGGGCTGCCATTGCTAATAACATTATAATCCGTTATAATTACCTAAAGTTCACCTAAAGTGACAGGATGGCATCCTGGGTCTGCTCTTGGCACAGAAACCTAGTTCTGGCTGGTCTGGTAGCTGCACTTGTTTTAAAGATGACCTCATCTCCTTCCTCCCTTGTCACCCCTCACCCTCCTTCCCTTCCTATCCTTCTTTCTCCCCAGGGCCTGGTTCTTCCCGCCTATGATAACATAATCAGGATATAGTCCTTGAGTGATCAATTCGTAGGTTTATCCCTGTAAGGAGAGTTTCAACTAGGTGTTATACTTCAAACAAATTGACTTGTAATTATTGCACTTTTCTATTTCACCTAGATTGCATGAAAACTAAATGTAATGTAAGGGCAGCAAAAGAGGGAGAATTGGGTTGTCACCTCTGGCTTTCCTGAGTCATAGGATCCAGATCACACTACTGCCCCCATACACAACATGCTTAGATGTATTGAGTCATCTCATTTTTGAATATGTCCAAATGGACTGACCGTTTTTTGCAAACACATTGTAACAGTATGTGTAATAGTATTGTAATAAACTGACTCCCATTTTTATGCTATTGGATTGCTATAGGTCATACGAAAATGTACACTTCTTCCCACTTGCTATATTTCTTAACCAATTAACTGCCAAGAATTTCTTTGAATCTTATCTCATATTCTCCTGTTTTCTGGCTCTCTAATGAAAAGATTATTTGGTCATTATTGCTCTTACGATATGTCTTTCCTCTCGACTTGGACTCGTGTCAATATCAATCTTGCCATTCATTTTTATTTTTAATTTCTAGATACTTTGAACTTTTCTAGTTAGCTTGCATTTGTGCCCTGACATTTGTTTCTTTTTTTTTTTTTTTTTTTTAATTTAGGAGGATTTAGATACTTAACCTATTGTGATATTTGTATTTGCAGTTCCCTGAATGTGGTTTCTATGGGATGTATGATAAGATCCTGCTTTTTCGCCACGACCCTACCTCTGAAAACATCCTTCAGCTGGTGAAAACGGCTAGTGATATCCAGGAAGGCGATCTTATTGAAGTTGTCTTATCAGGTAGTAAACTTTTTTCTCTCTCCATAAATTGATATTTAGTATTTGAAGAACTCTTGCGCACAAGTTTTTAAGGCAACATAGAAAACATACATAAAACTCGGCCCCAAAAGGAGATTTTAGAGCTGTTTACGTGTGCTTTTAAAATTATTTTGGAAAAAGCAAAAGGTTTCCTTTGCATTGGCTATTTGTACACCTAGTACTACCCAATAACTTCTCCCAGCTTCATGCTTTCCCCAGCTTCCAACAACAAACGCATACCTTCATTCATTATCTTGGATCATTTGGACAGCAGCAAAAGCAAACAAAAAGCTTTCCAACAGTGAAGCTCAGACATGTCTGGGCCCCAAATGTACTGAGTGTCTGGAAGCCAAGAAATAACAGCAAGGCTAGGAAACCATTGCTGTAGTTGAGTCAAAAGTCCTGTAGCTATAAGCCAAGTCCAAGTTGGAAACCAAAGTTCAGCAGTTATAGTGCTGGTCAGGCTTTGCCATGTGACACTAGCTAACTCACTCCCTCTGCAAATGGCTGCATTTCCCTCTGCTCAAACTTATATTTCCTGTTTAGGATTTAGAAGTTAGGACTGTACCTATCAATACAGAAAAAAAAAAATAAAAATGGATGCATTTAATTTGAAAAAAAGAAGTACCAGAGAAGAACTGTAACAGGGATCCTTGCAACGATGATCAGTACAATATTCTGAAGAGGTCCAGATTTTTATTGTTTATTTTTGTTAAAATTGAGTCATTGGGAAACTCAGACTGCATTGTTCCTTTCTTCCCTCCGGTCTTCTTAGCTTGCTATCTCTTTGACTAAAGGAAATCTGTTAGCTTTAATGATTCTAGTCTTCATTTCTTCAAGTTCCTCAGTTTGTTCTGAGCCTAGTACTTGAGTGCACTGGTTATAATTCAGAAGGTCTTTGCTTTGATTTAGTCTAATTTGCTTTGTCTTTATCAATCACCTATCATTGTGTGAGATCCTGGAATTGCCATATTTTCTTTTTGTAGATAGATCCTATAAAGCAAATTTTTTTGCTAGATAAAAGTAATAGGATTGCCAGTTGCTAAATAAACAAAGCAAAAAAGCGAAAGCTTTCATAGTTTTTTATTAAATTATTTGGAAAAATCACTTGCTTTGACGGGTTCTCCATTTTACTTTTCTTTGGCTCTTTTGACATTGGTTGACTGTGCCACCCTGGCCTCACAAAACTCCCGTTTCTGAACTCTAGGAGCTTCCCGAAATAAATTATTCAGGGAAATCATGCCCTGGATCTATTCTCATTGTAATTCATATATGAGGATTTTTAAAACTGCATTTCTAAATCAAATGTATTTTTCTTTCCATTTTACTTTCGTTATCAAGCGCTTTAGAGTAGTACCAGCCAGACTGAATGCAAGCTGTGTGTGGGTGTGCTTGTGGAGGAGAGGGCTGCCCATCTGCGTAGTATCCTAGTCAGTGAGCTAGACCTGCTGTTCCCCACACTGCCCTACCTGCTGCAGCCGTCTAGAGTGCCCTGGCTGCACAGGGAGCCGCATTCTGCTTTCCCTCTCCCTGCTTTGCAACCCACAACTTCACTGTGCTCTTACTCTGCTTCTTTTGCCATCCACCCTTTGTGTTTCATCTCTCCCGTCTCCCTGCGGCAAGACTCCATTTTAAGGGCAGCCCTTTTTCTCACCTGCTCCTCCAGCAGCAGGATGAGGGAGGCTTCTCCTACTCTTAACAGCTAACTTGTTGGTATTGGAAAGGAGCCATTCTGGAACAGTCCAGTTTCAATTTTGAGCTTGTAGCGTTTGAACCCTTTTCTCACTCCACATAGTCCCACTGCCCCAAAGTCATTTAACCCTTAAGTTATTCAATAATGTATATTTTAGTTATACATATGTTCAGTTATGTGTAGATCGCTAGCATTTATTTGTAAATTTTGTAAACTTCTTTCTAGCTCCTCTCCCTCTCTAATGGTGAGCATTGTGATTTTTCTCAATAAATGGGAACAATGTTTTTCCTTAAACCACCATCCCCTCCCTATCACAGCCTTGTTTTTTTCCCCATACCTCCTACCTTCCTTCCAAGAACGCCCCGAGTCCCTTGTGATCAAATGCCTGCTGTTTCTTCCCTGTCTTCTTGCCTTGCTTGCACTCTGGCTCTCCTGAAGGTGATGCAAGTTCGATCTGAGAGAACTTGCTGCTCATTTTCATCCACTCTTAGGTGAGTTGTTGAGTGAAATGGTCCTCTTCTCATTCCCGGTTTCCATTTTTGGCTATTTTCTGTACCACCCTCCTCCAATTCCAATGATATCTATTTCACTATTCACCTTGGTTTCTTTATAATATTGCACTGAGATGATGTACTTCCTTGAAGGCTCATTTCTTTTTAGCTGTGGCAATAGTTTCAGCATCAGACTCCCACTCTTTCTTTCCATTTTCTGCACCCAGTAAGTAATCTTGGGCGTTGTTAACATGCATGTTATAAGTCTTCAGATTCCTTGTCATTGCTGTTTGTTGTCAGTCACCTACCGCATAGACCCAGACCTCACCTCACCCCTAAACCATGGCTGCAAGCCTTGAGGCCGCCACTTGGCAGTGCTCCTCCATTCTCTCCACTGCTACCAAATGCACATTCCTGTTCCCTGTTTCTTGCACTGTAGTTTTCAACTGCCTCCCTACCACTTTGGGTCTACAATTTTTCCTTTTCTTTTTTTCTCCCCACACTACATGGCCTACTATGTGCACATCTTACATCTCCTCGATGCAGTCTCAACTACCTCGTATTCCCTTATACCCTGAAAGGGCCTCTTATGATTGTCAGTAATCGAAATTACTTCACCAGCCACTGTTGCCATTCCTGTTCCTGAGCCACAGGTGACTGCTAGACACACAGTCCCCTCCCTGTCCAAGAGGCTCAGTGCACCTTCACCTTTCACCTGGCCTTACCGTTGTTCAGCAGTCTCCTCCCCATCCTCTGCTTACCACAGAACGTGAGGTTCTCCATAAACTTATATGTACTTGTTGATTGACTGTTGGCTATCGTATTAGAAATGATCACATAGACGATATTTTGTAAAAATTTTTAGAAATATTATTTCTAGATATATCCTCAAAAGCTAACTGAAGTTTGAGACTCCTTGCAGTGCATTTGCTCAGCCCTGACAAGAAATTAGTGCCTGTGATGTGGGCAGGATTACACTGCATTATAATTTGAGGCAAGACAAATGATAGCTATTAAGACACTTTAGGCCATGAGTGCAAGGAAGCGCGGATCACGTCCTCCTTCTTGAGCTAGTCACTGGAGTGGATTGAGTGCTGTGATTGGCCACAGAAATATGTCATTTCCTGGAAGTGTGGTTAAGGACCGTCTTCATTCACACTGCAGCAGATAAAGAGGGTAGAGGGGCAAAACACCGGGCTTCCCCTCTGTTGCCTTTTGACCAGTTCCAGAACATAAACATGCTCGGAAATTTTGCCCTTCAAGAGTATAATTTTACTGTTAAAACTCATTTATCCAATTTTTCTGTTTTTCCTCATCAAAAATTAAATCTCACTGTGTAATTTGACTTAAACATAATCTGGTTCTTCCTATATTTAACCCACATTCTACCTATAGGAACATTTTTATTTTTTTACATAAGAGAACAGTAAAAATATGATAAAATATGGAGAAATTTAATTTTGAGGAAAGTTAAATACTCTTGTCTTTTCAGACAACATTAGGAATTTTCTCTTGCTTATGTCATTTTTCTGCTGAGCCTTTTCATCATCTGTTAGTACTAACCAGGCTGCTCCTGGCTAATTTGCTGGTTTTTCCTCCCTCTTTCTTTTTGAAAAACATGGCTTGTGGGAGCTAGTGCATGTGGACCCAGTAAGCCAGGAAAAGATTGCTCATAGGCAAATGGATTGAGTTATGGAGAAAAGAAAAGAAATAACTTTGTGGAAGTTCCCCACCATACACACTCCCATCACTGGCAAATTTTCTTGGTCTGTTAAGGAGAGGATTAGCATTGTTAAGATTGTTCTGAAGTAGGAAAACACTGCAAATGGAAATTTCTCTTACTAATGCCAGAGTCAAGTTCAAATATATTGTACTGAACAATAAAATAAAGTTCATGGAATTTCTCTGAAGTCTTCTTCATGATGGGTCTCTATCAACGTGTGGTAATTCAGCCATAGCAAAGCAAATTAGTAACAGGACTGCATGCACATCACTCAACAATTTTTGTTTCTGTTCTTTTGGGTATTTTGGGGCTTTATCTTTCATAATTGTATGTGTGTGTATAGTTTTCATAATTGTATGTGTGTGTATCTACCTGATAGATGATTAAATGGAAAACAGACGAAGACTACAATAATTTCTCAAATACCATCAAATTTTAAAATCTTATAGCTAAATATTAAATTTTTTTTCAACTAATGGTAAAAGTCCATATTTTTCTTGGATTATTTTTTTGCAATAGATCATGCTGTATTATTTATGACTTTTGCAAAACACTGTTTTTATATATGGTTATTTGTTTCCCACTATCTAGAGATGGGAGCCTTGTCAGGAAGCTTGCGCTATTGCCCAGAGGGGGTGTGGGCCTATTCTCAGGCAGTGACAGAGAGCTGAAAATGCGGTAGGGAGATCAATAAATATTTTAGAGGAAAATCAGAGATATAATACCTATTGAGATATAGTTGATGGAGAATGAAAAATAAGAGGACTCTAATGAGAGCTGATCACATTTCTGACCCTCAGCTCAAGTTTTGCTTTCATCCTTTGTTCGGCATGTTTGTCAAATGCGTTAGGGATTTCCTTGAGGGGCTGAAGAACTAATTTCTTGGGCATGTGGTATCATTGATTTCCTTTGTAATTTTGTACAAGTTGTATAACTTTTGGGATTCAATTGTTTTTTGTTTTTTTGTTTTACTTTTTAATCAAAAAAGAGATTTACTGGCCAAAACTATCATAGTGCTAATAGTAGATAGATTCCATGTTTTCTTCTGTCCACAAGTAAAGTGGTATGCATAATGATTGAGTACACTTTCCCGGGTCAGATCATCTGGGTTCATATCCTTTCTTTGTTCCTCAATACGTCTATCGTTGCCAAGACATGCAATCATTCTGTGGCCGGTTTCCTCATCTGTTAAATGTGGACAACACTAGCACCAACATCATAAGGTTATAACAAAAATTAAAATAAATTAATGCATGTAGAGCACTTCAGAGAGTTTCTCCACATAGAAGCTGCACAATAAATGTTAGCTATTATGATTGCTTCTCTTCCTCACAATGTAAGTAGCCTTTCCCTGTGATACTCATGGTTGCTATACCATAAAAGGGAATCCTGTTCTGGTAACTTTAAGAAATTGGCTTAAACAATGTTAAAAGGAATTATTTACTGCAGGGCTCTTCAGAACTTCGGGGAATGCTGATGTGAAGCATAACGCTCCAAGACCACTTCCCAAATTGACTTCATCACAGATTACCTTTTATTTTCCTCCCAGTATCTGGTGTGTCTTGGTTTCAGCTTCCACACTGGAGATACTTCTCTGGGACAAGCCCGTGAACCAGATGATCCGAGAGGGTATATCCATTCTGTCTATACATAAGCCACTTCTCTCTCATGGAGAGGAATATTTGAGCCATGGAAAAGCAGGAGTTCAGAAGAGAAAAATCTTTATTTATGTAATATCACAAGCTTTTGGAGCAGCTTATATAAGTAATTTTGTTTCCTTCGCCATGACTCTGGGAGGTAGTGAAATCAGATGTCTTAAAAGCTATGGAATATAAATTTTAACATGCCCACCTCCTGTAGTGAGTAGATGTAGTACCAAAACTTGAATCTAAATGTTCAGTCACTGTTCACACCTCTTTAGTTTCACGTTAGCCCTTTTAATTTGGACCAGTAAACAGGGATTCTTGAGGACCTATTCAAAGAATAACTACTACAGTAAGACAGTTTATATTTCAGGGAAACATTGATGATATTTGAAACAACAAAATCAGCAATGAGCTATGAGTTCTGTTGCCATAATTTTAATTACAGAACCATCATCCCCCTCTTTCTCATAAAAAATAAATATTTAATAGTTTGCAAACTGTTATCAGGTTAAGAAAACCCTGGAAGCGCCTCTCTGTAGACGTATAATGCAAAATATGAAATAATAAAGTAACCGTGCCCCTGCTTAAACAGGACCTCATCATATAATTTCACAACTCTTATCAAAATTGAAATAGTGTCTTAGGGTCACTATATTTAAGAGATCCTTATGACCATATTTTTCTGTTAGTAAGATTCAGTTTCTAAAGCATAAGCCAGAAAAAAATTGATAAAATTCTAGCAGGGTTCTCTTTCTTTTATAGGAAGTGTAAATTATTGATTTATATGACATTGTACCAGTTATATCCATTTCTCTGATATAGTACATTGCTTAGCAGTGTTTTATCCCCCTCTAAAATATAGGTGGAAGTGAAAAACCTCAAAAGTGATATATTAGACCACTGCATTATTATTTCCCCAGGAACACATTATATAGAGTTTTGTTTGTTTGCTTCTAAGAAAACATAATTAATCAGGAAAAGCACTTTCCCAGGCCTAATACTGCTTGTGCAATTAAGGTTCTAAAAGACCTGGCCTTTAGTACGCAATTTATGTTTCTTTGTAGTTGTTCTTGGACGTCTAAATACGCCAGGCTGAGTGGTGCCAATTGCTGTCCAACTTTAGTTGCAGTTATCCGTGCGGGTGGTTTTGTAACAATGGAAAATTTAAATGCAAGATTATGGGTCATTACTCTTTTCTTCTAAGTATGATTTATGGTAAGTGTGTCTTCAGCATTTTCTTTTTTATTATTGTTAATATTATTTTTTTTCTCTCCTTATCTTTCAAGTAAACCTGGTTTTAGTTTCTTTGTGCCACATTTTTCACAGAAAAACTTTTTTTTCATAGAAAAATGAATGCAAACAGCAGGCAGGTTGGAATGTTTTCATGGATTTCCCACCTTTCCACACCTGTGACCTCAGTGGGAATAAAGAGACTTGGAGCACTCCTTAGTTACTTTGGTAGTTTTGTCTGTTATATGTCTCTTGGTGGAGTGGATTCTCCAAGGAGATGTGACACAACAGTGTATGCCTCTTATTTTTTTTTTGACCTGAGTACCCTAAGGAGCAGGCAGACTGAAGACATTTTTCCCAGGTAATATGGGGTATAAGACAAACCATAAAGGGAAAACTTTTTTGAAGAATATCATTTCATTTGAAAATTTTGTGCACGTTTTGCATTTTGCATTATATTTCTCTTGCTTAATTTTGAATAAATAATATTTCTCCACATGCTGTTCTTTAAGAAATTACAAAAACAACAGTGCTGATGATTAAGGGCATATACCATTTATGATGTGTTAGGTACTATTCTAAGTGGTTTACATAGATTAACTCAGAAATGTGCATCATTTATGACATATCCACATAACTTCAATTTGATAAATAGTGGACTTCCAGTCAGAGACTTCTATTTGAGTCCCAGACCTGCCATTTATTTTTTATATAATATTGGGCAAATCACCTCATTTCCCTGAGTCTTGATCCATCACCTGTCAAATAGCAAGAGCAGAATCTATAATGTAAACTTAGGCTGTAGCTTTCATGAGAATAAATATAAAGCGTTTCATGAGATGCCTGGCAAATGTGAAACAGTCAACTCTCTTGCCTCACCTCTATCCTACTACTTGCTGTACATTTATTGAAACAGGAACCATTTATTTTTATATTGCATGCTCAGGACCTGATATATTACGTGCAATCAATATGTATTTGTTGAGAAAAATTAATGAATATTTGAATTAACAAAATGGACAAGCCAACAAACAAATGATTAAATTGGTGCTCTATATATGATACTCAAAAGTTACCACTATTCTATAGGAACTGAATTTCAGTGCTTACTATTGGCTCTCTTTGGCCTAATCAATTAATAATATTAATGTTATTATCATCTCATCCTTTTTTCCCCGGATCCTTGCTATCTTCGGCATATTGTCGAAAACCGATTATTTTTTTAGATATTATTTATTTTTAGAAGTCCAGTTCTGCTTTGAAAGCATTACAGTGTCTTCACAACATTTCTCATGTAAAATGAGACCAAATTCATAGAATACTAATTGGTTTCCTTTCTAATGACTGCAACTCCTGGATTATATGTTCATCACCATGACCAAGTAACCCCAAACTCAATTCACTGTTAAAATCAATTTTCTCAAACATTGCTTTTTTCTCCCCAAAATTGTTGCTTTCTTTCTAAAATGTATTCATTAGTCACTCCTTTTAGATACTTCCAACCCCCTCCCTACAATACTAGGCTCACTTGCCTTCACCAGTTTACTGTCGTTTCCTCACCTGGACCTGGACATTCCACACCTGCCTCAGAGCCCAGAGTAGTGGCCCTGGAGCTAGCCTTAGATGCTGACCTTTCTATCAGCATCTGGAAGCAACAAGGACTGATATCTTGAGATGCTGGCTGACCTTTCCTGCTATTCCCTATCCCCTCCCACTCACATTAGCAGAACAGCTGTCTGTGCCTAAGGGTCAGCTGGCAAGATCTATAGGAAAAGCTGAGTCATGTGTTCCCAAACTGGAATCTAAGTCTCCATAGATCTCTGTCCATGTACATACTGTGGTTTTCAGAGGGACATATCACGCCCCTCTGTTCACACAGAATTAGCCCAAGGCCTAATTCATCACCATCTGGCAAGTGGATATCCAGCCAGAAATCATAATTTCTTTCTTTCTCTTTTCATCTATTCTCTAATTGAGGACAGTATTATAACTCATCTAGATGAACAGGAAAAGAACACAGAGGTAATGAAAAACACACAGAGGTGGGGGGGCGGTTATTGTATTCTCTGGTCTCTGTGTAACCAAAAATTTCTTATATTTGCTTCTTAGGGTGGGCATTCAACAGTCTTATGTCTATCAATCTTACCATGTTATGGCCTCTCAACAGAATCTCAGAGGACTTTGCATATTCAGGATCTTAGAAAATATAGGGAGATGTTAGTTTGTTCTTTTTGCCTTTTTACATGAAGTGGTTTATAAAACACACAAGTCTTCTTAATCCACCTTATCAGATTTGACTCTGAATTATTTGGGGCTTCTTTCCAAAAATCACACTCTAACTCAAAAACGAAGATTTTTATACATCAGAGATACATAAATGAATGAGTGACAGAATCTGATCATAATTTAAAAAAATGTATTAGGATAATAGTAGTATCTTGTAAAAGCTATTTCCTTGGTTTGCTTTTTTACAGAGGTGATTTTTTTTTTCCCCCAAGCAGAACCTTTGAAAAATTACTAATTTTCTGCTGAGTGCTCTAGGCTCAAGCTAGAGAACAAAATGGTTTAGGTTTTTATTTTGTCCATCTGTTAAAAAATATGAAATTCTATTTGTGAGAATTGGCTAAGAGATAGATATTTAGTCCCACTATTCCTCTACTTCTGCCCTGTTGAGTGTGGTAGCCACTAACTGTGTGGCTATTAAAACTTAAATTAACTAAAATCAAGTAAATTTAAATGCAGTTCCTCAGTCACACTAACTACATTTCACATGTTTCATAGACACATTGGCGAATAGTGGCCATATTGATATAGAACATTTTCACCATCAAAAAATCCTATTGGGCAGAGCAGCCAGATAAACCAAATTTTATTGCTAAAGATCTGAAACATATTGTTTACACAAACACACACACACCCCCTATAGAAATGCTTTTACTGAGATGTTCTTTGATATGACATATTGAGGAATGTTACAAATAACACACCTGAAACTTTTGGTAGCATATTTATTACCAAAATCTTACGGGAAAAATTGTCAACAAATCACCCTGTAACTTCCTTATAGGATAAATTCCTCAGACTTTAATATCCTAAACAGCTCTGTTTTATGAATAATGTTACTGAATTCAGGTTCAGTGCCGCTTGCCGCCGCCTGAAGTGTCCAAAACACTAGTGACAAAAGGGTTGGTGAGGAGAAAAAGTGTCCTTTTTTCTAAATGCTAGCAGCTAGGGAAGATAGCAGACTCATGTCTAAAAAACCATCTTCCCTGAGCCAAAATGATTAAGAGGTTTTGTAGGCAGGTAAATGGGAAAAAAAAACAAAGGAAAGCGGGCCTCAGGGCTGATAGTTGAGAAGTCATCCCTGGTGTCTTCTGAGGCCTCAGGTCTGTCTCAATGTTATGTTAAATCTTACTGTCTACAGCCAGAAAGTTATCAGGACAAACTGCCAGGGAGTTGATAGGGAGTTGAGATCACAAGTCCCAGTACCTGGGTGCCTGAAGATTAAAAGAAGCAGTTTTTCTTCCACGTTGGGATGGTAATTAGTAAGGTATGGATAGCCTTGAGAAAGGGAACAAACTGAGTTAGTTTAATTGGTGAGGGGAGAAACAAAGAGAAAACAGCTGAATATCAGGATAAATCAAACTATAAACTGGCTAAGTTTAATTACATTGATCTACAGAGTTTCACCCTTATAATGTACTTTTATGACACATAATTTTTCTTCCTGCTTTGGCCTTGGCCTCTCAAATCTGAATTCACAGGCCACCTTTCATAATGGTAAAAGTCAATACTACATCACTTTTACTATAATAATTCTTGTATTTGATATAATATGCAATATCCTTAGAGTTTCTTAATTTATCTTATTTTACTGTATGATGCAGAATTCCCTACTTGTTAAATGCACAAACTCTGGAACCTAGCTGCCCATTTATTAGCTGTGTGGCATTCTGAAAGCTATTTAGTGTTTGTGTGCCTGTTTTCTTACCTTCAAATTGAGGATCGACTATGATAATAATGGAAAGTATCTAACACATTGCCTAGGACATAAGGATCTTGTAAAATCACCTTAGACATTAGAATGCCTACTTCTTTCTATGCAGCAATAATCCCCTTAGTTACGGGGGAAATTGTAACATATACTTTGTTTCTGTATTTCTCTCTCTCTCTCTCTCTCTCTCTCTCTCTCTCTCTCTCTCTCTCAACATACACACACACACACACACACACACACACACACACACACGGACCTAGAGGAGGAAAGGAAGGAAAGGCAAAATGGTGTATACCATCAAAATCAGTGAAATAAATTCATTGAAGCCTGGCTTCAAGAACAAAGGCCGATTGGAGAATGGCTACTGAGTGGCTCTCTGAAAACTTCATGGGCGTAAATTATTTTTGTTTGAGGTAAAGGATTGGTCTTCACTTGAACAACTGCCACATATCCTTTTTTGATGTTCCATGATTGGTGACACATACCACTTCAATCCAATAACTCAGCCGTGCCACCATCTGCCCAGCACTCTCATTCTGCTGGTTGGCATGTCGTTTATTTGCTTTTAACATGCAACCCATATAAAAATCCCTCATAATCTGCCAAAATTAGAAATGCAGCTGTTTTAAGTCTTAAACAGCAATAACACTATTCATTATGCTAGTATGGAGGAATAAAATAGAAAGATATATTTGAAAAGAGCAATACTACACCAGAATGTATTTGTACCTCCACTTTTCTGACTATTTTTAAGACATCTCTAGCTTGTTATCAGTGTTGACTTTAGGCTTAAAGTGGAGTCAACACATAAGTATATCAAATATCTCTTTTCTACATATTTCAATACAAGAATTGGGATTTGAATCAAGCACGGAATTTTTTTTTTTTTCATGTTATGAAGCAATTTCAACTTTTCAGTTTCTAGAAAATGAAAAATTTCTGGCTAACTCTGGTTCTCATCTTATTCTATTTTTATTTTCCCCAGCATTTTTTGAGGTTCCGATCATTACTACTTGTTAATTCTGAGAACATGATAATGTAGAGCTGTGTGGAGAATTCTCAATGAAGCAGTTGGTCCTCTATTAAAACAAGAAAAGAAAAGAAAAATGAAGAGAAAAGATTAATTTCTCCACATAGTAATCCTGTGATGCTGAAAAATAAAAACCAAAACTAAAGCAAAAACTTCCCTTTGTTTCACGGTGTCATCCACAATCAGATTATTTAGGAATGATAGGCATTAGGAAACAATAAAGATCTGGTATGAAGCATTTCATCCAGAGACACTTTTCTTCACAATGACTAGACATTAACTGTCTTGAAACTGAAGTTGGATAGTTTAAAATTGGTTTCCTCCATCATTTATACTTTGGTATTCATATAAGTTTAAAGGTCTATGTTGAATTCATTTGGTTATGTGTTAATGTTGCTCCCATATGAGATTTTTCATCATATGAATTTCCAGCACTTAAAAAATCATTTATATTTGTGAGAGCTGACCTGTAAAAAATTACTTTCCGAGGCATGAAAAGTAATAATGGAGCAAAACTCAAGTTTGCTAAAATGAATATACTTGATGTGCATTTATCTTACATATCCAAGAAGATGAACTTTATTAGAGAATGGGGACAGTTCTAAGAAAATCCATATAACAATTAGCTCAGTGCCAGACGTATAGTAGTCACTCTGAAAATACTTGTTCATGGTAGATATGCTTTGCTTGGCAATTTAAGACTTCATTAATGGATCTCAATTGGAAATGAAAATTTTAATTTTGGCTTTAAAGAATTAAAATGGAAAACTCCAAAGTTAAAAATCACATTAGACCTTATGACATGTTGGTATGACTATTACTGTAAAATTTTAATGGAAAATATATATATTTTTAATTTTATAGCCTTAATATACAACTTTTTCTACCTAGAATACATGTGTAATGTATATTGAGCCTACTAGATTCACTTTGTTGTTCTTCAAGCTGAACAGCAACCTCACATGATCTCATATACAAATCTCTACTCTTGCTGGTTTTATGGTCTTAAAAACATTTGGGGCTGAGCAGAGTTCTTGGTTTGCTGATGCTAATGAATGAAATGTAGTTTTGGTCTCTTGGAGTGCTTAACACACAGAACAAATAAGACAAGCAAAAATGCCATCTTTCCAGCTTTGAAATTAGATTTGCCACCTTAGGTAATAATACCACCCTAACAAGTGAGTCAGTAGTCAAAATCTGATAGTTTTTTTAAATAAACTTTTTAAATTTTTTAATAGTTTTATATTTACAGAAAAGTTGTAAAGATAGTACAGAGAGTTCACCTCACCCAGATTTGCCTTCCTCTAAGTTTATCTTCTTATGGTACATTTATCAAAACTGAAAAATCAGTTTGGTACATAATTTGGACTACAAAATTTTTTATTTTTTCCCCATTAGTGTTCTATTTCTGCTTCAGGACCATATCCAGAGTACCACATTCCATTTAGTTGTTATATTTCTCCAGTGTACTCTGGGTGCGACAATTTCTCAGATTTCCCTTGTTTTTCAAGACCTTGACAATTTTCATGATCACCCCAGCTACAGATCAGGAATTCTGTAGAATGTCTCCAGTCTGGGTGTATCTGAAGTTTTTTCTCATGGTTAAACTGGGGTTATGGATGTTTGGTTAAAAAAAGTACCATAAATATGTAAGTTTTTACTAAGTGAAGTACACTTCTCATTGCATCACATTAGGGGTACATGATATTGATACAACTTCACTGGTGATGTTAAATTTCATCACATGATTAGGTGGTATTGGCCATGTTTCTTCACTGTAAACTTACTATTTTTTTCCATTGTTTATTCTGTAACTAAGTCTAGTCCTTTATCAAGGAAGGAAAGATAAGTTTCACCCTCTGGAAGGAGGTGTAACTATGCTTACATATATTAAATTGAAATATTCTGGAAGGAAGATTTGTCTCTTCCCCGTTTATTTATTCAAAACCCAGTTTTAGGTCCTTATTTCTTTATTTTTTTAACATCTTTTTTATTTTCAATTACGGTTGACATCGAATTTTATATTAGTTTCAGTTATGCAACATAGTGATTAAACATTTATATAACTTAAGAAGTGATCACCCCCCAAAAATCTAGTATCCATTTGATACCATACATCGTTATTACAATTTATTGATTATATTCCCTATGCTGTACTCTACATCCTCATGACTGTCTTGTAACTACCAATTTGTACTTCTTAATCCCTTCCCCTTTTTCATCCTTCGCCCTAACCCCCTCCGATCTGGCGGCCATCAAAATGTACCCATCTATGAGTTTGTTTCTGTTTTGTTTGTTTGTTTATTTTGTTCTTTAGATTCCACGTATAAGTGAAATCATATAGCGTTTGTCTGACTTACTCCACTTAGCATAATGCCCTCTGGGTCCATCCATGTTGTTGCAGGTGGCAAGATTTCATTCTGTTATATGGCTGAGTAATATTCTATTGTGTATACTCGTATGTACCACCTCTTCTTTATCCATTCATCCATTAATGGACACCCACGTTGCCTCCGTATCTTGGCCATTGTAAATAATGCTGCAATGAACATATGGATGCACACGTCCCTTCAAAATAGTGCTTTGGGTTTCTTTGGATAAATACTCATACCCAGAAATGGGATTACTGGGTCCTTCTTTGTCTCTTGTTATAGCCTTTCTTTTAAAGTCTATTTTGTCTGGTATAAGCATTGCTATCCAAGCTGTTTTTTTATTTATTTATTATTTCCATTCTCATGGATCTTGAGAGAGTAATGCTGAGCGAAACAAGTCAGACAGAAAAAGCAGAGAACCATGTGATTTCACTGATATGTGGTATATAAACCAAAAACAACAAAAGAACAAGACAAACAAATGAGAAACAGAAACTCATAGACACAAACAATAGTTTAGTGGTTGCCAGAGGGTAACGGGGGCGGGAGGTGGGGGGTGGGAGGTGAGGGTAAGGGAGATCGAATATATGGTGATGGAAGGAGAACTGACTCTGGGTGGTGAACACACAATGGGATTTATAGATGATGTAATACAGAATTGTACACCTGAAATCTATGTAATTTTACTAACAATTGTCACCCCAATAAATTTAATTAAAAAAAAAAAAAAAAAAAAAAAAAAGAAATATCTTTTTCCATCCCTTTACTTTCAGTCTTTGTGTGTGTCTTCCACTCTGAAGTGAGTCTCTTGTAAGGTCTTGTTTTCTTATCCATTCAGATATCCTGTGTCTTTTGTTTGGAGCATTTAATCTATTTACATTTAAAGTAATTGTTGATATATATGTAGTTAATTGCCATTTTATTATTCATATTTTGGATCTTTTTTTCTTTTTCCTTCTTAAAGAAGTTCCTCTAACATTTCTTGTAATACTGGTTTGGTGGTGATGAACTCCTTTAGCTTTTTCTTGTGTGGGTAGAGTAATCTCGGTTGTGGGTTTCTGTTTTTCATCACTGTATTTCGTACCAGTCCCTTTTGGCCTGTATTTTTAAGTGTTTTTTACTACATTTGATAATACAAGTTCTAGTGCCTCTTGTCGTAGTAATGTTTTGAGCTCAGCTTTTCTAAAGAGAACATATACACACACATACATGTATAGTTTAAAGAGATAATTGTAAACATCAATAAGCACAGTAAATGTAACCGTGATGGTTACTTTTATGTGTCAATTTGGACCATGAGTGCCCAGATATTTGGTGAAACATTGTTTTGTGTGTGTCTCTGAGGGTGTTCTAAAAGACATTAATATTTGAATCAATAGACTGAGTAACGCAGGTTGCCCTCCCCAGTTTGTATGGGCCTCATCTGATCCCTTGTAGGCTGATTGGAACAAAAAAGGCACACTAAAGGAGGACAGTCTGCCCATCTCTGAGCTGGATTTATATTTAGCTATGATATCTGTCTTCTCCTGCCTTCAGAGTGGGACTGAATAGTCATAGTTTGCTGACTATTGATCTTGGTTGGGACTTGTTAGCCTCTATAATTGGGTGAGTCAATTCTCTATATATCTTCATCCTATTGGTTCTTTTTCCCTGGAGAATTCTAATACAGCAACCATCTCTCTGAAGAATTAGAAACATACCATAAACCTGAACATTCTTTGTGTGCCCCTTCCCTGACTCTCTTCCTTTCTCCTGTTTTGAAATTTGTTAGTCTTCTGCTTACATTTATTGTCTTATATGGTGAGATTTTAAAACGTATAAATTGGAATTTTGAGATGGTTAAAAGGTATGATTCTCAGCCAACAAAAGCTGTGAAATAATTCATTTGCACTTTTATATTTTTCTCTTTTATTGAGGGAAATAAAATGTATCGCTTCCTTAAGTGATAAAGCATACTTTGTGTACTAAAACTAACTCTTACGAAGTCTCTTAACTTCATAACTAATCTGCTTCTGAAGCTGGAGCTAATCAATGGGTAAAGATCCTCTTATCTTTAGATTTGAATTTTCCATGAAAAAGTAACTTTGCCTAATGACAATTTTCAAGTGTTAGAGTGAAAACTGAAGAAAAGACGTATTAAATACTATGGTAAATTGTGTAAAAATATACCTTGGAACAAATATGTGAGATTTTACTTGCTATAGAAGGAATGATTATAGCTTTATCTCAATTTAAAGACCTATAGTTTTAAAAAATAAATGTTATAATTTATAAAGATGTTTGGTATGTTTTTCTTACTGAGACAAATAAGCAAGGACAAAATATTTGACAAATTTGTTATTTAACATCATGGCCACCATATAAATTTTGAAACTTATTTTTTTAAAAATTCATATGAATATGCACTTACAACAATAGTCATGCAATCACTAAAATAAAATCTTACAAGGTTCAAACTCTACTACCATGTTTCCCCGAAAATTAGACCTATCCAGACCATGTCTTTAATGTGTCTTTTGGAGCAAACAATTAATGTAAGACCTGGCCTTATTTTACTATAAGACTGGGTATAATATAATATAATATAATATAATATAATATAATATAATATAATATAATATAATACTGGTTCTTATATTAATTTTTGCTCCAAGAGATGCATTAGAGCTGATTGTCCAGCTAGGTCTTATTTTTGGGAAACAGGATAGTTAACTCTCTAGGTCATTTAAGTTTTTTTACTGAAGACATGAAAAGTAGTCTTAATTTCACTTCTTTAGGCCATCGTTTAAATATTTAACCCCCTAAAATCTCCTTTATTAGACATTTTATTTTTTCACTTTGTCTATTTCAGCTGTATTGAGATATAATTGACAAAATTGTAAAATATTTAATGTACACAATGTGATGATTTGATATATGTATACATTGTGAAAGAATTCCCTCCATTGAGTTAATTAACACGTCCATCACCTTTATTTATTTATTATTTATTTATTTATTTATTTATTTATTTATTTATTTACTTACTTATTTGGTGAGAACATTTAGGTACCACTCTGTAGGTAAATTATACAGTACAGCGTTATCAATGATAGTTATCATATTATACATTAGATCTTCAAACCTTATTCATCTTGTAACTTGATTATGTTTTCATAGTTCCATCAAGTACCCACTTGCTTAAAGATCATTTGGGTACTTGATTTGGGCATCCCATTAAACTGTCCTTTCTAGTGTCATCTTGTTTGCTTAATAAGGGTATCACTATGTGTTAATTTGTTAAATAGGAACAATAAACATACTAGAATGACTAACAATACTTACTAAGCGGCATCTGTATCTTGGATGAGAGGTGAGTCCCTAAATGTAAGATTGACAAATTCCCTTTAATGGTCAATTGGAGCAGCAATCAGAAGTGATAAGTAGTTAATGAAGACAGAAATATCAGAAGACTGATCGTTCAAGAAGTCATGATAGGGTCCGTGATCTGTCAGCCTGAAAGATGTATCCCAGGGGTCATTTTTTTGATGATATGTAAGCAACAAGTCCAGGTAGGTACATTAACATTCAGCAAGCCAATAGAAACAGGCTAGAATCTGGAATTCAGGGAAAGTTACTAATATCATGAAGTGGTCAGCTAATGACCTTCATATCCAAGCAGGGAGTTAAGCCCCAGAAGTCACAAAAAGTGTCTGAAATGTAAGATATGATCTAGTTTGGAAGTGACAATTGTTACTTGTTTGGCTGTATGTGGGAAGAAACTGATGGGAGAAGTGGGTGATACTGGACCTATAGTGTGTGTCATAAATCGTCTATTTAGCTGTTGTTTTATTTTCTTCCTCACTAGAATATAAGTTCCAGAAGGGCAAGTACCTTGTCTTTCTTCTCTATTGTTTTATCCTTATTGCCTAGGACAGAGCCCGATATGTAGTAAGCACAATACATACAAGTTGAATAAATGAATGTACGGAGCTATGATTAGCTGATGTTCTGTTGATATTGCCTTCTACTATAGTAATTTTTTTACTAAAATATCTGCTTTTCTTACTATTTGCTAATTCAAGTCACCATATTCTCACACCTGTATCACTGGAATGGTTTCCTGATTGGTTCTCTTGCTTCTAGACTTGTCCCCTCTTATCCGTTCTCCTTCATCATGCAAACCTAGTAAATTTTAAAATCTAAATTGAATCATTCTTCTAGAGAAAACCCTTCAATAACACATGGAGAAATCCTCCTACATGCTTATGAAACACGGATTTACGTTCTGCTTATGAATCCAGCCATATGGCCCCCTATTCCACTCCCTACCCTACTCAACTCTGGTATATGGGCATATGGAACTTCTTTCAATATATTATAATGTTCTGTCTTACTTCCAGTGCTCTTTTACACCTACTTGTCTTGCAACCTGTACTATTCATATGCACATCCATCTTCTTTTAATTTGCCTGGCTAACTTCTATTCATCTTTGATGAGTTGGCACATATATCCTCCTCCAGGAAGTCCTACCTGAAACACCAACTTTGGGTCAGGCAGCTCTTTCTACCAAGTTCTCCCTTCATTAATATGTATCAGACTCTGTTTGCAATAACATGTTTATTGACTTTAAAGTAGATGATAGTTTGTGAGGAAAGGGGCCATGGTTATCTTATTTGCACATGTAATAATACCATGGGATTTTTTGTAAAAATTATATGAAATTCTACTGTAAACCACTTACATGTTTTAACTTTTTCTTCTTATCATTATCGCCTTGTGTACCATCTGTCAATAAGTGTTCAGTACAAAAATTTCTTGACTATATTAAACTTCCGCACTAATTATTATTATCATGGGCACTTAAGTCAGATTTGGATTTAAATATGATATGGATGGTAATCAGTCCAGAACATTACCATTATTACTTGTCAATCCAAACGGGAATTTTTAAAAATGAATGTTTGCATGGGTTTTTTAAATTCATAACTTGCATCTAACAACAGGGTTCCTGAAAAACACTCATCAGTGAACAACAGTAAAGAACATATGGAGTGAATTTTCACTGAAGTTCAAAAGCTTAAAAAGAAATGGGGAAATCTAATTAAAAAGTGGTGAAAGAATTTGAATAGAAATTTCTCCAAAGAAGTTACGTAAATGAGCAATGAACATGTGAAAAGATGCTCAACATCATTAGTCATTAGGGAAATGCAAATCAAAACCACATGAGATACCACTTCGTACCCACTATGATGGCTATAATCAAATAGACAGGCAATCACAAGGTTTGGCAAAAGTGTGGAAAACTGGGCACTCTCTTATATTGCTGACGGGAATGTAAAATGTAGCTGCTTTGGAAAAGAAATTGACTACTCCTCAAAATTTCCCAGCAATTCTACTCCTAGGTATATACCAAAGAGAAAACATGTTCACAGAAAAACTTGTACACAAATATTTATAGCAGCATTATTCATTGTAGCCAAAAGTAGAAAAACACGAAATGTCCATTAACATATGAATGGATAAACAAAATGTGGTATATCCATTTAATGGAATAGTATTGATCCATAAAAATGAATGAAATGCTCATGCATCCTACATCATGGATGAACCTTGAAAACGTTATCTTAAATTAAAGCAGCCGACACAAATAGTGATGTATTGTCTGATTCTATTTATATGAAATCTCCAGAATAGGCACAACTATAAAGACAGAAAGTAGATGAAAAGTAAAAGAAAAAAATAAATAGGTAGAATTCAACTTTTTTGAAATAATGTTTTATTCTTCAATTACAATTAACATACAATTTTATATTAGTTTCAGGTGTACAGCATGGTGATTAGACATTCATATAACTTATGAAGTGATCACCCCCATAAGTCTAGTACACATCTGACACCATACATATTTATTACAATATTATTGACTATATTCCCTATGCTATACTTTACATCTCCATAACTATTTTGTAACTATTATACCAATTTGTACCTCTTAATCCTTCCTTCTCCCAGACCACCAAACCCCCTCCCATCTGGCAACCATCAAAATGTTTTCTGTATGTATAAATTTGTTTCTGTTTTGTTTGTCCATTTATTTATTTATTTATTCATTCATTCATTCATTCATTCATTCATTCATTTATTTATTTTTAAGGTTTCACATATAAGTGAAATCTATAGCATTTGTCTTTCTCTGCCTTGTTTCACTCAGCATAATACCCTCTAGGTCCATCCATGTTTCTGCAGATGGTACGATTTCCTTCTTTTTTATGGCTCAGTAATCTTCCATTGTATATATGTACCACTTCTTTTTTATCCGTTTAGCTATTAATGGACACTTAAGTTGCTTCCATATCTTAGCTATTATAAATAATGCCACAATGAACATATGGATGCATATGTCCTGTCAAAGTGTTTTTGGTTTCCTTGGATAAATCCTAGAAGTGGGATTACTGGGTTCTTCTTTGTCTCTTGTTAAGCCTTTGTTTTAAAGTCTATTTTGTCTGCTATAAGTATTGCTGCCCCAAATTTTTGTTTGTTCAATTCCATTTTTATGAAATATCTTTTTCCATTTCTTTATTTTTAGTCTGTGTTTTTTAATCTGAAGTGAGTCACTTGTAGGCAGCATATATAAGGGTCTTGCTTGTTTATCCATTCAGCCACCTGTGTCCTTTGTTTGGAGCATTTAATCCATTTACATTGAAAGTAGTTGTTGATACATATGTAGTTATTGCCATTTTATTATTAATATTTTGGATCTTTTTTTTTTTCATCTTAAAGCAGTCCCTCTAACATTTCTTGTGATACTGGTTTGGTGGGGATGAACTTCTTTAGCTTCTTCTTGTCTGGGAAGCTCTTTATCTGTCTTTTGATTCTGAATGATAGCTTTGCTGGATAGAGTAGTCTTGATTGTAGGTCTTTGCTTTCCATCAATTTGAATATTTGATGCCAATCCCTTCTGGCTTATGAAGTTTCTATTGAGAAATCAGCTGACAGTCTTATGGAAGCTCCCTTATAGGTAACTGACTGTTTTTCTCTTGCTGCTTTTAAGATACTTTCTTTGTCTTTAACCTTTGACATTTTAATTATGATGTTTCTTGGTGTGGGCATCTTTGGGTTCATCTTCTTTTAGTGCTATCTACCCTTCCTGGACTTATATGTCTCTTTTCTTCACCAAGTTGGGGAAGTTTTCCATCATTGATTCTTTAAATGAGCTCTCAATCCCTTGCTCCCTCTCTCCTCCTTCTGATACCCCTATGATTCGAATGTTGGTACAATTGATGTTGTCCCAGAGACCACATAAATTATCCTCATTTTTTTTATTTTTTATTTGTTTTCCTCTTTGCTCTTCTGATTGGGTGTTTTCTATTATCGTCCAAATCACTGATTCGATCCTCTTCTTCATCTAATCTTTTGATTCCCTCTAATGTATTCTTTATTTCAGTTACATATAGTATTATTTATTTTCGTCTTTTTTTTTTCTTTTTCTTTTTTTTTTATGTTTTCTGTCTCCTATCTCTTTGTTGACATTCTCACTGTGATTATTGAACATCTTTATAACCAATGTTTTGAAATCCACATTTAGTAGATTTCTTGTCTCCATTTTGTTTAGTTCTTTTTCTGGGACTTTGTTTTGTTCTTTCATTTGGGACATGTTTCTTTATCTCCCCATTTTTATGCCATCCCTGTATTTATTTCTATGTATTAGGTAGAGCTGCTATGTTTTGGCAGAGTGGTCTTACCATGTTTCCCCGAAAATAAGACCTAGTGGGACCATCTATTCTAATGAGTCTTTTGGAGCAAAAATTAATATACGACCCAGTCTTATATTATGTTAGATAAGACCTGGTCTTATATTGTGGTAAAATAAGACCAGGTCTTACATTAATTTTTGCTCCAAAAGACACATTACAGCTGATGGTCCGGCTAGGTCTTATTTTCAGGGAAAAACGGTATGTAGTAAGTGTCCTATGGAGCCAGTGGCCAGCCTCTTTGGTCATTTGAGCCAGGTATTCCAGGTGTGTCCCTTGTACAAGTGGCGTGTGCCCTCCTGTTGTAGTTGAGCCTTCTTTTTTATTCTATCTTTGTTGGCACATCAATGAGAGGGATTGAACCACAGACAGATTGGTTGTGAGGACTGGCTGTGCCTACAGCCAGTAGAGGAGCTGTTGTGCAGGGGCTGATTCGACAGAGTGTGATTCACTGTAGCAGTGCTCTGGTGCCAACTCAGTCTTCCCTTTCGGTGTGTTGTTTGCAGAGGTGGTTGGGTGGTGCTCTGGTGTGGTCTGAAGCTGGCCACTGTGTGTTGGTTCTGGGCCTTCTTCAGAGGAGCTCTGGTACATGCCAAGTTTAGCCACTGCCTGTGCCCTGCCTTGGGCCACTTGGTATGAACTACAAAGTGATCTGCAGATGGTTGCCACTTGTGCTGGAGTTGGAGGTGTTTTGGAGAATCTAAGCTGCAAACCGAGGCCATTGCTGTTAGCACTGGGCTTGGGTCTCTTTACCAAGAATACAGGGCACGCTGACACAAGATTCTGCTTGTTTGGGGTCTGTAAACCTTTGAGAGATTTTAGAAAAGTGCAATGTGAGCCAAAACAGGCCATTTATAGAGAATAGCCACTGAAAGCAGCTTGGGTGGGCCTGCAAGTTGGGTGGTGTGGGGTCTCATGGAATCACCAGGTGGGGCAAATGGTATTAGCTAGGTTGATGGAGAAGAATTTGGCTTTTCTGTTTATCTAGAGCAGGGGTGTCAAAACTGTGGCCCGTGGGCCAACTGCGGTCTGCAATCCATTGTTAATTGGCCCACAGCAAATTCCAAAATTATATTTAGTTTACTTAAATAAACCAGGTGAGGCAATACATACTTCACCTCGAGTGAGTAGCCCGGCTGTTTGTGTATTTTACCACATATGGCCCTTGGTGCAAAACACTGAGAAAAGTTTGGACACCCCTGATCTAGAGGATAAAGATTTGGTGAAGTGAGGGTAAGGAAAGGTATTGTATCAAAAATATGGCATAAGTCACACACAATTTCAATTGCTTTCAGAACTTTCAGTTGCTTGAGATCAATAGAATATAAGGATTAAAGCATCAAGAAGCTGAAAATACACTTTATTTTTCAGGACATACTTAGGGAAGTATTGTTACTCAGATTATCCCCTTCTGAAAATAACCTGTTATTGTGAGTAATTCAAAGGATTTGGTTATAGCAGTTTTGAAGTACAATATGCTTTTATCTTTTTGTAGCAGAGATGATCCATTCTTGCCAGTGCAGAGCTATTGCTTCTCTTTAACATATACATGTTGATTCTGTGGTATTCTTTATGGAACCATACTATATCTTTGGCTTTGACAGGATAAAAATCACATAGACTGAATTGTGTGTCAGTCTGTGTACATGTGTGTATATGCAATAATTAGCTGGTGCACTAATTATTTCTACTGATATTCCAAAAGTATGTATTTTTTTCTTTTTTATTCTGTCTTTGTCTTACATATGATGAGCTCACAGATGTTTATATATTCATTAGAGCACTTGAAACAACCCCCAAACCCAGTGGAGTCTGATGATTTACATGTTGAACTCTGCGTGGTTTGCATACCAAATCAGCTGCCCCATATTTAATTACCATACCAAGTATGCTGGGGGCTTAGCAGGGGTAAAGTAGATTTCTTGAAAGATGAAAGGCAGAAATTAAAACGGAGGCATTAACTTTAGTCCACAGTCTTGTTAATTGTAGTCATAATGTTATCACGGCTTTTGCACAGAAGGTGATGGGAGACTTCTGGATTTAAATGAGAAAGCTTTATGAGCTGAGGATTAGTAAATGAAGACAAGATAATTGAAGTACAAATATAGACAAAGGATGATCAAAATCCCATGGGAAAAAAATCACAGATTTAATCACATTGCAAAGAAAATCTTAATAAATTCCTTAAGGTAGAAACCATCCCGACCATGTTTCTTAACCTCACTGCAATGAAATAACATGAAAATCTAAAAGGATAAACGAAATCCATCAACTTGGAAATTTAAAAAATATCCTTCTAAAGATTTGGGTTAAAGAAGAAAAGCCAATGATGAAATTATAGACTGTTTGGAAATGAATGAAAATGAGAGCACTCTACATCATGTACTTTTCGGATATTGCCAGAGTGGTCTTAAGTAGAAAATATATGTTCTTCAATGCATTTGTTAGAATACAAGAATGTTTGGAAATAATCATTTCACTGAAAAATATGTAAAGAGAACAATAAAATAAGGGAATTACAAAAGATTATAGAGGATACCATGCATGATTTTTACCAATAACTTTGTAAATCTAAGTGGGGGGTTATCCTAGGATGAAGGATTGTACACTTTCTAGAATTTATTAATGTAATTTTCTACATTAGTAGATAAAAAGAATAAAATGATGTGATCAACTCAACAGGTACCAGGAAAGTTTGCACGCTTTTCTCTGATAAATCGTAGCAAGTTAGGTATAAAGATAAACTACCTTAACTCTATAAAGCATATTTTATGAAACCTGTATCAAGCATCTCATACAACAGTGAAGTGAGAAGGACTCATTCTCATAAAAGCCTGGAATAAAACATGGTACACTGGTGTCATGCCACTATCATTAAGTATTGTGTAGGAGTTTTTAGCTAATGACATATGAAAAAGAAATTGTATATAAATATTAGAAAGGAGAAAAAAGCAACTATTATTTTTGTAAAACATTTGATTGTCTAATAGTTCAATCTAAGGGGTTTAACTGAAAAGCTATTAGTAGTGATTAGAAGATTTAGAATAAGTTGATGATAAGCCGTAAATTATGAGAAAAACCCATAAAATTCTTAGGAATAAATCTTAGAAATGTTAATGCCTCTAAGTGAAAACTGTGATATATTCCTGGAAGACATTAAACGAAGAGTAAAGGATATACTTCCATATTCCTAGATAGGATACTTCAATCAGATAAACATTTCAGTTCTTCCCAGATTTATCAAGAGGTTATTTCAATCTTAATAAAGTTGAAAAATAAATTTATTTAATTTGAAAAACTGATTTAGAAAAGAAAATGTGCAAGACTAAGACTACTTAAAATATCCAGATTATGGCCTTCTTGTGATTCTTAGAAGGTTGGAGGATATAAGTCTGAGACAGCAAATATACAAAATGAGCCTGCAATATTTTGTTGTGCCAGGAAGCAAAGAAGCTATTAGAGATTAATGAGTCTTGTCAAAAGGATACAGGAGTCAACATGAAGGCCTCTCATTGAGTAAATGTGGCACACTTGAAGCATCATAAAGAATAAGTTAACTGATGGAAACAGATTGAATATATAAAAATCTGTAAGCTCATGATATGTAAGACAAAGATAGAGTGAAAAAGAGAAAAAATAAATACTTATTGAATACCACTGGAAGTAATTATGTGTCAATTTGGACTTACCCACAAGTTGACTCATAAAAGTACCTATCACTTGAACATGAAATGTTCTTGCCAAAAAAAGTTGAACCTGGATCCAGTCAAGCCATCAGAGAGAACGTTGTTTTTTTTTTAGTAAGAAATATGGGAGAAAGAGAAACAGGATAAGTGAGAAAAAAAGGAGAAGTGTTTAGGCTTCTTCCTTCCTAAGAAGGAAGGGAGGGAGGGAGGCAGGGAGAAAAGGGAGGGGAACGAAGGGAGAAAAAAAAGGGGGACTGCTCTAGACCAAAAGGGGTTTAAGAGACATAACAACCAAATGTGGTATATTGAACTTGTTTGGATCTTATTCAAACACATCAATTATAAAAAGAAGTTTTGAAACTATTGGAGGCATTTGTTTATGGAATAGGAATTTCTAAGAAATTAAGTTTTTTTGAGTTTCAATAGCTGTTATTGTGGCATTTGTGATTATGTATGAAAAGGTCTTTTTTATTTTAAGAAACACCCTCTGAAATAGATAGGGGTATAATGACAAAATGTGTGGAATCTGCTTTAAACTACTTCAGCAAAAGAAAAAGGAATTAAAAGGGATAGGTAAACCAAAATATGGCAAAACCTTGATAATTTTTTAATCTGATGTTGGGAATGGGAGTTCACTGTACCATACTTTCTTCAGTTTCAAAATTTTCATAATAAATACAAAATGACTTTCAAAAGAGGAACAGTAAAGGGGCACTTACCCTTCCAGATATTAAAATATACTATACGTCTACAAAATTAAAACAATGTGGTTTTGATTTAGAGCTAAGATCAGTAGAAAATACAGTCAAGAAAGATACATATTTGTGCACAAAAAATTAGTTTTATTTTGAATCAGTAGAAGAAAGAATAGATTATATAATAGGTTATGTAACAGCAGTTGGATGTCCTCTTAGAAAATAAATTCTAGACAATCAGAGCTAAGAAGCAAATCTATATATAAATCATAGGTAAAAGGCTTCTAAAGTGTGAAACAAAGCTCTATATACATAATAATTTATTTCTATATTTGAACTTAATACATTTTAAAACTTTTGAACAATTTCTTTTAAATATCATAAATATAAAACACTAACATAAGAATTGGAGAATGTTTTGCCATAAAAGACAAAGGATTAAGAGTTAGGATATATGTGGAGTTCCGACAGAAATACCGTGTTTCCCCATAAATAAGAGCTAGCCAGACAATCAGCTCTAACACATCTTTTGGAGCAAAAATTAATTTAAGACCCAGTATTATATTATATTATATTATATTGTATTATATTATATTATATTATATTATATTACATTATATTATATTAGTCCCGGTATTATATTATATTACGTTATATTATAATAAATTATACCTGGTATCATATCATACCATATCATATCATATATCATATCATAGACCTGGTCTTATAGTAAAATAAGACTGGATCTTATATTAATGTTTGCTCCAAAAGACGCATTAGAGCTGATTGTCCGGCTAGGTCTTATTTTGGGGGAAACACGGTAAGAACAAGTGAAATTAAGCAAAGGAAAAATATGCAAAGATCTAAACAGAGTTCACAAAAAAATAACTAAAATATATGGCGACTAATAGGAGACTGTTAATAAACATTTAAAAGATGGCCAACCCCATTTTTAATCTAAGAAATTCAAATTAATATAGTTTTCACCTAGCAGATGGTCAAAAATTAAACGCCCAGGCAGTGGCTGATACTGATATAGGGTACAGGGAAATATGCAGCCTCATTGCTGTTGATTGGAAAACAAATTAGTAAATTTAGTGGGCAACTTACTAGTTCCTTTCAAAAATTTTAAAAAGCAAACTCATTGGCCACACAATTCTACTTCTGGCAATCCATTGTTTAGAAATACTCTCACATGCAGACAGGTTATTAGTAACAAATTAGAAATCCACTATAATAAATGTCCATCGATGACCAAATAAATTTTGTAACTCCATTGCGATGAAATATTATATACTATTTAGAAAGAATAATGAAGGCAATGTATATTTACTGACATGGAAATAACTTTGACATTGAATTAAGAGAAAAAAAGTAAGCAAACTTTGTTCTGTGGTATGCATTTTGTCACAGGCTGCACTTGACCACATGAATCTACATTTACATATTGGCATCTAACAGAGAAAGACCTTTTTTTCTCACTTTGTCCCAAACAAAATTTCTTTTACTTCATGAGGGCAATACTACTAGCTGAACTTTGTGTTTGATGATTTATTCAGAGACCTAGCTGCTATTGATTTTATCCTTAATTTTAGGACAAATGCATCATGATTAAGTTGACTATCTCAAGACTCACAAACCCCAGCCTTCACTGTCATCCCACATTGGATGGAGCTGTGTGTGGGAGGTGCGTGCATATGGAGGGTTAATAACGATCTTTTCATGAGCAGTACAGACCCTCTCCCAATTTTAAGAGTAATAAATGTTTTGTTATTAGAGCACTAGAAAGGATTTGGAAAGGCTAGGATTTCCTGTAGTATTTAAATTTCAGTGACAACCTGGAAAGGCAGAAATTAATTTAGGAGGCCAAACTGTATGTACTATCTAGAATTTTTCCTTAATAGGTCATTTTTTAATATCTCAGTTTTCCCTGACAAGCTTGATAAAGCTTGCTTTGTGAAATTTCTAAACAGTAAAAAGCTTTTCTTATAAATAACACTGTTACACTTGTTACTTTGCTCTCTTTATTGAAAAATGACATCCTGGAGAACCATGTCTACTTCACTCATTTCAGTAATTTAAAAAGTTTTATATGGTATCTCATGATCCAGATAACAGTAATTAGAAACATTTGTTTATGTTTCAAGTGTCGTTTACAATTCTTCCAAAACTTAGTTTCAGATATCCAAATCTTTGACGTGAAGAAGCACAGGGTTAGTTTTTTAAATATTGATGCTTTGACAGATCCCATATGACTAATGATAACAGTTTTTAGAAAAATTTGAAATATAAGGTATAATTAGAAAAGCATATTTATTTCAGTAAATTTTTTTGAGCATCTTGTTTTCTTATGAATTTTGACCTCAGGTTACTTTAGAAATGCACAGTGCATCTTCAGATATTGCTCTGCAAGTTTGAATAGGCATTTATTCTCAGGTGCTCTGTCTTCTCTGGCATATAAAATTACAGGGTTCTTATATAATATCAAAAAAGTAGAAAGCTGTGGGAGTTACAAAATTTCATTATGTCAAACAGGAATACATTAAAGCTTACTGTTTGTTAAAGTTAAAAATACATTTGATGAAATTGCTGGAGAAATTCAAGCACAATCATGTCAAAAAAAAAAAAAAAAAAAAAAAAGGAAAAGAAAGAACTGAAGTGTGATTACCTAAAATTTCTTTAGTGCAATTCATGAAACAAAATTTTATATTAAAACATTATTTCCTTTCCCCAAAAGTTATTTTGCACATAGATTTTTTTCCCCCAGAAAAATTGAGATTTATTGCCTATAATCCAGGAATATAGAATTGCACATAGATTTTAACAAAATAGATGGGATCATGTATTGCCATGGGATCACATGTTGATAATCAGTGACTACCCGAAAACAGTTTCATGTAATTTAAATTGTTACTAAACACAAATCTGCGTACATGACATGGACCATCCTTATTTGAGAAAATATTAATCCAGATGAAATTTGAACGTTTTATTACATGTTTAATCTTGTGTACATGTATTCACTTATGCGCAGACATGCTGGGAGTTGTGTGGATGCTCTTATTTGCCGTCTGAATAGAAGTGGCCATCTGCCTAGGAGCTCAGGGTAAGAATAGTTTTCAAAAGATCATCTGTATGTTTTAGCTCCCAGTACTGAGATTTTAAAATTATCTGGTCAGAGTAGGATTGGATTTAAATATGGATACATGATTTTCTTTCTTTGACTATGTGTCAAAATGCGGCTACAAGCTGGCAGTACGTGGGCCAGCTACAATCTGCAGATGTGCTGTATTGAGCCAACAAAATGTTTTTTGTTTGTTTGTTGTTGTTTTTGTTTTTCCCCCAGATAATTAGAGCAGACATTTAAAAATGTGGAGATTTCACATCAAAATCTGGATTCGAAGGTTTTCTTGAAAATGCAGAGGAAGTGGCACTCAGGCAGGCTCTGCATTCCTAGGCAGCCAGACTTGGAGTAGGTGGCCTCTCTTATTGGATTGTCAGCTCTTCTGTTTACCAGAGTCACCTCTGCTGTCTGTTGTCTTCCTGACGTGGAGACTGAGTATTAGTTACCACTCATCTTTGCAATTGCAAATGATCTCTCATAATTCAGAAATACTTAGCAGAAACTATGTCTCTAGCAAATGACAGAAAAAAAAATTGAAATGGCTAATGTTTCAGGCTGAATGTGTGGAAATAATATAAAATGATTCACTTTAAACATTTTTGTTTGTTTTCCACCAGGTCTCATAGACATTTTAAAAATATCTTTATTGACATAGAATTCATATACCGTACAATTACGTCATTTAAAATTTATAGTTCAGTTGTTTTCATTATAGTCAAGGAATTGTGCAACCAGCCACTGCTTTCTAATTTTGGAGATTTCCATCACCCCGAAAAGAAACTTCATAACCATTAGTGGTATTTACAGATATTTAAAAGTGTGTACTTGGTAGAAGATGTAAAACAAAGGAATCAACTTTAGTCTGTAATCCAGATTTTACTTCAAAATTTTAGAAACTTGGATTTCATGTCTCATAAACAGCTGTCTTTTCCGGTGTGTATATTACTTCATATTTTACAACCAAGCCTCTTGTCTCTTCATCCAAAATACTTATTTTAAAAAGAAAAAAAAAGCAAAACGAAAATAATCTTATACATAAGCATGTACTATATAGGCAAATATGTAAGTACTTGGAGTATCGTTAGGTACTTTCCTGGTAATGCACATGAATCCAGTAATTAGAAATCTATATGCTTAATATTCAGCTCGTGTTTTTTTGTTTTGTTTTTTAATTTATTGGGTGAGGCCGAGCCACTCTGTCATGTGCTATGCAGAAAGCAAGATGCTTTATGCTCTGGTTATTCCCTCATCTTCCGTATACCAAAAAGAACACTTATAGAAGGCTTCACTCCTAAGACAAAGTGACTTCATCTGGTTCAAATTAATCAGTTAATTAGTATTTTTTACCCTTAGTCCTCTTAACTTGTCTAATAATCCAGATAGAAATTTATATGTTAAATTTATTGGCCCATCATTTTCCCACTCTCTTTTTAAAATCTAGGATAACATATGCCAATTTCCATTGTCTGGCAGTCCTTCTCTTTTCTGATATTTAGATTCATTCTGAAATCTTTCCAATTTGAAATTTGAAAATGTCTCCCCTGAATTTCAGACTCTCATATCCAGCTGCCTACTCCACAGCTCCCTGTAAATGTCTAATAAGTTTTGCAAATGTAGCTCCAAAACTGGACCTCTATTCATTTCCTCCAGAAATGCTTCTCTCACACTCTTCCCTTTGCAGGGAATGGCACCTCCATGCTTTCTGTTGCTCAAGCTACGAATTTGGAGTCATTTTTCTTTCTCTCTTTCGTACCCTTCCTCTGCTCTGCTTTCAACACATATCCAGACGCTGATCACTTTTCCCCTCCTTGGTGGCTTACACCCTGGTTCAAGCCAATGTCATCTCTCATCTG
The DNA here is from genome assembly GCF_057876585.1 of Rhinolophus sinicus. Taxonomy (NCBI): domain Eukaryota; kingdom Metazoa; phylum Chordata; class Mammalia; order Chiroptera; family Rhinolophidae; genus Rhinolophus; species Rhinolophus sinicus. Next base: position 122,765,245 of record NC_142503.1, read on the forward strand.
CTTCTGCCCTTACCCCACAGTCTACTCACGGTACAGCGCTAGATGATCTAATTAGGTTCCAGGTTTGTCACTTTACTATTCCTTGAACACACCAACACCAGGCCACCTCTGGGTCTTTGTGCATGTTGTTCGCTCTGCCTGGAAGGCTCTTGACCCAGATACCTGCCTAGTTTGCTCTTTGATTTCCTTTGCTCTCATCCAAGTGGCCCCTTCTTCATGAGTTCTTCCCTAGCCACACTATTTGAGTATCTTCTGTCTAAAAGTACCTGATACTATGTATGTCATATATATAGCATTACATATATAGTATCAGATACTTTATATATGTGTGTGTATATATATATATATATATATATATATATATATATATACACATATATATGTATATATATGTATGTATATATATAAAAATGGGGTGCCAAAAAATGCATGCATTTTAAGAGATGTTATCTATGTATTACTTTTCGAAGTTGAATTGAATTACGGTAGCATTGTGTAGTATGACGTTCGCTTAAAAGATGGCGTTAATCAAATGAAAGCTAGTGTCACATTGTATTACAATTTTAATACAGTTTTTTTCCTTTCTTAAAATGTTTATACATTTTTTTGGTATCCTCTGTGTGTCTGTGTGTGTGTGTGTGTGTGTGTGTGTGTGTGTGTATGTGTGTGCGTGTGTGTGTGCGTTTGTGTGTGTGTGTACTCCTAAGACACATATATAGATATATGTATCTATCCTTATCACCTCTTCCTTGTAATATATTATAATTATTTTAATACTTACTATATAGTTATAATTATATATTGTATATAATTATAGTTCTTATAAACAGTCTTTTCCATATATTGTATACATTATAGTTATTATAATCATTATGTAGTTATGATTATACATAATTATAATCCTTACAATAAATCTCTTCATATATATAAAAAAATAACTATATAGGGAGATACATAGCTATCTTTATGTCTATCTATATGTTGGTGTATGTAGATATATATGAGGAGTTTATTGTGAGGAATTGGCTCACGTGATTGTGGAGAAAGAGAAGTCTCCGGCTGTGCTGTCTGTAAGCCAGAGAACCAGGAAAGCCACTTGTGTATTTCTTGTCCAAGTCACAAGGCCTAAGAACCAGAGAGCCAGTGCTGTAAGTCCCATTCTGAGGGAAAAGACCAGTGTCCAAGCTCGACAGGCAGAGAGAGTGAATTCTCTTGGTCTACATTTTTGTTTTATTTAGGTCCTTAATAGATAGGATGATACCCACTCACTTTGGACAAGGCAGTTGGCTTTACTCAGTCTGCCAGCTGAGATGCTACTCTCGTCTGGAAACATCCTCACAGACACACCCAGAAGTAAGTTGAACCAATATCTGGGCACTCCATGATCTAGTCACATTGACATCAAATCAACTATCACACATTGCTATGTTCTTCCATAAATTTCTGTGTCCCCTGGGATTGGTATTAGTTACAATATGGAAACTTTATATTTGCTACAACTTGTGGGAAGTAAATGGACTGATTTGACCCAAATTGCAGCCGAGTATCAGATTTAACTGCATCCACAACAACCCTTGGCCACCAAAATCCATCTTTGATAGGCCTTATAACACAAAACTCCAAATTTCTGACTTAGGAGAGTTATTCTTTGAATATCAACATTAAACAGTGACAACATGGGTTACAACATCTTTAGAGCTTAACCAATTATTAAGGGCACCAGAACGGCACTGCTTGTTTTGCTCAAATGCTTTCCAGACATTGTCTCTAAGTAGATGACAGATGTTTGTCATTTGCATCTGTTCATTACCCAATAACAGATGATTTCAAAATCTATCAGGCAGTATATTACTGAGCAGTAGTTTAAGAAATCACAGGGCCATAGAATAATTGCTTTATTGCGTATGGTCTATATTTCATTTCTCTATGTGAGAACATTTGTTGTCATGTCCAATTTAGTTACAGTGGAATGAATCGATATTAGCCAGTGTTAGAGAAAACCGCTACAGTTATTTGGCAAACTTATATCTCAAAGAACGTCCAGAGTCATAAAACTCTTCTATTTATCAGGCTACCTCTAAGGACATGATGACAGTTGTTTCTGGAAAGGACAGACGGGAAGGATGTGTGAGTTAAGTACATGGAGAGTAGCATTTAGAGTAACCTGAACTGGGGGAAATTGACAATGCTGAATAAGTGTTATATCAGGCCACTGCAATCCTTATAAAAAAAAAAAAAAAGCAAAAAAAAACTTTGCATAATATTTGCAGTAATTTCCATTCAGATTAAAGTTTAATTACAAAAGGAAACTATTCCAGGTGTCCCCCCTTTAACATTTTTAAGTCCCCTTTTCTAATGGCCACCATATTTTGCAATCTTTTCTCTCCTTCTAAGTAAAAACAACCCTTTCTCTAAAAGTAACGCAAAGAATGGTCATTCTTGAAGTTTTACTTGATTAAAACCCAGGCTTTTAGTCACAGTGCTGTCTTGCTTTCAGAATACAAGTGAAGTCAAGTGCTAAGACAATCTGAAGCTCTAGGAATATTTAATTTTTTATTTTTTTTTAATTTAACTGTGTACCCAGATTGATTTAAAGGCAGGAAGTGAATCAACAAGTACGTTTGGACTGAAGGCTGGTGAAACACCCTATTTTCTTTTGAGCAGAATTTTTCAAAATGAGTGGGAAGTCTGTCATGAACTCCATTTAAAGACATTTTCACATTCCTGGAACGGCCCACCCAGATTGCCGTAATGGGGCCCACTTATAAATTAACTATCTGAAGCACACAATGCCGTCATAGGAAGATTTAAGTTGTGCTCAGAGCTTGGCTGTGTGGGTTAAGTTTCACGTTTAAAGTACTGTATTTATGTGCATCTGTAAAAGTTTAACATGCTACTTATGGCGGTGGAACACTTACCTCGAATTGTATGTGTGCTTCTATAACAGCATCAGGCTTCATCTTTATTAAGGTAGGCGGTGGGGAGTGGAAACCTCTTTTGTAATAGCTCAGACCATTCTAAATATACTTTCAAAATTGGGTGGAAATGTATCCATGTCTCTGTGATAGATTGTCTCTGTGATGACAAACTGAAGGAATCGTTGTTTTAATTACATAAATATTAAGTGCTGAAGAAGTGATCGGCAATGATATTTAACCCCTTGTACACTGTTAATCCAACCAATTCTACCCCTCAAAGTATGCCAGCCCCAGTATAAGATGCTGTCTCAATGGCCTAGAACTGTTCTCTTACTGCTGTTTTTTTGGCCACCCTTTGCCGGGCAGTGTGGGCCTCCAGCTGTTGAGGTCACCTTGGACCATATCCTCTCAGAAAGCCCTTATTCTCGTGGGAATAATTTTACATTAAACCATATCAGTGGTTTTAAACTTTGGCTACCCATTAAAATCAGTTGGGGAACTTTTAAAAATACCTATGCTTCCCCATTCCTAAGGTTTATCAGTTTCTTTAGGTGTCATCTAGCGTGAGCGTGCTTTAAAAGCCTCCCCCCCAACCCAGGAGATTTTAAGGGATAGCCAAGTGAATCACTACTAGGCTGGATAGAATAATCATTGGCCATGGGAACTGGCCTGGTTGCCTGAGTGGATTGGTTATGGATTTTAGGAATTCAGAAAAAGAAAAGACCGGATGTGTAAAAGACCCTGGTAGAATTTTAGGGAAAAGAATTGAGATCCTTCTTAACTCCACTTAAGTGTGGGCCTTAATGTAATTCTACACGCCTCATGTCACAGAGGTGTATTGAGCATCCACTATATGCCAGGCCCTGTGCCAGTGCCAGTATTAAGATCAAATGGTGCACGAGATAGCCATGTAGCTACCATTGTGGGACTTAGAGTGAACTCAGAAGTAAACAAGTCACCAGTTTTCATATAGCACCATGGTAAACACAAGCAGATGGGGAAGGTATCGACTCACACTGAGCAGAAAAGGGATGTCAAGGGAAGACAAATGAAGTTAAAGCTCAAAACTAAAGGATGAATTGGACTCAGCCGGATAAGAGGGCAGGATTAGGGATCATTCTGAGGAAATCAGATACTCAAAGGCCAGAAGCAAGAGAGGGTGTGTGCATGTCACAAAATGAATTTCAGTGATGCTGGAGTGAGGAGTCCAAGGTTAGGAGAGCTGGATGAGGTTGAACAGATAAACAGATCTGAGGGTTGCAGAGTCTCGTCATTATTCATACAAACAATGGTTGAATTCTTGCTACAACACGGAGAGTACACTGAGAAAAGAGGCAAGAGTGAAGGTAGCAAAGGGATACTGAAGCAGAAATCCAGGTAAGAGATGATGGTGACGGTGATGGCTTCAGTCACAGCAGTAGAACTGGAGAAAATTAGATAGATCTGGGGAGTCAGTTATTGGGATTGTGGAGACAGAAGAGAAGAAGGACACAGGATGACGTCTATATTTTGGGTGTGGGCGATTTAACCAAAGTAAAATAAGAACCTCAGGAGGAGAAACAGGTTTTAAGAAGAAATCGATGAGTTTGGTTTTAGGTGTATTCCATCTAAGGCTTCTATGAACTGAACAAATGAACTGTGTCATAGTTAGCTGGTAACACAAGTTTAAAGCTCACGACAGATATTGAGGCTAGAGATAGGTTTGAGGAGTACGAACATTCATAGGATAATTAAACCAGGAGACTATGTGACCTCATCCAGAAAGTAGGAAGAGAGGGGAGGCTGTGTTTAAAAGTTTAAAGAATAAAGGAGTTTGTGGTCAGAGTACCTTTCTAGTACATTGAACATCAGTGTGACTAGGTTATAGTTCTGGCTTTGCTTATAACTGTGTCATAGGCAAGTGTCTTAATTGCTCTCATATCATTTTCCTAATCCATTTCAGGAGAAACCCCTGCCTCCACCTAACTCATAAGGTTAGTGGTAGTGATTTACCAAAGATGCTATGTCCTAGTCCATAGAACCTGTGCGTATGTTAGGTTACAGGCAAAAGAGAAATAAGCTTGCAGATGGATTTCAAGTCATTAATCAACTGACTTTAAAATAGAGGGATAATCCTGGATTATCCTGGTGGGTCCAATATAATCACAAGGGTCCTTAAATATAAAGAAGTGAGGCAAAGGGGAGAGAACCAGAGAATTGGGAGCATGACAAGAACTTGGCCTGGCTTTACTGGCTTTGAAGATGGGGGAATGGGCCAGGAGCCAAGGAATGCTGGCTGCTTCTAGAAGCTGGAAAAGCAAGAAAACCAATTCTCCCCTCGGGACTCCAGAAGGAATGCAGCCTGCTGACACCTTGATTTTAGCCCAGTAAGACCCGTTTTGGACTTCTGACTTCCAGAACTCTAAGATAATAAATGTGTGTTGTTTTAAGCCACTAAGTTTGTGGTAGACCAGCAACAGGAAACTAATACAAGTGTTAGGCACATAAAATCAGATTCTGGATATGAAATAGTTTGAAAGACAGCAAATGGATGGATACACAAATGGACATGCTTATGAGGGCATGTTTAGCTGTTTCGCTATCAATTTCAGTGACAGATGTTGAGTAAGAGATGTGGGTGAATTATGCCAGGTGTGATTGGTTTTAACATTAGACTCTCAGCAGTTAGTAAGTAACAGGGAAAATGATCAGAAGGCAAATGGCACATAAATACACAAATTGACAATGGTAATTCTGGTATTTAGGTATCTGTCAAGGAATGCCCTCATTTGGAGCCCCCTTTCCACCTGGCAGGGGCTTGCCTATACTTACGACAACCTGTACTGGAGTGTTGGATGAACTTGGGCCTCATGCTCTTGACCTTGAAGAAGTTAGCAAAACTCTTCAAGCCTCTGGTGACACCTATCCTGTAGAGGTGTTGTGAGGAGATAAGTATATACACAATTAGCTCCTTTTCCCCTCTTCCTCTCCTCTCCACTCCTAATCTCAACCAATTTCTCTTCCTATTAAAAATATGAAGATACTCGGTTTAAACTGGGCTTTAGTACAGCTGGTAAAATAACCTCAGGTATTTTACTTCTGATACATCATCATAAGAGATTAGAGTGTATTTTTTAAAGACTACTCGAGAAGCTTTCGATCCTGATAATTTTTTTTTTTAGAATCCATATTATGAAAAGAAATATTTGCAGACAGAGACACAGGCCTCAAGAAAGGCACAAAAACCAGGGGTGACTGAGCTAGACATGACTTCTGCCTCAGGAGGGCTCAGGCTAGCAGGTCACGGAACCTGAGTCAGGGTGGACAAGGTCAGGTGATGGAGAATGAGTAGATTGATTTTTAGGAACTGGGCAGAAGGAGGCTCTGAAAACAAAATTGTGACATGTTGTTAATTGTGACATGGTTAGCTGATGCTAGCCATGGCACAGAACTCATGGTTGGTGAGTTCTGTGCCATGGTCAGCATCAGTTAGCCCTGTCTAACCCCAGGTAGACAAAATGGTAATGATAATAGAGTTCCTTCTTAAATATTTGCCAAGTATTGTCCTAATCACAATACAAGGAATCCTCAAAATATTCTGTTAGGTAAGTAATGTGATTATCATTCCCTTTATACAGATTGACAAACTGAGGCCCAGATTGGTTTATGAATTTGGCCAAAGTTACACAGCTGGTAATTGACAAGTAGAGTCACATGGACTCCAGGCAAAGCCCTTGACTTGAAACCGAGAACATCTATCAATTAATAGCAATGCCCCAGCCCTAGATTTAGCTGAACCTCTGAGAAGAAACCTGGCAAAATCAAGATGGAGTAACCGATGTGGAAGGGATTACCTAGACATGGATCCCAATACAGACAATGGGAAAAAGACTCAGCCATCAGAACTGGGTACATAGAGCATCCTGAGTGTGAAGAAGGCTGAAGCAGCACAACTGTCACAGTTGAGTAACAAGGGAAGCTGGATAAATGTCAAAATATAGAGTACCAGCTTAAAGCCCCACAACCCTCTCCCAACTGACCAACCTTCCAAAGCCGGTCCCCTAAATGCCCCAACCCAGAGACATAGTGTGAGAATCCTGGTGCTTGCCAATCCATCCAGTCAATCAGCAAGTGTGTCACCAGCTGAATTGGGGAGCAAACAAGAAAGAACCCAAAAGGATTCAGATTAAGAGGAGGAGAGAGAAGGGAGGAGGTTTCAAGCTATCAGTGGGCCAGGAGCTCTGTATCCCATTTTATAAAACTGTTCAAGTAGGAAGCCCTTTGTAAGAACTGTGCAAACCAAACCCAAAACTGTGCGTCTTCCCCTTTATAACACTGTTATTATAGAAAGTTATTATGTGTGTGTCTTTAAAGACTTTAAAATGGAAATAAACATTTTCCCTAAATCAGCTATCATCATCAAAATGAGAATCTGTCTTACTGTTAGAAATTCTGAGTTAAAAAAGTTTCTGTTTCTAAAACTAAATGCTGATGAGAGCTATACAGTCCAAAATAGAAACTTTTTTTTCTAAGCATAAACATCTGAAGTTTGAGTTATAGTTAGTTGGTCCATTATTGCATAGAAAAGACTGTTAACACATAGACATTGAGGAAAAAGATATATTTTGCTCAGTTTCTGAATTATAATAGTTCTTTCTAAAGTGTTAAACTAAAGATCCACAAAGGATGCTATTTGCCCCCAAAGATTTATCACCTTTATTGGAAAATATGTGAGAGTGTTGAACACAAGATTGGGAATTTTAAAAATCCATGTTTTTGTTCAGTTCACCTTGTTTTGAACAAGGTGAAGTCAACGATGAATAAAACACTCCCATTGTCATATACCAGCTTCATATCCATGAGCTTAAAGGAGCACTTCGCGGTTTTTTTCTTGGAAATGATGTAAACATTATCCAGTTTAATATTTCAGAGACATAGATGGTGCTAATTTACAGAAAAACTTAATATGAGCTTATGATCTATGAGGAAAGTTCATTTGTAAGGAGCTTCGTCATTACAGTCCATTTAGTTTCACCAAAATGAAAGTTTTTAGATGTTTAGATATGCTATATATGCTATCATTTCTATCAGACAGAAGTGCCACTACAGATGAGGGTGTTTTAAAAGCATTTAGTTTGGCATTCACTTTCCCAAATACATTGGAATAACATTGTGGAACATATTTAAACAAGCCGAAAACAAGCACTCAAAGGCAGGGAAAACTGTACTTTGTAGCAGTCATCAAGTTAGAGGTTCTGGATGCAGATAAGGTAGCCCTAATCCTGAGGGCATTCAAGCTTCTGCCCAGCATGCTGCTCTTTTGCACTTTGAGTGGAAAAATGGCAAGAAGTCACATTGAGCTTGTGGCCTGAGAAATGCCGCCAGATGGATATGAGCCAGGAAATTCAAGGGGCTTACATTTTGGAGTTTGTCTAAATCTTACTCCGAAGAAATAAAAACTCTTTCTTTTTTTAACCAAGAAAAGTAAAGCTTTGTTTGAGAGACACTTCGTAGAATACTCCCAATAAAGGGCAAAACAATTTCAGAAATCAAAGGAAAAACGGCAAGAGAGCCTTCTAAAATAAGCTTAAACTGTTATTCCGCTGGAAAAATTATATGCCTTAATTTGCTCACAATCTCAGGGGTGTGATAACTACGTGAGAAGCCAAATATATTTTCAGAACTTTTAGCTCTGAACAGTCTTCCTTAGCCCCACCCAGGGAGCAGGGTCTTTCCTTCCTAGTCATCATCCATATCCATTCAGGCCTGCACAGGCTTTTTAGTTGTCTGACATTGTTCTGTTCTCTTAGAATCGTCCCAGTAAACCCATATAACCGAGAGCATTTCTGCTCACTTAACCCTCAATCCAATTCTGATTTCTTTAAAAGTCTGGAGACATGGGTTGATTCATAACAACTATTTCCTCACTGGATCGCCCATACCGATCACTGACAACAGCCTGCTTTGTACGGAACAGAGGAAATACACAAGGTGATAAATCTCTGTCTGAAGGAGCCAGCTACTTGGTTGAGGAGAGAACAGTGCATTTAAATTATTGGTGCCGCGTAGAGGACATTATATAAAACTAATGGTCATCTGCATCTTGAAGGGCAAATGCTGTGAACATTATAAAGAAAAGATATTTGGAGAGTCGGGAAAGACTTTCTAGAAATGATGGTCCTTGAACTGGGCTCTGAGGGCTGGTTTTGAGGAATGTGAGGGACATTCAGCTGAAGAAATCCCACAGCAATGGGACATGAGGGCACAAGGAATTTGATAACTGTGAGCGAATGGTCATTGGAGCAGAGCCCCGGGGTCCACCCTGCTCTGCCAGTACCTACTAGCATGATGTTCTTGGACAAGGTTCTTCAATTCCGAAAGCCTTCGTTTTTTTCATCTGTTAATTGCTGATGACAGTAAAATCTACCTCATGGTTTGAGGGTCAGGAATAAATGAGATCACACCTATAAAGTGTTTAACATAGTGCCTGATACATGTTACATGTTACATGATTGTTAGTCCTTATTATTTCTCAGCCTATATTTTACTCCATAATCATCTTTTGGCATTTGATACTTGATTAAAAACCCTTCTGTTTGGACATCGCTTCTCCCTTAGCTTCCGTTGAACTCCTGCCCCCTCTGAGTCTGTCTCTTTCATCCCCCAGAAGACCACCACTTGTCACTCCTATGGCTCGAAAACTGCCTGTGGAGTGAGTGGGTGACTTCTCCAATCTCTCCCTAACCTCCTGCCTGAAGCGTATTTCTAACCATTTGCTGGACATTTCCACGTGGATATTGCACTGACACTCTTAACATACCTAGAACAGAACTCATTCCTCCTGCCCAAATCACACCTCCTGCTGGTGCTCTGTCCTCATTGCCATCCTGTTTCCAATCTGTTGTAAGGGCTCAGTGTCACTGTTGACTGCTTTTCTCAATAACTTCTTATCGTATCCGTTGTCCAGTCCATAGCTCTCTACTTTGTTTCCACTGCTAGAATCCCTATAACTCTTTCTCACTAGTGTGCTTGTCTCTCTGCAGCCCATCTTCTCAGACCATCCACACATTAATCTTCCCCAAACCTGGCCATGACCTAGCACCACTTCTGCTCCGAAGCTTCCAATTCCCCCAGTCCTATCTGCTGAATACAGTTTCCCTAAGCAGGCATCCAGCCCTCTCTCCTTCTAGCTTTTCCTTGGCACACTTGTGTACATCCCCTGTAGGTCTCCCATGATCCAGCCAAACTGAACAACTGTGTTCCTCAAACTGCCTGTCACTTTTTTTATTCTGGGCATTTCTTTCTGTCTGGAATACCTGCTTCTTATTACCTTTACCTCTTAAGTTTCACATTTATCCTTCAAGACCCACTTGCGATCCCAAGTTCTGTGTAAAGTTCTCCCCACACTGTTACAGGATTTGTCACATTCTATCTTCTGTTGTGTTTATAAACATTTCATGTCATCTACTAGACTGTCAGCGCGAGCGCCTGAACCATATTCTGTTTCCTTTCTCTTAGCATCCCCACCACCCTTCCCTGCTCACTTCCTAGCACTGTGTCTTCCATGTAGTTACTGTTCAACAAATGTTTCTTGACTGAATAATGAAGCGAGAAGCATAAAACCATTTAATATTAAGTGAGAGAAGGCTATTGATGAACGTGGTATTTCAGGAAGATTATTAGTCTGGTAGTAATTACATTAAGGAGATGAGCTAATTTTTCAGAATATTTGAAATTTACAGAGTGAAGTAAAATTATTTTCATGGAATCTTAAATCCAATTTATCCTTTCAGGCGTGCGGGGGAGGGGCTCTAGAAAAATCCTTTCAGATGGAGGTTAAAGGAAATTCTTCTATTTTGTATCTTTTCTTCTACTGCTGTACTTAGTTCAGTATCTTCACTTTAACCGATGCTAAATAAGTGAGCTCATAAAAATTACCAAACCTTGTTGATCTTCCCAGATACAAGTTACATTTCTAGGTGATCTTGTATGATTGAGTACCATATATCAAATTGCATACCTGCATTCTTCATTACATGAATACTCACACACACAGACACACACACACATTAAGATTCAGGGGATATCAATTTGTGTATAATGATCTATGGCCATTTCGCTAGTTTTCACTTTCCATGTTTTAATTATCTTTAGGTTCAGTATAGTTTTTGGTTTTTTGCTTTTGTTTTTGCTGTGGAGAATGTCATTGGTAGTGTAATTACATCTATGCTCAGCAATTTTGAAAGCTTAACTGCTCATTTTCTCAGCATTCTCTTCGGGGTATTGGCCTGTACTGATCCTTCTAAAAGCATTTCACCATGAAGTATGTGAATTCTTGAATACAATTTGTGTCATGTTGCATATTTGAATAAAAAACACAGACTCAAGACTATGATCCATGAGGGCAAGTTTTGGTTTTATACCAAGGACAATGTAACTATGACAAAAGGGAAATGTTTCGCAGAGACAATATTTTTTCTTACTTTATCAAACGATATTCAAGTTTATAATTACTTGGCATATCTAAGTGTCCTCCTAATAATTTCAACAGAATTAAAGTCTCTGCTTGGTTCATATTACTCAGAATTCAGTGGAGAATAATGACTGTCATAACGACTTTTCAAGTATACTTTGACTGGTGGCATGAGGAAGGCAGGGTTGGTCCCATGTGGACATTGTTTATAACAGTGACACAGATATCTTATTCACCTTGCCATTCACCCCATGTGAAAGTATTATTCGTCTCTATTATGGACACACATAAATGTAATTAACTTGTGATTACTCAAAATCAGAACAAATTTTCCAGTGTAATAGCTTCTCCTCTCTTTTTTCTTTTTACTCTTGAGCTTTTTAATTCATCACATTGTCTTATTTTCATGAAAGGAAAGTATCAGGAAGCAGACTTGAAAGTAACACAAGAAAACAATAAGTTTTACTGTGGAAAAAACTAAAGGCAGTAGCTAAATAAGGTTTGGGGCTAGTTTTTAATGCATTAGCCTCCCATTTTGGTAAGCAAGAAAATTTGAAAGGGAACAGGCAAACAAAAGGAACTAATACTTTATTCGCAGCTGAAAATTTGTCCCCAAATGCCAGTATAGAACTCTACAGAGCTGAGCTGAAATATATGGAGCTGTGCTTCTCTGTAGTAGTTTTCTTCTGAGGCATTAATAAATTACCATGAAGTAAATTGTCTTAAAACAGCACAAATTTATCTTATAGTTCAGGAGTTCAGAACGCCAAATGGGTTTCACTGGGCTGAAATCAAGGTGTTTGCAGGGTTGTACTCCTTTCTGGAGGCTTCAGGGAACAATATGCTTCCTTGTCTTTTCTAGTGTCATTCCTTGGCCCATGGAGCCACCATTTTTGAAGCCGGCTGTGGGCAGTGCAGTCCTCATTTTGCATCATCTGCCTTTGACTCTTCTGCTTCCCTCTTCCACATTTAAGGGTCATTGTGATTACATTGTGCTAAACTAGAGAATCCAAAGTAATCCCACCATCTGTGATCAGCTGATTAGCAACCTTAATTCCATCTGCTGTCTTTATGTCTCTTTGCCATGACATTATTCTGCCAACTGCAGTCTTCCCTCTGTCCCACAAATGTTCATATCCAGCCCACATCTAAAATACATTTACCACATCCCCAGGTCCCCACAAGTCATAGAATCAACTCAAAGTCAAAAACCTCATTGGCACAAAAGTCCCAAATCTCCTTATGGAAATTTGAATTTCCTTTAAATGTTAATATCAGAATGTTACTTCTTTTCCAAAAGCCCTGACGGGTATTCTTGGAAAACCTTTCACAAGATTTCGATGTAGACTTTTAGATTTGGGGATTTTGGGGGAATTTTTGGGTACACAAGTGGGTCTTTTGCAGACTTTTAATACCATGATATATGATGTGTGTGTGTGTGCATGGTTGGTCGGTCTCTCGCCCTCGCCCTCGCCCTCGCCCTCGCCCTCGCCCTCTTCCCTCTCACACACACACACAGGAAAAGAGAGGAAGAAAGGAAAGTAGCAAGGGAGGAAGAAAGGAAAGAAAAACAAAGAAGATAAAAAACAACAACAAAAGATAGTTTATACTTACTGCATGTTTACTGTTTTCCAGGCACTAGTCTAAGAGTTCATTCAAACCTCAGAACCAATTAAGTCCTATTATTATTCTCAACTCCTTTGTCACACGAGGAACGGAGGCACCGAGACGTTATGTAACTCACCTGATGAGGTCACCTAGCAGACAAGTGATGTGGAGGGGGCCAAAGGCTAGTCTAGGGCTCTGATCCCATAGCACATGCTCTTGGCCGTGACTTAGAACTGTCGTATTTGCTGTATAGTCATCTTGCTATACTGCAACAGACATACTAGTGCCAGATAAAGGTCAGGTTGATGAGGGCAATAGCTTAAGCCATGGTCTGCCACAGCAGATTATAGAGAATATCATGAAAGACTGTCCTCACCTCTCATGTCTCAGGCTGCAAGGAAGACTGTAGAGACCATACCCTCCTCCTAGCACACTTTCCTCAGAATGCTCCACCCACTTGTCGGGTTGTAGTCAACATAATTGCTTGGAATCTGACGAATTAATTACAGTGTAACTTGCACTGGAGAATTGACAAGGTGCTATGATGTCCAGAAATGGTAGCCTTGGTTCCCCCCTCAAGTGGTGAGCTTCCTTAGGGATGGGTATCCCGAGGCAAGCTGAATTCAGCGCTCAAAAATTATTCAACAGAAAGTCTCGGTGGGATGTAAGGCCACCTGTAGTTGTTTAGAATCAGCTTCGCCAGGGTCTACTTAGAATGGACCATCAGCTCTCCATAAGTGGCATTTTCAGTAGGACTGTGGCCATAGCTTTGAGAACAGACTTTCAGGTGTTTTATATAATCTTTCATGCCATGCTGGCCAAGAGCAGCCACTACTTACATACATAGGTGAGAATCCAGAGAGGGGAAACATACATAGCTTATCTCCCTAAGTTATCCTAGCAGCGAATTAAAGTAGAGATGCTAGTAAAGGGATGGCACATACATGGCCTGTGTTTCGCCACCATCCTTTCCTATTCTCCTGGGAGACATTCACGGCATTGCTAGTGGAGAGCGGTTATTGAACTCACAGGTAAACACTGATCGACTGGTAAAGGATGCATGGAAATTTGAAGACTTTTACTCCAGTTAGCCTCTTTTTCATAGGCTTACACTTACTAGGCTGAGGTTAAACTAGAATATTCTCTCCCATACTTTGCAGCATAGCATCAGGAATACATTTTTTACTTTGTTAGACCTCACTGATTGTCATCGTGCAATTCAGCTCTGGTCACATAATGTCTTTTGACATTCTCAAAATTAGTATATAGAATGTTGTTTTATTTCCCCATTTAGAAAATGATGGACAGTGATCACGTCTTACTTTAAATATATCCCCCAATACCTTGAACAATAATGAGCTGATGCTAGGTTCTAAGTTCTTGTTAATTGATTGGCTTTCAGAAACTCATGACAATCAGTGAGGTCACTGGAGCAGTGATTCTCAGGCCTGATCACCCAGGAGTGTTTAAAGAAAATCCATATTCATGCTCTATCCCAGAACAATTAAATCAGATTCTCTAGAGTTTGGGTCCAAAACTTCCCATTGTTTTAAAGCTGCCCAGATGATTCTAATGCACAGTCAAGGTCAAGAATTCCCACACTAGATACCTACAATTTGTGAGAGGCGCAGGGAAGTATAGGAAAGCCCAACTGCTTTGGTAATTGAATAGGAAACATGTTAATTGTTTTTGTTTCTCTTCTTAAGGCGTAAAGAGGCTGGTAGGAGAGAGGTGATGAATTCCTCAGCATTGCCCTTGGGTTATTGTAGGTGCCAGGGTAATTATGGGTTGTCTCAGCAGGAATATTATGTGGCTGTGCTCCAAGGACATTTTACTCTTGATCCAGTGACCCAAAGGCATCACTGCAGACTTCTGCTACCCTATAATGCCAATTGCTGTGGATAAGAGAAGCATAAATATATGAAATTTCTTTGGCATTCTGAATGAGAAAAGATGTGCCTGCACGACCTCTTTCCTCTCTTTCATCTTTTTCTTTTACAGTCCAGTCTAGCAGACTGGACTCTGTCCCTTCATTCCCTCTCTCCAAAGTCTCTAACTGACCTGATGTTGATAAGTGTGGAGGTGTTTTCTCAACCACACAACTCATCCTTCTTCAAAGACTCTTTTTTCCTTATCTGTGACACTGAGAGTTTCTGGTTCCCCCAAGCACTGTATTTCCACTTGTAATAATCCCCCCATCTGGCTCTTTCTTAGCCCTGAAGCCTCAAATCTTAACTTTTTGCTCTACTTTTCACTTCTCAAAAGGCTCATGTCATCTCAGATTCTTCAGCAGCCACTTTCTGAAATTACTTTGAACCCCGGTTCTTCACCTTGGTTTCATTGTGCATTGTCTTCTACCAGTGTAGTTTTCACATTTAAACATCTCATTCTTTCAACTGTGGGTCTAAAACATGGGCTTTACCGTCAAACCTTCCTTTCTCTCCTATTTCTAGTAATGATACCAATAGTTAGTTTCAGCCATGCAAAAAAAACAAGTGAAACTAAAACAACTTCAGTAATAAACAAGCAAAACAAAACTGAGTCATCTTTGCCTTGCAATCCCTTTGTAACAAAAACTGTAGGTTTTTCCTTTCTTCTGTATTCCCACTGCTTCTTTCTCATTGGAAGCCCCCTCACGATTTGTATTGCTCTCTAAGGTGTCTCAGATCTTTTTGTGTCTCCCTCTATATGCTCCTAAACAGTACTCCGCTAACCTTACCAAATCACTGACACTACTACCTAATCTACCCAGCTGGTGAGGGGATCGCAAAGCAGCTTCAAAAGCAATGGTAATTTTCTTATTCTTCAGTTGGATGGAAAGTGCAATGGCTCTTTATTATTCTTTAAACTACCCATGTGTTATATATGTTCTCCTGTATATATGATACTTTTAACTAAAACTAATTATAGTCCTTTTTTAAAAAAGAGTCTAAACTATGTCTTATTGCATTCTAGCCTCTCAATTTAAAATGCCAAAGTTGGCCCTCAACTATTCTCAGATAAACTGTCCACTGTCTTTCCCACTGCCTGACTCTAGTAACTTTCCCTTCCAGTCATGTTGGTTTTTTCAGTACCCCTCACTTCCCACATTTGTTTCCTTTTATGAACCTTATTCCCACTCTTTTTCTATCTGAAAAATTCCATTTCTTTTCAATCCAAGATTTATATTTTCCTTCATCTGGTACAGCAAATCTTTCTGTACACTCACCCTTATCATTGCCTAGATCTCTTCCTGATCTTTACAATCGCCAAATCCAATGTTTAGTTAATACTGGGTTATCGTCTACTTGTCCTGTTTTGTTTATTTGGTCATCTTTCCTCAGCTAGAATATAAAATCCTAGATGGTTGACCATGAATCCTTTGCTATGTTGTTTTAAATGTGTTGGAGTATGCTGTGTGTTTGTGTGTCTAATAATGCCATGTCGAAATAATCCAAAGAGTGTTACTCTTCGTAATTGGAGAGCAAGCAAAAAAATTGTTGCCAGCCAGATACAATCTTTCGGTGCTGAGAACAATGTCCTTTGAAAATGACTTCAAAGTTCTTCCAAAGGTAATAATCCTGCAGGCAAAATCACCCTTGGAACGTTTTGCTCAGAATCACTTGTACTAATGTTACGTTTATAGTCCACTTTAGGAAGCTGGGCTCAAATGGCCATATGGGACATGTTTAATCTATTCGCTGCTGAGCATCAAGTCAATTTCCTTCCATTTTAAATTTCCATTTGTAGGTTCATTTTCATCACCTTTTTTTTTTTTTTTTTTTTTTTTTGATAAATGTGGCACATCGCTTGGTTTCTGAGTTTTGTACTTTTTAAATCATCTGGGAAAATTACTAAAAAGAGTCCAGGAAAAGGATTGCCCTCTCTCCTGCCATGTGGCCTTATTAGCAGATAGCTTTTAATAATGGCTAAAGCTTTTAACTTACTTAAAGCTGGAAGTTGATGTACGAATTGTCCTCTGTTTTTAATGTTTATTTTAATGTTTACTTATTATTTCAAATAATATTTTATGATTTAAGATGAGGATTATCATGTTAAATGTATGCTAATTGTGTTGTGACTCAAGTACTCCAATTTAATAATTTAAATTTACACATTTATGTTAGAATCCATTCCTTTCATCAGATACACAATTAAAATCATTGAAATATTGAAGTATATTTTAATGGTGAGTTTTATCCACCACCATCATATCATTTGGATTGTAAGAATTTATTGGAATGTCCTCTTTAATTATCTGGTACACACGCACGCGCGCACACACACATACACACACACACACACTTTTTGATAGAAAAAAATTGAATTTTATTTAAGATGCCCAAGGTCACCAACTCTCCTTCCACCCCCTAAGGGGGGGGGGGGGGAAGAGCACTGTGTCAGTAAGTTTAGGTGAGATTTCTATCAATCACTTAAGCAGAAACTATTTCAGAACACATGAAAGTTAAAAATCTTGTCCAATAAATTATTCAACTCTAGCAAAATTTTAATACTAAATCCTGGAAAAAACAGTATAAGAAAGAACAGGATATTGCAATGCATGAAATGTTTTTTTCCCCCTCAAAATGTATGTTGAAATCCTAATCCCTAAAGTGATGGTATTAGGAGGTGATTAGGTCATGTGATTGGGTCCTCATGAAAGGAATTAGTGCCCTTAAAAAAGAGACCCCAGCTTTCTCCCTTGCCCCTTCTGCTATGTGAGGTTACAGGGAAAGCCATATATGAACCAGGAAGTGAGCTCTCACTAGACACCAAATCTGCCAGCACCTTGATCTAAGACCTCCCAGCTTCCAGAACTGTAAGCAACCCAGTCTCTAGTATTTTGTTTTAGGAGCCCAAACGGACTAACACAGAAAGGAAACAACATCATGTCCACTAATGGAATGGTTAATGTTTTCCAGCACATACTGTTCACGAGGCTCTGTGATAAGCCTTTTCAGAGGTATAAAGATGTTAAGTAATTTACCAAGAATCATCCAGTTTCTTAGTAGTAAAATTGTACTTAAAACGCAGGAATATCTGAAATCAAAACCCATATGCAACTAATGATGTGTTGGTTTTTTTTTCAGGTTGAATTTCTTTCTTTTGAAAAAAAAATATTTATTTATTTTTTTCCAGTTTGGCGGTTCCTCAAAAAAAGTAAAAATAGAACTACCTGAAAAAATAGGCAATTCCACTTCTGGGTATTTATCCGAAGAAATCCAAAACACTAATTTGTAAAGATAAATGAAATATTATTTTTGTTTCATAGATACAAAAGTCCTGAATAAAAAGTTGTGAAAAATACAATGCATAAGAATACAAAAGAATAATACAAAATAACCAAGTAAATTATTCTAGGAATAAAAATATTATTATCGAATCAATTTTTATAGTCTGTCATGAATTTTATTACTCTTTTAAGGTAATAAGGAATAGTTAATTCAAATCAACAGCATCATATTTAACAAGAATATACAAGGTACAGTACAATACAGATTAAGACTACCTTTACTAGTATTCAACATTGTTCAGGAAGTTCTCAGCAAATGTAATAATGCCAAAAAATAAATGAAATAGAAATATTGTAAAGGAACAGGCAAAATGATACTTATTTGCAGTTAAATACGATGACTTGGACAAATGCATATGTAGGTCTGGATCCAGATTGATCCAAGTTATTCTCTAGAACTTCCTTCTCTAAAGTGTTAATCTCTAAAGCCTTAATCTCTTCATCAATAAAATGAGGATGATAATAATAGCACTCATTTTGTGAGTTTGGGCGATTAAATAAAATAAATAATATATTGCTTTTAGCACAGAACCTGACAGCAAGTGAGTGTTCAATCAATATTAGTAAGTGCAGTAATAATAAAGCTTGAAAATAAAAATGAAACTTAAGCTTAGTAAATAAAGGTAGAAAAATCGCTATTTGTTTTAATACCAGCTAAAATTTTGGTTTTCTTTGCTGAATTCTCTCTCTGGAACACTACTGTCCAATACAGGTAGCTTTCTATAACAATGGAAATGGTCTGTACTTTCCAATGTAGTAACCACGAATCATATGTGGCCACTGAGAGCTTGAAATGTAGTTAGTGTAACCAAGGAACTGAATTTTTGATTTGATTAAATTTAAATAATTTTAAATTGGAATATTGTGACTGATGACCACCATATTGGAAATTAAAGCTGTAAAGAATCTCATTAATTGACATGGTTTTATTTGGTGTTGTTATGCTGATGATTTTCAAATTAACTCTCCAGGACACACCCTAGTCTGAACTTCATCATGTATCCATTTGTCTGATCCTCACCCCCCCTCCCACCCCCCCCACTACCCCCCCTTCCCACCCCCGGCCCCGCTTGACTATCTCAGTTTTCTCACTTGAGCCTTGCACTTAGCAGATCCAAAATTGAACTCAGGAATTGCTCCGATTGATGTAGAAGGAAATGAAAAATATAGAGAACATTCACTATGAAAGAGACTATTTGCCTCCCAATATCCATCCTCTCCTCCCGTAGTGATACAGACCCCCATTTTGGGGGTAAACGTTTTCTGCAGGATTCCATGCAGCTCGTGACTTCTAACGAGTATGTGGGTAAAGGAAGGTGGACTGTCCTTTTCTCTATCCTATTGCTTAGAATTGATGGCAATTTTGGAGCTGAAGGAAATCAAACTGAGGAGCTATCTGAATGGGCAGCTGGAAGGAACATAGGTCCACAGAGTAGCCATAGCTACAGAGCTGCCTGCCTCTTCATGTTAGAATGTAACACATTTCTGTCACATTTATGCACTGTTATTTTGGGTTTCTTGGAAATAAGTGTATAACCCTAACCGCATCCTAAGGCTTATATTATGATAACATTGAGGACATTGAAAAATTGAATAAATGAAAAGTGATACAAAATAATAATAGTGACATCATCCCACTAATGTTTGATTAACGTATTACCTGGCAAATAGAGTAAATACTAAATAAGTATTTATCTCAGTAGCAGTAAACACTTTTTGAATAAATGAATGCTCCTTTAGGAAAGATAGAGATAAGGCATTCATTTACCATATATCTACTGACTACCTGAAATGCTAGGCAGTATGCTCTATTCAGCAGAATAAAAATGAAACAAAATAAAACAAAGCAAAAATGGAATTAAGATCTAGTACCTCAGCATAGTACTTTTCATTCGTGATTTGCAAATGATGATTAGAAAGCTGGGATAAACTTGCAATTTAGAAACAGCATTTAAAAATTATTATCTGTGAAAGCTAAACAAAAAATTAAGTCACATTGTCCCAGTCCTGCAGTATTTTCAAATAACTTTAAAACAAATGAACTGCATAATTAATATGGACAGAATCAGCTAGCTAGGACAAGATTATTACAAATATCATAGTGTGTCAACAACTTTCAAGTGTGAAAAGAGAAAAATAAGAAAGTGTCCTAAATATTTGCAAAGATTTATTATGACAAGGTAATTATATGTCAGGTACTGGTCTAGATGCTTTTTATATATTTAATACTTCAGCAGTGAGGGATTTACTATTGTATATATCCCTCCCATTTTACTGATGTGGTAACTGAGACCTACAGACTTAAAGACATACCCTGGCTCAGACACCTAGTAAGTAGTAAGCCTGGGTTTCAAACCCAGTCACTCTTGCTCCAGAACTGTCAATTCCTAACCCATTACATTGTGTTAAACAACACAGTCCTTTCTGCCTCCATGTTGTGTATGTGCCCAGCATAAAGTAAACTCTGCCATTACATGGAATAATAATCAATCAAAGGGCAATACTCCTTTAGACTAGGAAAGGAGCTACTATCAGAGTTTCAAGGGGTGCATATAAAATTGAGAACTACTTCATTCCCCTCCCTCCCAATGCTGGAATATTTCAGAGAAGACACTATTATTCTGTGAGAATCACTTACCTACACAAAGCATAACAGGAGACATCAAATTCATATAAAAATTTTATGTCTATCCCCTTTTACACATTTGTTCCTATGTTATTCATCCTTTATTATCCTAAACTCACTAGATAATTTATTCAGAAATTCTCCTGTTAAAATTAGCCCCTTGTTGTTTTTTATAATGACATTGTAATTTGTGATTTAAAGAGGAAGAGGGAATGAAATTAAAATAAATGCTAAAATTAGGTATGACTTTAAACGTACTGTGTGAGATTCAGATGTATATTAAATGGGTAAATGAACAAAGTCAAACAATTCACTTGCCATCCACATGCATAGCATTTTGATGATCAATATACGAATGTTGTACAAAATTAATTCAAGTCTGTCCAAACATAGTTCATTTTAAATTAAAAATCATAATCTACAGTTACTTGTGATGTTTTCTACAAACTGTTTGGTAATGATGATTTGGTCTTCCAAAATATTTCCTTGAGTAGAACCAAGTTTGTGATTTCAGTTATCAACATGCAATGTGATATAAGATCCTTAAACAAATATGGATAACCTTGTATATGAGTGAGTTAGGTCCCAAAAGGCCTTATAAGTTAAATATTTAGGGTTCAGAATGATTTTGTGATTGAAAGAATCACATACGTGGCGATAATGATCCCAAGCTAGTTTTGCAAGGCCCACTGAATCTGCAATGAACTAGGTTTCATGTACTTATGTATTTGCCATCCAGATAGCTTCTTTGGTCAACGGTCTTTTCAAATCTTTTAGCATTTTTTTAATTGATACTTTTCTTAATATTGTTCAGAGGGTTTAATATGTTCTAGATACAAATCCTTTATCAGAAATGTAGTTTACACATATTTTCTCCCAGACTGTAGCTTTTTCTCTTCATTTTTTAAACAGATCTTTCAAAGACCACAAGTTTTTACTTTCAATAAAGTCTATCAGTTTTTAAAATGTGTTGTATTTGTGGTGTTGTACCTAGGAAATCTTTGCTTAAACCAAAGTCATAAACATTTTCTGTGAGGTTTTCTTCTAGAAGACTTATAGTTTAGGTTTTATATTAAGTCTAAGATCGATATTGAGTTAATTTTGGTAAATGGCACAAAACCATAACATTTTTATAATCTATATATACATACTCGTATTTGAAAAAACTATCTACCAGTTTTGTGCACTACTACAGTGTAGTGCCAAGTATGATTCTGTTATTTTAAAGTGTTTTCTCATTGAAATGAATGTGAAACTGTTTTTTTAGTAGTAATTCTACCGATCTTTCAACGATGAAGGAAATGAGGTACAGAGAGATCCTGAGGCTTGTGTGTGACAGGTGGAAACAGCAACGTAGCTACTTCGTCTCACTCTAAAAATTATATGCTATCCACTGTTGTGAAAAAGAAGTTGTTTTCAACAACAGTGTGCTCATGTTATGAATGACCCGTACAGGTCACAGATAAACATTTATTTCCACTTCTACCTCCCCCCTGAAGCCTGGGGCTCTGGACCCTAGATTCCTACGGCCCTCATCTCAGCATGACCCAATGCCCTGGTGAATGGATAAACTGATGGCTCCCTGAAAGGATTCAACTGGTGAATTGGTAAGCCTACTGTGGCATCTCAACCAAATGGAACACGACTCAACAGTAAAAGAGCTCAGCATAAACTCAGATTTTCAATTAATACAGCTCTTTTAATCTGATGAACCAGAGTAAACCAATGAGTCTGTCAGCCTGATTCTTCAAAAGACTACAGGGAGTCCCTCAGCAGCCTGTTCCCTTCTCTGAGTGCCCTGAGCAGCAGCCAGAACAATTCCTGCACACAGCAGATGCCCGGTCAGCAGGCACTGAGTTGAACTTGGCCATCATTGAACTGTTACTTCTCTGGAGTGGGAATACCCAGCACGTTTCACAGCTTTTATGGGTTTTGTTGTTTATGAATCAAGAGTAAACATCTGCATTTATGAAAAGTACGGTGACACTTAAACTTGAAGCAAAGCACATAGGACCTCGACCTGGTGTCTCTATGTGCAAATGTATTTGACAACAGTGATGCTTTTTGTTGCCAGAAACCCCGCTGCGTATTAGAACATTTCAATATATAATGTACCTCACCTTTATCTCCCACCCTTACCTAAGTAGTCTAAAGGGCAATTTGTATGCTGGTGTTCCTCATGTAAATAAGGTCATTATCCTCTTAAAGGTATAAAGTCTCCTGTGTGCAATGGAGCTTTCTAAGAAACAGACTTGACCTTTCTCTCCCTCTATTCAGAGTACCTGCAGTGCTTGCACTCATTAGCTGGAATTTGACTCCATGACATTTTTACTTAATTTTCTTTTTCCTCTATGTTGGACACATGGGGCAACCATTTATGTTCTTTCTTGACCTGAGGTGCTCTCTAATCTCTTTCCAGCTGTGGCATTTGTCATTCAGTCACATCAGGATATGGTGACTCTTCTTTCCCCCACAGCAATTGCTAACTGTTAATTGATTCATTTCAGAGAAGGAACCAGACACAGTCCCGTGGACTTAGGTCCATTTAATTAGTGTTAACCAGAACAGTGAATAGAAAAGCAATTTCCTCTGGAGTGGAAACACATTCTTTATTAGGTAACAGTGAGAGCAAATAATAATAGTTTCTAATGCATTTAGTTTTTTAAGTGCTGTGAATTGATAATAGAATTAAAAACAGTGTCTTCCTCTGTTAACACTGATGATGATTACAAAAATAATGATAAACAGTATTAATAATAACTGAGATTCAAACTCAGGTCTTTCTGATTACAAAGCCCATACTGTTAAATCATTATGCTAAGAAATTTTTGTGATAACTGCCACCAGCCTGCGAAGAACTGTGCTAATCACTTTGTGTTCTCCTGTCAGCCCAAGGAAGTGAGTCACTTGGCCAGTTTAATAGAGAGGGACCCTGAGTTTCAGGGAGGTGATGTGACTTTCCCAAGGTCACCCATTGACCAGGATTAGAACTCAGGTATGCTCTGGCACAGCGTCCGTGCTTTTCATCACTACCCACACCACACAGCCTTTAGAGAAATAAAGAACCAGCGAGGACATCTCTAGAAAGCATTGCTAGAAACTTCTTATAATGTGATCCAAATTATGATTCTGTTGGGTTTTGCTTTTGAACTTGAAATACTGTATTTACAGATTATTAGGACTTAATAAAATGTAGAACCTTCGGCAAATAATGTGTGTTTTAAAGGCATTGGTTTATTTATTCAACCAGGGACATTAATAGATCACTTAATATGTGCGTAAAAACTCAGAGACGTTATTATCTCTGTTCTCCAGCAATCTGTTAATGTCAGGTGTGAACAGATTAAGGGGTGGCAATATAAAGTGATACGTTTTACGACACAAGTGTGCCCAGGAGCCTGTGAGAACAGAGAAGAGGGTAGTCGGCATCATGTGGGGCAGGCAGATCACAGAAGGCTTCCCAGAGCAGGCGGTATTGAGCTGAGCTGAGGGATGGATATGAATAAGCCAAAGAACAGGGACGTGTGCATCAGCAGTGGCTGGAATAAAAATGTATGTTGAGGGGAGTATTCTTGGCTGACTTCTCAGTATGGAGATGGATGGAATAAAATAACCATTTCCTAGCTCTCTTTAATTATATAGAGTTCCATTTTTGCAACTCTTTCATCGTCCTGGCAAGAGGCATCGCAGCTTCTACAGCAGATGTTCTGCAGCAGCCTTAGAGCTCAGCTGCCTGGGTGGGAAACAAAGGATGACTCAGGTTTTAACTGTAACTCTGGGTTCAGGAACAGATAGATCCTAAGTGGCTTGGTGAGCAGGGTTTTAGCCTGCGCTGCCCTGCTGCTTACTTCTAGTTAAACTGAAAAATGAAGGAGAAGGATCTATTTCTTGCTGAACCTGAAGGAATCCATGTGAACTGTCGTAATTTTCATAGGACTTGTCACCTGCATGCCTGGTGACTAACAATTCATAGGGCTCTCTCCTTGAATGTTAGTAATTATATTCTAAATATCTGGAAGCATTCAACATAATTAGATTTCTGTGACCTCACTTATATAAATTGTTACAACTAACCCTATTATTAGTATGAAAAATAGACTATTATATGACTTTGGCAAGTCACCTAGTAGCGCCTGCTACCCGATCATGCTAATGCATCTTCCTTTTCCCCCCCAACTTTGGCTGTGTATTTTATTTATTTTTTAAAAATTTGTATTAAATTTATTGGGGTGACATCGGTTAGTAAAATTATGTAGGTTTCGAGTGTATAATTCTATAATACATCATCTGTATATTGTATTGTGTTCACCACCTAGAGTCAGTTCTCCTTCTATCGCCATATGTTTGACCCCCGTTACCCTTTTTTACCATTCCCCTGAGTCTTTCCCATTTGATTTCTTCCATCGCTTTGAAGATTTATGAACTCCCCTTACTTTCAAAAGTCATTTTTTCCTCCAGAGATTTGATAAGCATTCACTTCTGTTTCCCTCTAGTTTCTATGGTTTGGTATTTTATTTTAACTTTTTACTCTCAGGTATAAAATATAGGTGTGTGTGTGTGTGTGTGTGTGTGTGTGTGTGTGTGTGTGTGTGTGTGTGTTGTGTTTGTGTGTATGTGCGTGTGTATTTATATTAGTACAACATAGGAGGTAAGGTTCTAAATTTTACTTTCCCCCAAGTAGCTAATTGCCACTAATTGTTAATGATTTGTTAAATAATGTTTCCCTGATGATTTATGATATCTCTTCTATCATATTTTAACTTTATACAGAGTGTATTTCTGTGCTATCAATTCTACCCTATTGAACTTTCATGTGTCTTATACAACGAACATATATTGTAAAATATCATAGTTTTATAGAATGCTTTGGTATCAACTAGGGCTAAATTCTTCATTACTCTTCTTTTAATTTTTTTCCATTCTTATGAGGATATTTTTAATTTTTACAGAAGATCTTCAGATAATTCCATTAAGTCCAATAAGATTTTCTTAGAATATTATGGTAGATGTTTTCTTAAAAGTAAGTTTTTGAGCCCTCATGTGTAATTCATTTGGGCCTATTTTAAGTCTTTTGGTAATCTTTGTTCATCTAGCATTGACTTCACTTCCTTCTCCAGTATATTTGTTCTTCTTTTTTCTTTAGTTTGAAGACAGTCCACTTCTAGAAAAGATAGAAGCAAAACTATAATTTAGTAGTTCTGCTTTTATTATTTTGTCTGTTAACATTAAACTATATTTTTCCATGGTTCAGGCCTACCTCGGCTTCATTCTTTTCACATATAACACAGCTAAAAGGCCTTTAGTTCTGTTTCAGCATTTTAAAAGCTTTAGCTTCTTCTGTCTTTAGCCTCTCTGTGTGGTTCTCGATAGCCAAGGCACTTTGTCTTCACCAGGCCTCTGTGCTGCTGCTTCTATAGCTGATGCGTTCTTGGTCTGTAGGCGCTTCTCAAAGAGTGTCCTGGGCAGTTTCATCAGTTTCTCTAGATACCAACCCCTTTTCTTCCTATTTAGGGTAATTTGTTATCGTGCTATCAATCTGTCTTGTGAGACCTCTTTATTCCTCTTGGAGCCATATTTTTTTAAGAGTCCCTGGCCATGGACTTATAAAATACTTTCCCAGAACTTTCTGAACTGCCTAATCAACATATCTAAACACATTTTATGTGTGTTTTTTTTCTTTTCTCTTGGCTGCTATTATCTTGAAGATGATAATATTCACAGCCTCTGAAGTTCCTATCATTGTACCTCACTAACATTTTTCTGGTCAGATGTGAGTCAGAAATAGAAATCTCCCTGTTTCTTTTCCATCAGCCATCTAAAAGATGCTATCATAAATGTCTCAACAAGAATTTGTTGAATGTTCTTGTTGCTGAAGAGCTGTGTGGTCTTCCCAACTCTAGATGTCTGGAGGTATAACAAAATGTGAAATGGTGTGGTTTATTGGAATAATTGTACAAAGGGAGAATCTGGTACAAAAGGGGGCTTGTAGAGACTGGGACCATTGGAGAAGCAGAAAGAAACGGCCAGCCTCAGGGTGTAGGTATATATGTGTGTGAGGTGGCAGAGGGGAGTAGGCACATGCAGGCTTAATTTTACAAACACTGCCACACATCTGGCCACAATAGCGTAGAAATCGTCTGTTCTCATCTCTCAGTTATCTGCCCTATGGACAATTTGGAGTCACTCTTGATAACTGTCCCAACAGTGCACCAAAGATGATGAAGTGTCAAGAATGTGCAATCATTATAAAGAAATGTGTAGATAATCCTATAAATTAGCTATAATTAAAGAAAATCGGACTATATAAAAATGTTCCCTCTTTATCCCATTCTCTGCTTTTCAAAATACTCTTTATCCTTTCAAGAGTCTAATTGTCTCTCTTTGATGAAGCTTTCCCTGACAGACCCAGGCAGGCTCAGTCATCATTTCTTTTGTGCTTTCATCCCTACATTTTGTATTGATGAGCTAGGGGTCTGTCATTCTCATTTTGACTTTGGCCCCTCAACACAAAACACTGTTCATTTTTCTATGTCCAACATATACTATATTACCTAGTAGGTTTTAGCTTTACTAATAAACTATCACATAAATCAACAATGTTTGAAGGTATTCACACCACTTGGCCTACATGAGCTGATTTAAGAAAGAGGTGAACATATCTTAATTTTAAATGCTTGTTTTCAGAACTTTGACCACCAGATACAAGTTACAAAGGTTTGTTTGGGATTCAATATAAAAAAAACTTTCTAATAATTTTTGGTATTCACAAATGCAACAAATTGATTTGTGAGTAGTCATTATTCTACCAAACTTCAAGGAATAGAGGAAGATTTACATATTTCTATCATGTGTGTATGGATGAATGACAGAATGTTACATAGAGATGGACAGGCTGTTTCTTAGCCACAGAATACCTTAAAACTGATGAATATGTGTGTTTATATTGGGGGAGTGGTATCCAGAGGCTGTTTTCAATATTCCAAAGGCTAAGGGGAAAACAAATTTGTCACAACAAATATGTACAGCTTTTAAAAACTTCACAATATTTTGCTTTTGGTCAGACTTACCAATGGAGACACTGGTTATCATGGGGGCACAAGCTCCAATTGGCTTATAGTTCTGCATTGCCTTTGATTTTTTAAAAAATTTAAAAACCAGTTATTGTTACTAACTTCAATTTGTTTGAATGGGAAAAGATTTCAAGAAATTGAGTCTATACAAAACACATAGCAAAGGGATTTGTTTTAAATCAATTTCATTCTAGACATTATTTCATGACTCTTTTCTCCCCATTATTTTTTATATCTCATAATATGATGATGCGGTATATTGCATTGCAGTGTTTTGTTGTTGTTCTTGTTTTTTTTTTGGAATGTTTTTAAATTAAATTTATGGGGGTGACAATGGTTAGTAAAATTACTCTCATATGGTTTCAAGTGCACAATTCTGTTAATACTTCATCTATATACCACACTGTGTGCTCTCACCACCCAGTCAGTTCTCCTTCCATCACCATATATTTGACCCCTTTTATCCTCTTCTATCATTCCCCTTCCCCCTTACCCTCTGGTAACCACTAAACTGTTGTCTGTGTCTATGAGTTTTTGTTTTTTTAACCTTTTCAAGTGGTTCATAAAATAAAGATGCAATTTATTATCCACAGTGTTTCAATGGTGAGAGAAATATGATAATTAGATTCAGAGTAGCTGAGAGAGTTTTTATGGGAGAGGTGTCAGGACTGACTGAATCAAGATCCTATGTTACCTAGGATCTATGCAGCTCCTTAAATTCTCTGAGACTCAGTTTTCTCATCTGTAAAATGGGGATGATGATACTATCTACTTCGTAGATAGCTTGTGAAATATTGAATGATGTCATACTTGCAATGTGTTAAACTTTTCTTCTTATTATATCTGACCTAAATTAGTGATGCCAGAAGAGTTAATACTTCTACTAAATTGCCAAAATTACCAGTAAGAAAAAAATTACTGAAAATCTTAGATCTGACAATATTTTATCTTATTATGCAAATAATTTTGACCTCCAGAAATTATTTATTTTGCTTCAGAAGCCTCATTTCTTCTGTACTGCTAACCAAACACTTTATTCCATTTTGTGCAACCATTTATAATGAACCTTAAATGAACTACTGAATATCTTAGAGTTTCTGGCTCAATTACCTGTTTCAAATACTCAATGACTAAGGAAAGCATGTCATTTTCTCCTCTCCACACTGAAGTATAACAATAGACTGTGAATAGAGCAAATCAAAGAGACACACAAACTAGTATAAGGGGTCCATTGTGTTTAGTTTGTAGCCCTGTCATATGGTTTTAATTTACGTTGGCTGATTGATTATAACAGACTGACAGATAGCACATTGTTCCTTTCTCGGCATCTCTAGACACTTTAACATTCCTATTCTTATCTGTCCATTTTGATTCCAAAACTTAAGTGAAATGGAATTACAGCATTCACTTTGTTTTCCTGTGCTAAATGATGATCTCTGAAGTGCAATTTTGTGATTAGGCAAGATGGTATGCATATATTCAGCTAATGCTGTTTCCCCCAGGGTGCAGCACAGGTAAATTCATAGTGAGTGGATGTTGTGCTTTGATTTCAAATGGATGCAAAAGCTCACCACACTTGGTAGCTTTGTTTTTTTAATGTATTTAACTATTTTTAAATTAACAGGAGAATATTAAAATTGAACTTTAGAAAATGGCATTTAAACATAAGTCAAGGGTGCTAACTGCTTATGAATGTTAATCCCTTCTGAAAAGTGAATAACAAACTTACCTGACAAAAACTGGCGGAGGTGGTCATTGAAAATCTTCAGTTTAATTATTTATATTCTTCCTGCTTAATTAACAAAAAATATCTGAATGCCTCTTGGTGTTAGTTTTGTCAAATTCTAATGTTCCTTATTTTGAAAACTGTTTAATTAATTGCTGTCATATTATTAGTATTGTTGTTTGGTGCTGAAAGGTGACATTTGAGAGAAGGGAGTGGAGAAGCCAGGAATTAATGATTGGCACAAAGTGTTTCATTTAACTATTTTCTTTGATGTTTTAAAAACTAAATTTGTCCATGAGTATGACAGACCAACTTTAAAGAGGATTTAGCATTCCAAAAATAAGACACATTTTTGTCAAACCACAAAAGTAGATCATTCGTACCAAAACTGTACCTTTTTGCTGATTTACATAGAATAAACATTGACTATATATTGTGAATCTTGAAGTGACAAACATAACATGCAATTTCTCAAACTTAATCTAATTGAAATTATTTTCATTGGTAATATTAACACTAGAGTCAGGACTTGAGGTAGACAATGCTAGTGCATAGTTATTTTGCTACAGTTTTTTGATCAGCTCCTTCTTCCCACACTTACATCTCAGCGTTTCATTCAGTATTGTTAGAGCTTAATAAATCTTAGTTATTCTTGTTATTTTCATTATCTTTCCAACTGAATAAAAACCATAACTTTAATGAGTTGATAGATTATTTCAATAATAGAGAACATTAATTTGGAGCAAAGTACATTTACTCAAGATTCAAGGAAAAACCAATCCATTAACATTTTTAGTCTTCTGTTATGGTCCAGTTCTATGTTTTGTGACCAACTAATAATATTCTTTCTGGTAGAATGGATTCACTTTACTGTATGTTCTATTATCATTTACCCTGATGGATGTGATACCCTCAAAATTCTCCTCATAATTTTGGACACCTATGTAACAGAGATGAATCGCCTCTGTTTTTATCCTTTACTCTGTCACACCTTGCAGACTTGAGTTAACAAGATTAAGTATTCACAAGTACATTGAATGAGTGATTTGTTAGCCCATAGTCTGCTATCCAGGTACCAACAGGGAAACTGCAAATGTTTATTCCCCGCACCATAGGGCTATTGAATCCAGCTCTTTGGACAGTTAGGGAAGGTATGATGCAACACTGATAATGATGAATAAGACAGTGTACCGAGGGCTAAAACACCTGTGGGTCAGGTCCTAATTCTGTTTAGTATCTGTGTAACTTAGGCCAAATTGTGTAGCTTCTTTGAAGCTTAGAAGTTATTTCATAATTGCTTTGGGTTTTTTTGTTTGTTTTTGTCTGTCCTTCCTGCTGATCTGGTGGGCCCTGTGAAGATGTCTTACTTATCTTTACATCGTTATCCCCAGCATCGTGTCATTGGCAGCTTTAAAGCTGCTTAACAAATGTGTGTTTAAAAAGGAAGGCAAGGAGAAGTCAGGAGCAAGAGAGAGGAAGGCAGAATAGAAGGATATATTGAAGGCCTAAACTTGCCCCCAGAGTTTCTTTGAATAAAACCTTATGAAATCAGGGGCACATGGTTTTTCCCAAGCATTAATGGAAGTTTAAACTTCAAGGGCCTGGAGAAGTTGCCATCAGTCAGACCTTCCCTTTTTATGTACGAGAAACTGAAGGTCATGATGGTTAAGTTGGGTGTCACTCAGGGCAAAGCTTCATCCGACTCTTCTCACCCCCAGGGCCACACTTTCTACACTAGACCCAGCAGCCTCTGCATCCGGCTATGTGTGCAAGTGGGTCTAAAAGATATATCCCTACTCATTAGAATTTTGGGAAAAGGGATGGTCCTTCATTTTCAATTCTTCATACCTTTTTATTTCTTGATTTGAACAACAAGAAACACAGAGCCACTTTTATAACAATAAAAAGCACCAAGTAGAAAAGTGTAATTAAAAAATAACAATTTCAATATTCTGCACAAGTACCATATAGAATAAGTAACAATAAGCAATAACAAAAACATACCCCATACCATGGCTATCATTTACTAAAGTATATTTCTCAAAGAATGGACTGGAATTCAGCAGCATGTGTATTATAATAAATTCCTCTGTTTGACATATTGGTGAAGAGGCTGCTTGGTTATTTTTAGGTCAGGATTTAAATGCTTGGTTATATTGCTTAAGAGTTCAAACATCTCTATCTCCCCAAGAAGAGGCTACTCAGATTTCTTATCTTCCAGTTGTGCCCCGCCCTTCTAATGTATCTCTTCATGGTCATATTCAGGTGCACCATCGTCTCATCTGTCTAAATTCATCAATTTTTTTCTTTGGATTAGTGTTACTGATACCTATCGGGTTCATTTAAGGAAAAGAAAAAGCGAATATTTTTAAGTAACATCAGGCATTTGTAAATCGAGTTATCTTTTCACTCATGCCTTCTTCCAGCATTTTGGCTACTTTCACAGTGGCCTGACACTTTGGCAATCAGGAAGAGAACAGGGAGGGTTGCTATGGCACCACTTGTAAAGTTGTGGTTGGGAAGAATGGAGTCTCATGGGTAAAAGTCAAGTAGGTGTTGCATTTTATCTTTCCTGATTTTGACTAGAGAGTTATATTCATATTTGCATATAATTATCTTGCATACTAATTATCTACAGATCAGGGTATTCATTCACCTTATTTTTTAACATTATTTTTACAGCTTCTGCCACCTTTGAAGACTTTCAGATTCGTCCCCACGCTCTTTTTGTTCATTCGTACAGAGCTCCAGCTTTCTGTGATCACTGTGGCGAAATGTTGTGGGGGCTGGTCCGTCAAGGACTTAAATGCGAAGGTAAAGTATTTCTTTCCCCAACCAAGCTGAATGCATGCTGGAGTTACCTACTTATGTTGTGCCCTCTACAATGCCGTCTTCTTTCCCCCAGTTGTCTTCCAGGGATCTGGGTGGTGCATAGATTCTGTTCATTACATTTCCTGATCTGGAAAACCCGATTCTCACATCTTTTCCCCTTAATCATGTGGATATATTTATTTCATGTTGACTATTTTGGCAACAGACTAAAAATAAAATTTGCATCTTAATCCCAATCTTGGAATAGTAGTCATTCAAGGAATGGTTGTTGAAATGAGCAGTTGAAAAGAGCACAGATTCAGGAGGTTAATCAAATTATCCAAGGTCACTCAGCTATTAAGTGGCAAACTCGAACTTGTACCCACATTTCTACACCAATATCATAGTTTGTTTCATCAGCCTCTGTGGAAAGAACTCCTTGAACTGTGGAGTTCAAATGTTGTGATGCATTGTGATTAATTTTCCCTTTGTGTCCACTCACATTAGAACTTAGGGTAGCTAAAAATGGCTCAGATCACCTCTTTGGAGTTTTGTTGCTACATCCTTCAAAGCCCTAGTCCGTTATATCAGAGGATATTTTTTAAAAATGATAATCACGGTCATTGCTGAGCTTGTCCAATGAAATCAAAATTGAAAACCCAGATTATTTCCAGGTTGGGAGAAAAAAATCAGAAAAGGCTCAAAAATTTGAATTTCCAAATGGTCCCAAGAGAAATGGAAGCAGTGCTATTTTTTAAAATGCAAAATATACAACTGACACTAGAATAGCTTCTAATTTGCAGTAGAACAAAAGTCATTTTTATTTTCTTCTTCCAGGATGTGGTCTGAATTACCATAAGAGGTGTGCATTTAAAATCCCCAACAATTGCAGTGGCGTGAGGCGGAGAAGACTCTCAAATGTGTCCCTCACTGGGCTCAGCACGGTCCGCACAGCATCTGCTGAGCTTTCCACCAGCGTCCCAGATGAGCC
The DNA here is from genome assembly GCF_057876585.1 of Rhinolophus sinicus. Classification (NCBI taxonomy): domain Eukaryota; kingdom Metazoa; phylum Chordata; class Mammalia; order Chiroptera; family Rhinolophidae; genus Rhinolophus; species Rhinolophus sinicus. The sequence continues at coordinate 122,798,719 of NC_142503.1, forward strand.
CCTTCTGGTAGGGCTTTCTGTTTATCCATTTCCCTGTTTGTATGAGAAATGTGGGACAATGCAGTAACCGTGTCAATCCAAGACAGTGCTCTGGAGGGAGGTCACAACCAGAGTGTTAATGACTGCTTCTTCAGGGCCTTCGGGGCTGTAGGTTGGTCAGTACTTCATCAAATATCCAACAGCTTTGAGTTTGCTTTTATCTGGGAGTTTAGTGCAGTTATAAAATATGTGAGGTTTCGTCGTGGTCATAGGGCCAGAGCAGAACAAACCAATGTGTGAATGTTGCGAAACATAGTTTGTCAAAATTTGGAAACTAGAGTGAAAAGATGTTTTTCTCTGAAGATTATTTAAGTACTTTGTGGCATAGCTGAATGTTTATTCTGGGAGAAAATTTGAAATTTGCTCTTAATGGAAATATGAAATTCTTTAATTGCTTGGCATTACTGGCATACATTCTGGTGTATTGTCAGAGTGGCACTATTGACAAATGCTGTGAGAAACATAGCAACTTAATACTTTAAATAGTTCCAGTACCCCTAAAATGTATATTTTATAGGCATAGCTTAACTCTTCTTCTTTAGGAAAATTAAATTTGGAATTTAATTTTACCAAAGTAAAAATTTTGGTAATTATGTCAATTATTTAAAATAAGAACATTTTTCTAAAATAAGATAATGGTGTGAGGCTTTAAATTTCCCATATTTACTCCCTCCCCCAATGGATATTACAAAGACTTTTTATAGTCTGGCTATTGTAAAAATCAATTAAAGAAAAAATTAAAAATTACAAAAACTTTTAGGTTAAATAAATCCTTCTTGGAGTGGAGAGGCACAATACTTTTTTAAGACACCTCTAAAAAGTGGTATTAATTAGTTCATAGCTTGAAAACTATTTTATTATAATCTATATATCACTTTAATTTGTTACAGCATAAGCCAGACATATAACTCAAATGAATGCTTGTTTTGATAAACAAGAAAATTTCATACTCTGTTTTTCCATGACTTTCTTTTGGGAGTTTCTTGTGTTTTCAGACCTTCAACAAGTGAACCTGTTTGGGGAAGGCAGGTACTAAATTCCACCAATCACTAGAAAAATATGTTGTATTTTGGTAACTATTCAGAATGTATGTATGTGATTATATATTATTCTGTGAAGTCGCACTAATTGGAATTAGTGATGTTTTTACTGAAAATGCTTAAATCAAAAGCTGTTTGTTTACTTTTCAATTAACTCTCGTGTCACCTTCCCAACTCTGAAGTTCCTTGATTTAGTTTGAATTTTTGTAAACAGTGATTTTACAAGTTACAGCAGTTACTCTTTCTTTTAAGGATAGTCACTGAGAGTTCTTTTAAGGATAGTCACCGTTTACAGGGTAGACATTTAAAGACAAGTTTAATAAACAAAGTTATAAATTAATTATGTATTATTATTAGTTTTACTAAGAAAGGTTTTTAAAAATTATTTATATCTCACAAAAAATATAAAGCTCTAAAGGCATTCATCATTAGAATACATTGGGATCTAGATAGTTAATGCTGAAGATTCTTCTTCTAAATCTATCTGAACTTTTTATACTATATACACATGTACATATAAACATATATACACCTGCATATTACACACCTCAAAACATCACATATATAATTTAGTTTTATAAGTACAAATTAAATTATATGTTTAAATTATGTGCTTGCAAATATGTATAAATATATAATTTATGTATAAATATAGTTTAGGTTACATAGCTATAGTCTTTAAAAAGGGTTTTGTGTTTTTTAAACCAAATTATTTAATTGCGTTATGTAACCAAATTAAATAATTATTTAATTATTTGAGTTACTTGATTAAAGCTGTATTTTATATTAAATATTTAATTCATTAATGCCTTAATGTTGAATGGAAAATTTTGTAGTAGAAGGCTGAAAAATGTATTTTAAAAATACATTTTTGAAAATCGGATTTTAACCATGTCTGTCAAGAAAACTTGTAAAATTGTGATCAAATCAGATATTTATGAAGTGAGAAAATATTGAGGCCATAAAATACTTTAAAAAATATTATCATAGACTTTCATAACCTTATATGAAATGCCCTGCAGGTAACCTCTAAATGAGAAATGCCTTTGGGAATAATGTTTGTGACACTGACACATTGTCTCTCAAAATTGTTTTCCATGCATCAAAACCCTTTGTGCCCTCGTGGGGTGCCTATGTGTCTATTTTTTATCCAATTCTCAAGAAAATAAAAAACATGGAGCTCTTGAGGAGGGCACATACTTCCCAGTTGCCCTGAGTCGTGTAGAGCAAAACCACCCTGCTTACCCAGGCATGCTTAGAGTACAACAAATATGTCTCCTTTCATCCCTGGGCAAGACATAAAAGGCCAGTAACTATAGTTTAAAATTTGTAGTGAATGACTAGTCACAGGGAATATTATGTCAATAATAGTGAAACCTTTTAGTTCTATATACAATAAACAATATTTTCCATTTCTGAAAAGGGTAATGGCATTGTTTATTAATACCACTAGATCAGCCATGTTGGAAGTCTACCATGGTAAGTGTATAGATTTTTCTCTCAAACGTAAGAAAATGATTTTTCTCTTCCATACTTGATTACCTATTTTGACTACAAAATCACCATTTTCACATACAGATTAAGACATTAGTAATTCCATTAGTTTAGCCATTTTCACACGTAAATTGAATTTCAGATTTCTATAGTGCTGCTAAGATAGAAAAAAAAAAAAAGGATCACAGCATAGATCATATGACAAGTTTTATCTGTCATCAACTTTGGCAGTAAACTGTATTTATTATACCAACCATAAAGCAATTTGTCTTTTAAGAAAATCCAAAATGTTTATTGCAAATGACTATGTGGGGGTATATATCTTTTTGTAAATCATCATTAGAAAGAAACAAGAAAAACTCAGTAGATCTTTAAGTCAGACTCACTAGTACATTGTATGATTCCATATCTATACATATCAAGATTATATCAGTTTTATAGACTTTTAGACAATTGCAGAAGAGAAGTCAGGATTAAATGATCCCACAGATTTCTCTGTGCTTTACTCATCTTTTTATCTTTATTTATAAATGTTCTTGTGGTATTTGGGAAAAGTTAAAGCCATTTCAAACCATAATATGTAAGACTTAGTCTTAGACAAAAAAGTTGGTATCTGTTCCAGAACTTTTGCTTCTAGCTGTGGAGAAGCTCGTATCAGATCAACTCTCCTGCAAGGGACAGTTATAAAAGTTGAATAAAATAGAACAGAACAGTATAAAACAACATTTGAAAGTACCCAAGAGCACCCAAGGCAATCAGGATTTCAGGGATCAATGTCTCAGAAAGAAGGAAATCACAGAGAAGTCAATGCACAGAACAGCTCCTACAACAAAAGTATTGGGCTGAATGTGTCAAAGCTGGAGAATTTCTATACGTTTCACAAAGTCGCAGTTAAGACAGTGTGGTATTACCCCAAAACAGAAAAATAAACCAATGAAATAGGACAGAGAGAGTCCAGAAACTATGTGGTTATACAGGCCAATTGAATTATGACAGGGATATTCCCATTGTGAGAATAGGATGGTCTTTTCAACAAATATTTCTGGAACCAATAGAAAAATATCCAGAAGAATTTGGAATAGGAAAAGTTTTTCTTAAAGAGGACTCAAATCACTGGTGACAAGGGAAAAAAACTGATAAATTAGACATTATTAAAATTAGGAAATTAGTTTAATCAAAATATATCATGAAAAGAATAGAACAGCAAGTCACAGAATGGGAGGAGATATTTTTACTGTATATATCCTATAAAAGACTCATCTAGAATGTATAAAGAACATCTACAAAAAAGGTTAGAAGACAGACATACTGCATAGGCAAAATACTTGAACACTTTGTAAAAAGAAATAGACAATAAACAGGAAAATATACATTACATCGTTAGCTATCTAGGAGTCTAAAGTTAAATCTATAGTGAGATATCTCTACACCAGAATGTCTAACACTGGGAAAAAAACAAACTGAAAATAACAAGTAATAAATATTTTTTATTTAAATATTCACTGTATTTTGTGATCACACCTTGTATGTGTGATGTCAGATGGGTTCTAGATTTCTTAGGATGATCAGTTTGTAAGTTACATAAATGTCATCACTAGGTATGTTGTATATATAGAACTAATACAATATTATATAACAATTGGAATTGAAAAATAATATATATATTATTTAAATATATATATTTAAATACATATTTTTTAAAAAAAGAAACAAAGTGGTTGTACCATTTTGCATTCCCGCCAGCAATGAATAAGAGTTCCTGTTGCATTTGCTGTTGTCAGTTTTCTGAATTTTGGTTATTCTTTGTAGCGGTCTGTCATTAATGTTTTAATTTGCATTTCCATCATGCCATAAAATGTGGTGTGTCTTTTTATGTATTTATTTGCTATCTGTTTGTCTTCTTTAATGAGGTTTCTGTTAAGGTTATTGGCATATTTGTAAATTGGGTTTGTTTTCTCATTGTTGAGTTTTAAGAACTCTTTATATATTATGGCTAACAATCCCTTATCAAATGTGTCTTTTGCAAATGATTTCTTCCAGTATGTAGCTTGTCTTCTAAATGTTCTTGACATTGTCTTTTGAAGAGCAGAAGTGTTTAGTTTTAATGAAGTCCAGCATATCAGTTTTTTCTTTCTTGACTGTGTCTTTGGTTTTGTATCTAAAAAAGCATTATCGCATACAAGGTCATCTAAGTTTTCTCCTGTTATCTTCTAGGAATTTTGTAGTGCTGTGTTTTATATTTAGAATGAATTTTTGTGAAGTGTATAAATTCCATGTCTAGATTCTTTTTTTTTTTTTTTTTGCAAGTGATGTCCTGTTCCAGCACCATTTGTTGAAGAGACTATCTTTACTCCATTGTATTGCCCTGTTCCTTTGTCAAAGATCAGTTGGCTATATTTATAAAGATCTATTTGGATTTTTTTTTTATTCTGTTCCATTTATCTATTAGTCTATTCTTTCACCAGTACCACACTGTCTTGCTTATTATAGCTTTGTAAGTCTTGAAGTCAGGTAGTGTCAGTCCTCCAAATTTTTCTTCTCCTTCATTATTATTGTGATTATTCTGGTCTTTTGCCTCTCCATAAACTTTAGAGTCAGTTTGTTAATATCCATAAAATAATTTTCTGGGAGTTTGATTGGGATTGCATTGAATCTGTACTTCAACTTGGGAAGAATGGACATCTTGACAATATTGAGTCTTCCTATCCATGAACATGTCTCCATTATTTAGTTCTTCTTTGATTTCTTTCATCAGAGTTTTGTGTTTTCCTCATATAGATTTTGTGCATTTTTGGTTAGATTTATACCTAAGTATTTCATTGTTTAGTAGTATTAATGTGAATGGTATTGTTATAAGCATGTTTTTAACATCTTCGTTCATAATAGCTAAACGCTAGAAACAAATAAATAGCAAGTTATAAATTTATTAGGTTTTTTTCATCACAGGTTATGTGAGAAAAATATAAAATATTATATCAGAATAATTGATAATAAAATATAGTTCCAAGAATCCTATCAATCAATTAAAAGAATATTGAAATATAGAAATTACATTATTCAATAATAAAATATATAAATTCTTTGGGTGCTAAATGAAAAGTAATATGCCACAACATTCTAATGTACATAGTGTTCATTTGCAAAATGAACATTGCTTTCTAAAGTAGTTTTCACCACAGATGCAAAACAGTAATTCATATGACAAAAATTAAAACAAAACTACAGTATGATATTATGACCAACTACCAAAGGAATAGATGGCTCTCCTTTTCTTGGTGACCTGTAGACATCTTGGGTGATTCTAACTTGACAGCACAGTAGATACACAGAACTGTGTGTTTCTGAGAATTTTTTCTTCAAAATAACCATCCTCTAAAATATTCTATAAAAAAATATTTTCCTGGTCAGATAAGATTGGGAAATGTTTCTTGGTCCATTCAAGTATTACACATCACAATATTCATTAAGCATAATTATGGGTCTCAGAAGTCTTTCAACAATGAAATCAGTGTTCTTAAACTGACTCAAATATGGATTCTTTCTTATAAAACTTAGGACTGTCTTATGTGGGGGAAAAAAATGTACTTTGAGAAAGTAGAGGAGTAAGTGAATTAATACACATTGCATAGACCATCTTCAGATACCATGAACTGAGCAGCACTCAGCTGGAGTTGAATTCTGCTGAGAACGCAGAGTAAAGGTGTTCAGGACTACAAACTGGAGGAAATCATGAGCTTTGGATATCAGATGTGTTAATGACAAGGATATTTTATTTTGGAAATGAGAAACTTGATTGATTTCCTCTCCCAAAAGAGAAAGCTTTGCCACCTCTATGAAAATGTTCCATAAAAGAACATGCAGACACTGACATAATTTCTCATTAAAAGTCATGATTGAATCTGTTCAAATGAGTGGTTGTTGCCCCTGAATTCTGCACATGCTGCACGTTAATTCAGAAATATAACAGGTATTACTGGGTACCAATCCTGGTAGAACCTCAATCTAGATATACAGCATTTGCCAATGTCTATGACAAACTGGGTTAGCTGTAGGTTGCAAATTAGGGGTTCAGAGAACATATAATTGGATTTATTCAACATTGGCAATATCACTGATTTCAAAACACAGTCAGGCATTTTGTTAAAGAGTCAACTATACTTTAATTTTGGTTTGTTTTATAGTTAACAGAGCTGCCCAAACAAACTTGAAGGAATAGTGGTGAGAAAGAACATATTCAGTGTAAATTACCGGATACGTGTTGTCTACTTAACCAAGATGTTTCTTAAATTTTTTTCATTGATGCTCCTCTTAAAAAAATTCAGAATAACCTTTCCACTTTTGAATTGTATTTCAACCTTGAATAAAGTCTTTCAGAAAACAATGATATGAAGCTAAGATTTTAAAATAAGCAAAGAATGCAATGGAGGCATAGTTCTCTCATTAAAATTTTAACCCACTATTGGACTTTTCAGGTTTGTAAACCACTGACTGAAACTGATTATTCATCAGCGTATTCTTGCCTTTGGACAGATAACAACTGCCTTATGTTTGATTACATTGATGACCTTTTTCTTTCTTTTACCATTGAGAGGATGAACTATTGTGAAGAAAATCTAATCTTTCACTTAAAGGTCAAAAATGCTTCATTCCGACTCTAATTTATTTTCAACAAGGTGAAAGTGCTGTCTGTCATTACTGACACCATGACAAGTAGCTTCTTTTTTTTCTTTTCCTCTACCAGCTCTTAACTGTAAACTGATTTTTGCAGTCTTGACTTAGTGTCTATAGTACCATTTAAATGTGAAAAACTCGTTTCCAATTCAAATGTTTCTGTGGCCACAAAAATTGATTAGTGTAACATTTTGCTTTTCTTGAAAACAAATATATATATATATATATATATATATATATATATATATATATATATATATATATATATATAAAAACATTATTGAGTAACATGGATTGCTTTCCTGGAATAACACTGTTTTCTTGTCTCTTTCCTCCTTCTGTTCTGCTCCTTTGTTCTTACAACTTCATGTTTCAGTCTCCTCTGAGTCCTGGCTTTGAGGTAGGTATCAACTCCACCTGGTGCTAAGAATGTGCTTCATTATCTTTTGCAAACCAACATTATCATATTAGGTTGACCACAGACAATTATATGCATTGATTCTATGAGAAGAATCAGGTCAGAATTTAGTTCAGAGCATCATATGTCAAGTACATATGAAAAAATAAATGTAAAGAAAAAGCATTTAGCTCAGAATCCAATCTATTGAACTGTAAAACGTCCACCGGTTTTTGTTATTGTTGTCTTTTCTTGTTCTTGTTTAATTTTTCTCAGTCCTCAGTGAGACAAAGAGCAATGCAGGCAGTAGATGAATAGATTTCGATTTGTTAAATACAATTTTGCCTTCAGATACTTGAGTCCATGACATTGGTGTCTTTTCTATGAAACTGAGCAGACAGGTTGAGAATAGAACAGGACAGGCGACACTCACTTTAACCAGTAGCATGTTAACTGAAATGTACGCGTAGCGGACCTGAGTCCTTATGCCAGGCAACAGAACTGTACAAAGTGGAGGTCGCTATCTCAATATGCACAGGTTTGGGTTGACACAGTAAGGAATACAACAAGGACAGCCTGAAGGGGAATATAACTTTTTCAGGAAAGGAACGTTTAATCCTTAATGTATTACTGCGATCTAATTATTTGTAAAAGGATGGGATGCCAGTGGATTTTCCAAGGTCTCAACTCAAGAAGAACTTATATGAGGCTGTGGAAAAAAACACGAATTTCTTTCATAAAGGGTTTAATTATGTCCTCTCTCCAAAATGAGATTTTTATCTGTTTTAAGCAATTAATAACCTGAACACAGAGAAAAGGCATTTAGATCAAGCATCAAAGCAGAGTATTCAGCAGTGCTCTTCTTATGATAAACTTGTTTTGACCAATTGCCTTGTTAATGTTTGGTTTTTCTTATTTCTGTACCTCTTGCAAATTGAGAGTTGATGTATAGTTATTTTCTCTTGTGAGACTAAATTTCAAATATCATTTATCAGTGTTCATTTTAAGATGGTCTTGTCAAGGTAACTCTAACAAAGAAAGCTAATGAAAACATGACCAGAACACATTCTGGGTTAAATAAAATTGATAAGTCAAGATATCTTGATTTATAAGATGTAAAATGAAGTAATATGCTTCAATAATAGTAAATTCCTATGTTTAGGAAAGTCATCCTCGTTCAAAAGGTGTCCTACTTAGAAAAGTCCAGGGTGAAAGCTTGGTAATAAGTTTTGATATTCTTGTAAATTTAAATTTTGTAATTTACAGTACTTTCCAGACATAGTTTTAAATGTGAATTAGTATCTCTCCCTTCAAATTATCCTTTGAGAATAAAGCCAAAGAAGGATGGGACACATTTTTCACTTCCTTCTCCTATATTGCAATCAGGAGCAGATTGTGTAGGTCTCAAGAGCAGTCCGCTTATCTGTGGAAATTGTGCAACTTAAAGGCAGCAAGGTCTTCACTGGCTAGCGCCTAATGGAAATAAGATGTGTTTTCTGCATAAGCTATTGTTCTTAAGCTTGTTTATATCTAGTGTGTTTACAGGTAACAAATCTTTCTCTTTATAAACGCTTTGGAAGAAACTGATGCATAAAATTTGACGAATTTTTTCAGAGAAATATTTTAGTGACAGTTGTGTTTCAGAATTGTTATAGAAGCCTGGTCATGGCTCCACGTTCAGCATGTTTTGGTCAATGTACACTTTTAGGTTTGCAACTCTAAGATGCAAAAGTATAGAAACAGATCAATTCTTTGCCCTCACTGAGCTTGCATTAATGAACAATATGCAAACAAAAAACACCATAACATGCTGTCTTGGTCAAAGCTTTCTGGTATTACATCACAATTATATATATTAATTTACTTAATCTACTGATTAGTTTGTTTTCATATTTTGATTTTAAACAAGGAAATAAATATCTTTGTAGTTATTTTTTGCACATTTTTACAAGTATTAGTAACATTTGTTGAATGAATTAGGATATAACCATTTGTTGAACGTATTAGTAGGTTATCTTCTTAGAAGCCAACTGAACTAGAGAACATATACATTTTTCTTTTTGCAAAATGGTTCTTCAAAAAGTTGTAAAAGTTTCAGTTTATAAGTCCACTGAGTACAGTGTATGTGAGCTTCTGTTTCTTCATACAATTCCCAACTATATATTTTGTCAATATTTTTAAAGTTTTTTTCCCACTAATTTGATAGGAAAAAAATTTCTATGCCTATAAGTTATTTTCGTATTGGAGCATAAACAGCTTTTTAAATATTTATTGTCTATTTGTATTTCACCTGTGGCGAGTTGCCTATCTCTTCTTCTATTGAGTTGCTTATTTGTTACTTGGACTCTTTATGTGTTGTGACAGTATTCTTGTCTATTAACCTATGATAGAAGTATATTTTCAGTTTTTTGTGTGTTTTTGACATCTTTTCCCATACTAATATTTTAACATAAAGAAGAAATATTTTCACTCATTCTCTTACTATATATAAACTGTTGAAAATTAATCAAAGATTAAACATAATATTTTTATCAAGTTATTGAGGAGAATGATCTTTTCTTGAGGTAAAGGAGCTGAAGCCACGGTAGAAACTGAAACATATTTTAAAACACTGGTGTCCTTTGCAACCACAAGGTACAATCAGTGACTTTTTTTTTTTTTTTTTTAAAGTAAGTTAGGCCTTATGGAATTTTTAAAAAAATTTAGATCTTTACTGAAATTATTTTAAATGTCTTTAAGGAAGGGTTTGCTATTATAGCTTTGAGGTTAAGGGGTACTATGGAGAGTTTGGTTTTGGTGAAATTAAATGCTTCTAGCCAAGGTCTTTTTGGTAATTCTTAATATTCAGAGCCTTATTAGGAGATAAATTGCTCATTCTGAATGTTTTCCCTGTGTTTGACTGTTTTATAGTCTCGCTTTTTGCATCCTGTAGTTTTTATGAACGTTAGGCAATATTCAGTTTAATTTTTTATGTTAGGGTGCATATTTTCTAAATAATAATTTCCCATAAACTGCTATTATTTTCATAAAGATTACTGACTTTCATTTAATTAAGACAAGTATTTTACACAAACGAATGCTTGGCTGAATATTTTCCTAGAAAATCTCCCCCTTAAATGACTCATTCCATTACTGTTTTCGTTCATTTAAAAAAAAAAAAAAAATCAAGAAAAGAGAATACCAGTATTGCATTACCTATCTGTACCTGGCTATGATCCTGATATGCTTTATAATAGTCAAGGTAGATTATTTTCAAATGAACAAATGGAAGAAAAAAAGCTATTTTTAATCCTGAATGAAACTTGGATATTTCTGGCCAAATTAATATTTTCCGGGATATTTTCCAAAGTAGCAAAAGTCTATCTAGAGGTAGAGACTTTAATTGTTACTCTTGTGTTCTGGAGTTCCAGGAATCCTGGTGATTCATCTGAATTAAAAAGTCATTTTTCCATTTAAATATGCACCATGACATATGTTCTATTTGCCAGATATTGCAAGATTTCTTTTGATGATTGTGTAAACTAGTTCTCCTAATTCAGACCTGGGCAGTGTATACTTTCAGTAAAGAAAGACATCCAAGAATCCTTTACCCAGTGTTTCTCCACACCCTGAGAGTTAGGAGAGCATGTGCAGTGGCGGGTTTGTGGAAAAGGAGCCCTTCCATAAAATTAAGAGTGTGTGTTCTGCTTTCATGTGCTACTAATCAGCTGTTGCCTGATTTCATTCCATGTGTCAGGCTTATCCTACGTATGTTATTAATTCAGGCTCTGAACAAAAACTTGCAGATGTGCAATTCTAAATATGAACGCTGCAGGAGAGTTCCTCATGAATTGCACTGGGACATCATACCACTTACCGACACTTACAAACATATACATCTTACAAACAAATGGATGTTCAATGAAGACTCTGAAGGTCCGGCATTCCCCTCAGGAAAGGTATCATGGCTTCCATAACACCCCCCACAAGCCATGCCTTAAAACATTGTTTCTACCTTAAGATGCAAAACAGCGCTCCACAGCCCCCCTTTCCCCCTCTCCCATCCCGCCTCCCCTTGTTACCAGTAAGAGGCACTCCTGAATGGCCATCTGTATCCATCTAATGTCATGCCAGACCTGGCCAGATTTCAGTCCCTTCTCCTTTAATTCCTAACCAGTCATGACTACTGAGCTCTTAGCTGAATAATATGAAAAAAGATTGCTGATGTTCAGTTCAAAAGCTTATGTGTCTTCATGAATGCCCCTATCCTAAATCAATAAGGGAATGAATGATTGAATGAATGAATGAATGTAATAAAGGTTAATGTAGAAGAAATAATGAGGCATGTGGAAAGTGGAAGATTGGAATTGGTACTATAAATTAGACTTCTAGAAATGAGAGAAATAATCCAGCTTCTAAAATATTTGTCTGTGTTTCAGAAATATTTTGATATATTATTTTACTTGTTCCATTAGACATGGATTTATGATATTTGGTTCTTCTCTCTCTTCTCAAAAAGAGTAAAAGTGTTGCCATTTTGATGATAAATATAATGTAATGCAAGTTGAAACAATGTCCAGAAATTGTGAACAAATGTACCTTTTTATCCAAGTAGCCCAGTTTTGAGTGGTATCTGTTTCTCTGTGGCTATGCACTGGATATATCAATGAATGATATTGTTTCATTGCGTTAGTGCTTTTCTGTATTTTTAAAACTCAAAAAATTTTGAATAGATAAAGAAAAGAGTTTCATCTTTTTCCTCTCTCTTTTTAAACTGAGTTACATTAAAATGTAGTCTTTGGTTCTACTATGATGTTTCGGAAGCATATAAATAGGCTAAGATTCTATAAAATATTCCAAAGTTACCCTTATGGGCAACTTTTAAGGGGAGAGGCTCTAACCTTTGTAGTTTTGGAGTGTGTTTATGGCATGCTTTTCCTGGTTCTCCTTAGTTGTCTCCAAGGCAGTGATCAGTGGGACAGCCTCTCTCCAGATTATTTCATTCAGTTTTCCAGTGAGCTCATAATCCCAGGCCAGGCCCCTGTCAATTTAGACAGGATCAAATACTATGGGAAGATATGTCCCTAAAACAACTATTCTTGATTTTTCCACATAATCTGTTTACCACCCACTTCACGTTCTAAGTGTAGATCAAGTCTGGCATTTGAAGCCCCAAAGTAGAAGTTGTTGAAATGTAAAATTATTTTCTTCCTCAGTGGAAATACTCCTTTTTTATTGTATAAATTTAGAGTGCATATCATTAAGTTTGCATTGCCTTCAAGTACGAAGAGAGGTACTCTTACTTGTGTTGTCTCCCCTTTCCTCCAGGATCCCACAGATTTATAGGATGCTAGTAACTGACATTTTGAAAGAACCATGTGTGTAATTTGCAACAATTCACTAACAATTCTGGTGTTTTCCTTGCAAAGGGTGGATCACTTAAGAAAATAGTAAGGTTCTTTTAACCTCCATTTCTATTTACTTAAGAAGAATGAGGTAATATAAAAGTTAATGTAACTTCCAAGACTACTTTAGCACTCAGCAAATCCAAATCACCTTGTATTTTTAATGAGAATATATGTTATTACTGTGAAAGCTTTCACAAATTGCTGCACTGTGAAATACAGCATCAGTCACCACTAAGCAGGGGGCACTTTTTTTTCCTGCCCTGTAGCAACACTTTTTATTGTTATGAAAGGTGTTGATTAGCTTTTATTTATGCTGTGTATTTAGGTGTACCCAACTGAGGAGCCAAATTCATTTATCTGACACACTTGGCAGGTATTCACAGATGTAGAATCAGAATTGTAACAGAATAGCACTGATCAATTTGAAACTCGCCAAACACACTACCCTCTCTACTCAGTGGGCATGGGGACTTGTCTGTGACCCAAGAACTGGTCTGTGTGGGAAAATCCCTGATTTTCCTTGTGAGAGATGATATGTTCATCTAAGTGCTGTTGAAAAGAGTCGATTGTTTCTTTTTGCTTCAGAAAGTAGTCAGCATCACACTGAGCCTTCACAGTGACATTTTACTAGCAGAGAGGGTGGGTGGGGTTAGATAATCATTTCCAAGTAGGATAAACAGGTTTCAGAGTATATTACAAAAAGGTCTCTAAGCAGTCTGAAGATCGTAAAGATTGAGTTGTCCTAAACAGAGTTTGACAGCTAATCATACTCAGTGTGGTCATGGCATGGCAACACTCACTTCGGAGTCCACACCAGATGCCTCTTCTTCAGGAAACCCCTTTTCTAAATGACCCCTTCACCTCCACCATGAATGTTCTTTGTGTTCAAACTGTCTTATGTGTGGGCACTTATTTTGTATGAGACAGTATTCCAGACGTTGGTGATACAGCAATGAACAAAATAGTCAAGATCCACTCCTCATGGCATGTATAGTCTTTTGAAAGGGGACAATAAAAAACCAATAACCAAATCAGCAAAGAAGACAGCTGCAGTGAAGAGACAGAAGGATGTGCTAGAGAGTAACAGAGAAGGGACAGGGAGTAGTCAGTAAGTGAGGTGGTCTGGAGGCCTCTTGGAGAAGGTGACACGTGAACTGGAATCAAGAATAAGGCAGAACCATGCAGAAATAAGGAAAGAGCACCTATTGTTGTTATTGCTAGTAACAATTATATTGTGTCCAGAATTCTATAGGACAGTAAAGTCATTGGGCACAGAGACTGTTATTTACTGGCCTTCACATGTCCTGCAGTATCTGAATTGGGCTTTCAGGTAGGATGTGCCACAGGAAATGCTTGTTAAGTCAGACAGAGCCTCTCGATGGCAGTAGGAGAGAACTATTGTAAGGTACTGTTCTGCACGGTACAATTCTTTGAACGACAATCCAAAATGTTAGGTCTTGAAACTTCTGGAATAAAAGATTCATGTTTGGTTGCATCTGTTTCCACACAGTTGTGTTAGTATCTTTTAAGCATTAACAATCCCTGAATGGGCAGTCGGCAGCCAACAGAGGGATGCTTATACAATAGGAGCTGTTTATTCTGTTAGTCAGTGTGTGCCTTGCGTGACTCACATGCTGTCCTCTGAGCCCAGACAAGCTGGTTGAAAGTCTCTTCTGTAGGTCCAGGTTCAAGGATTCACAACATTTTCACTTTGCATTTTGGCATGTAGAACATACTATTAATTATTCTCACTGTGTCATCTGAACTCTTCCTTCATGACTTAAATGAGGGAAAGAAAATACTTTCTCTTTTTCTATTAGCATGAAACCAGGGAATGTGAGAGCTGGGAGGGACCAAGGAGACAAGAAGCGTTATTCTCATCTGGAGCGAGTCTACCTGAATCTAGTTCTGTTACGTAGAAGCTGTGTGATCTCGGGCAAACAATTTAACCTCCTTGTGATTCAGTTTCCTTATCTGTAAAATGGGGTTCAGAACAGTAGTGGTCATGGGTTTAAATGAACTAATGCATGTAAAGTGTTATGAAAAGAGTTTGGCACATGTAAACGTTATAAAAAGTGTCGTGTGCCATTATCTAGTTCAAAGGTCTTACACTCCCCATGTTCCAGATTTGTAACCCAAATAAATCGACTGCCAAATGTTTCAATTTTTTTTTTTCTTTTAGAATTGCCAATGTTTAAACATAGAATTGTTTCATAAAACAACTAGATTTTTTGCTGCTTTTGAAAAACAAAAACAAAGAGGTCTGGCCGCACTGGGCTTATATACTCATGTGGCATCTATTAGCAGTATCTGAGCAGTGACCCTCCAATTTATACTGAGCCCTTCATCTCTAATTTTTTATCGTCTCTACCATTCTCTATTGCATCCCTGACACTATTAATAATTGGAACCACCTATTAATATTTACAGCCTGCAGGTAATTGAGCTTGCTACCTTTCTCCTTCCAGAGCAGAGTACAGATTTCATATTCATCTTGGATATGCCAAGTAAGGGTGAGGAACAGGCAGACAAGCTCAAAGAGCAGTTGCAGATGTAACCAAAGGTACTCTGTTAAAATTGAAGTCCAGTAAAGCAAATATGTCAAAATTATATTCCCTGTAATATCACATTTTTCTAAAAGGCTTGTAGTACAGTCCGTATTTTAAATCTCTCTATTGAAATGTCTCATCCTTTTAGTCCCATGCATTTGTTTCTTGAAAACATTCACTCTGATCAATGCTTATTGTTTATCAAGTACCAAATGCTTCTTTCTATTAATAGAGGATGAATATTTTAAGATATCGTCCTTTCCTTAGAAGCTTATTGTCTGATGATTGAGACAGGTCCATAGCAATTTATCAACGTGTATGCTAAAGTGTGCTCTGCTTTTTTATTTCTCTTTAACTCGAGGGGAATTTATGTCACCCAAAATCCAGTCCCCATGTAGGGCTGTGAAATGAATTTTAGTTAATAAATATAAATATTGTAATACTGCAGAAGTTTTCATTTGAACCAGACTTCTTATTTTTTAAATTTATTTACTTGAACCATGTTTTCTATAAAGTGACTTTTATCTTTCAGGAAATCTTATGTTTGATCTCGACCAATGACAACAAGCAAACCACAAGTTAAGGCAGCTTCCCCCTCCCATCCCCCGCACCCCCCATTTTCTAGCTTTTCTAATGAAAAGAATTTGTTTTGAACTGTGAAGTGTAATATACCTTGTTGGGAAATTGTTTCAGAGTCCTGTTAAATGTTTAAAGACTTGCTGGCAGTTGGAATTTCCAGAATATAATCTAAGCAATCATTTCCTGGGAAGGTTCCAAACTTGCTGAGTCATTAATTTAGCATACCAGTTTAAAAATCAAATTAAGTCTCTAGAAAACCAGGATCCATTGTCCCCTAAATAGGTGTTCAGTGCATATGTTTTTCACTTTGGCAATAATTTCAAATGAAACACTATTAACATAAGGATGTTACAGACACTTCAAAAAACCACAGTTTTAAACAAATTTTAATCTCTATAATCTTTATTCTGTTTAATCTCTAATCCTGGCTTTAAATTTTAGTGGTCATCATTTTTCTGTTCTCGTATTCTCTTGCATCCATGACATGGTACCTCTTACTGAGAACAGAAAAGAGACCTTTATACTTTTCAGCATCTATAATTTGCCAAATCAAATCATTTACATACATACATCCTAATACCATATTTTACAGTAATGTCAATTCTCACAAAAATTCCACACCAGTAATTTAATCCAAATTGCTCAACTCAGGAAGTGAACAATTTATAGGCTCCATGGCTAATGTAAAAATGTAAATTTTTAGAAGCACATCCTCCTGCATATGCTTACCATAATTATAGAAAAGGGAATTTTAAATATCTTCTGCCAGTTCTGAGCCAGCTTTGCTCTGAACATAATAATGAAGTAGAATGAAACAAAATGTAGTTGTTCCCTTTCCAAAGTATTTCAATTTTTCTCTGTATTCCTTTAAGAAACGATCATTCTGCAGATTTCCCGGATTTGCTAAATACACAGTGGCAAATTGGAACAGCAAGTAACAGTGGAAATTAATTTAAACACCATTTAGTTAACCTAGTAAAACCTTCACTAGTGTTGATGAATAATGAAGAATTTTCTGATTACTAGAGGTATCTTTAAAGAAAGATCTTATTTAAAAATCTAAAGTACTATACACATTATAATTAAATCTACAAATAAATGAAAAAATAAAATGAAGTAAGTTAAGAAAGAAATAAAGTAATACTGTATCTCTTTATTTGTATAAATAATGCATTACATTTTTTAAAAAGCCTGGTTATTTAAGTCAATATTACCCTGTGAATTAATAATTCTTGTTTCATGTTGAAGCTATCTTAAAGTCTAAGCTAATTAGATTTAGATCGGTAAGATTTTTTTAAGTATCTTTTAAAATTATCAATTTCTAAAGTTATGCCTACTCTGTGACTTGATACATCAAACAAAACATACTGTAGTTATACCTTTGTGGTGTACATACCTTCAAGTAAAACTTCACATAATAAGTGAAATTATATATTTTTGCTTAAAGTCATAACTGAATATTAATTATTAATGAAAAATGTATCACTTGTTCGGAAAATCCTTAGAGTGTATGGTTTGTGTTCACATCATTAACAATATTTTTAAAGGGATATTTGAGCAGATGACAGAAATGGTGATTCTTAAACTTTTATGTAACAATGGTAAATATACCATTTTTCCCTAAAATAAGACCTAATCGGAAAAGAAGACCTAACCAGAAAATAAGCCCTAGCATGATTTTTCAGGATGACGTCCCCTGAACATAAGCCCTAATGTGTCTTTTGGAGCAAAAATTAATATCAGACCTGGTCTTATTTTCTGGGAAACACAGTATGTTATAGGGCAATGGCCTTATCTCATAGGCTCTTGGTTTTCTGCTTGTTTTAAAATTTGTTATATATCAATGAAGGCAATATTTTATATTTTAATTGAAGACTGGATAAATATCTCATAAAGAAAGTCATCGGATAGTGACACAGTCTTCCTTTCTGTATTAGCTTCTTAGATTTTCCTCACGATAAGGAAAAGCACATGCAAATATTTGTGTGTAGCGTCCCAGAAACATAGAATATAATTCTGCAAACAAAACTTCAGAAGGCTTCTTCACTCTTCTTTTCCCAAATTGTTTATCTAATAAAATTAAACAACTCAATCTCCTTCCAGCAGTAGATCAGTTCCCACATGAGAAGTCAGCAGGCATGCACCCTGTCTGTATATTTTAAAGCTTTACTTTTTCGTTTAAAAATACAGGCCACATTGAAAATGATTAGTTATAGTTGGAACTATAAGAAAATGTAATAAGTATTTCTGGTCATGTTGCTAGCTGCTTGTGTAATTTTAGGATGTAATGAGTGACATTAAAATCTTTATTAAAGCCATTAAAATCTTAAATTGCTATTAAATCTTAAATGCTATTAAGGTCTTAATTTCCGACACTATAGATTATGTAGCTTGTGAGTTGTTATTCTGTGCCAAGGACATATGTGGCTGTGGGAATCTCATCATTGCTTGAATATGTATGGTGCCATCTCTGGGCCACAAAGTAACAGCCAATTTCTTTTCCCTAAACTCATGTAATGTCTTAAAATTCCTTATGCAATCCTGCCTCGAAGGTAATAAATGAAATGACTTCTCAAGAATAATTCTGAATCTTAACAACTTATGGCAGTGTTTACGTGAATGTTACCATGTTGGATGAAAAGAAAACGGTTTATCAGATTGTCCCTGGCTCTTCTGCGTGAATGTGCCTCACGGTGTACTCAAAAGTCCTACGCCAAACTGACTGGTCACACAGCCTAGAATTAGGTATCTTAAAGTAAGGAAAATAACTGAAGAGTGATTTGGCCAACTTTTCGTATGATTTTCCAAATCTGAGAACATTTTAAGTCTGCTAAGAAAGTGTGACATCGGTCAGCTTTTATTCTGAGTGTTGAAATTTTCCAACTATGGAAAAATACCACTTTTCACTTCAATCTGTGCTTAAAACTGGCCATTGGCTATAGTTACTCAAGAAGGACGCATAAAAAAGGAACTTAACCCTGTGGATTTAATTATTTTTCAATCCCATTGAAGATATTTATTCAATATGTTCATGATTCTGGTCTGGCAAACCTTTAGCCCATCTTTATAAGCTCCCTAGACATCTCTGCAAGAGTCAAGCCTTTCCAGAGTAATTACATTTTACAGTTTCATGGAATTGTAATTATAACTGTAACTGTAGACATAATATCCCTAGGTAGAACCTCGTCTCAAAATTGTTTTATTGCAGCTAGTGAATCTGCAAATCAAAATTTCCCCATTTGGTAATGTGGTATTTTGGGGCAGATAGGAATTGAAACGGATGGAAATTGTATGTAAATATGATTTTTTTCTCATCTTGTCAGTAATCACTCCAAATTAGAAATTAACTGAGTAAGGTGCTAATACAAGGGTCCTGGAGGCAAACAAATGTAATGTCATTTTTGGCTCCACTATTTACTAGCATTTGACACAAAAGAATGTATTGAAACTTCATGAGTTTAGATGCCTCAACTGTAGATAACAAGGCCTATCTTCTTAGGGTCTAACACAATGATTACTTAGAGTAGGAGCTTAATAAATAAGATACATAATTATAATCACTATTAAAAAGTAACTTAATTTACCTTTTATTCTGGTAATTTCAAAATACATTTATTCTGATGACTCCCAAGTATATTTCCATGATGTCAAGAGATATCATGAAATTGCCCCCAAATTCTGAAAACACAGTTAATTTTAATTCACTTGATTTTAAAAAATCTATGCCGTGGGCTGATTAATTCCAAAACTGCGACAAGCGTGCAGAGAGATATAAATATGACCATAACACTAATATTTGTGTGTCTTGTCTAGTCCACCAGTTATGTTTTTCAATTATAAAAATCATAGTATAAGTTTTACCTTTTATTTTTATTTGAGGAATCATTTAATTTTTTTTTTCCCCTGAGAGAATCCAAAGAAACTATAGACATTTTTCAGATAAAGTACTACATCGAGCAGACTGGGGATTTACATTTCATTTTCTATCTTCCTGAACCACTTGCAAACTAACCACTAGAAAGCTAGCCATGTGCGTGTAATACTTTTAGAAAATGCCAATGAAATCATATGTGCAGTGGGATTAAGGACCGTTTTTCTTTGTTTTCAGCTTTATATTTCAGGATTGAAGTAATTCAATTACTTTTTAAAAACCAGACATTCCTTGAAAGTCCTAGAAATCAAGTTCAAATATTCTGATCTCCACTTTTCTTCATTTCAGACTATAAAAACGAGGTAACTCAAATAAGAAATAAAGGGGCAATAAATTTCATCAATGAACAGAAACATAATTTTAGTTTATATCTCTCACATTCTTAAGGAGCAAACTGCTAAATACAATGGTAACCCCAATGTGATTTAAAAATACATAAATTCACTAATCAAGTAGTCTCTTACATCTTAATTGTTCTTTGTTTTGGTTTTTTTCCAAACATACAGCAAAAGTCACCATCAGAGTCATTTATTGGTCGAGAGAAGAGGTCGAATTCTCAGTCGTACATTGGACGACCAATTCAGCTCGACAAGATTTTGATGTCGAAAGTGAAAGTGCCGCACACGTTCGTCATCCACTCGTACACGCGGCCCACCGTGTGCCAGTACTGCAAGAAGCTTCTGAAGGGGCTTTTCAGGCAGGGCCTGCAGTGCAAAGGTAAGGATGACCTTGCCACCAAAGAGCTGTCACCGGCCAAACTTTGATCCTTAATCTACTTGCAATTACCGTATTTTTTTTTTTTTTTTTTAGTTTCACAACTCTCTTGCTGATGAATCTTGCTTTTTAATTTGTTTTCTTTTAAAATCCTTGTCATTAGATTGCAGATTCAACTGCCATAAACGCTGTGCACCAAAAGTACCCAATAACTGCCTCGGTGAAGTCACCATTAATGGAGGTGGGTAAAAAGAGCAGCAGTCGGGCCTGTGCTTCTCCCCTTTGCCAAGAGTATGTCAGTTAGTCGGACTTTTTTTTTTTTTTTTTTTTTTACCGTTTTTCTGTTTTTTGTTTTTCCGGTCAGATACTTGTGACCCAGCTCCAAGTAAATTATGGCCTCGGTTTGTTCTACTTTACTGTAGGAAAGCACCAATTCCAGCTCACAGAGTTTGATTAAACAACAAAGAGACCTTCTCAGTTTTTACACTGTGAACTAGTACTGAAAACTTGCATTCCAGCATTTCTTCCCCAGTGCTCTTTTTTAATATGCCTATACTAGTTTGTTCAGAAATGCAGAAATTGTTGGAATACCCGTAAGTCATGACTGTCAAGTCTCTTTTCCTCCATCCTTCTCATTCCAAGCGCTGAGACAGAAGTTAACATTTTTTCCCTCTATCAGAGGAGTGAAGAATCATAGAGACTGACCCATCAGGAAATAATCACCCTCTTCCCTGTTCCACCCAGTTGCTTTCATTATATATGTGCTTGTTAACTTGAATCTTTCATAATAATAAAAGGAACTTTAATTCAGCCAATGAAAAATGGATATCATTTTCTACATTAAGTATTTCTTTGGTAAAAGTCCTAAGTGCATAAATTAATTTTGAAGCACTCCTAAGAAAAATGTCATATCTTAAAGAAACAACTCACATTTCCTTCCCGAGTAGTATTCCTAATGGATTTTTAGCAAAATATTTGATATAGTATCTATCCCAGGCTGACTTTTTCCATAGATAGTGGCCTGCATTATACCTTCAGTCTGATATCAGTTTTCTGATTCCTCTGGAGAGAAAAATGGTGATAGAAGACCAGAGAAAAACAAGTTCATTATTTTTGTTGCTAAAGGCTAAAGAACGAGTGATGATCTTTGCTCTAGAACTTTCTTTTGTAGAAGGAATATATACATAGGAAAAGAAGAAGAAACCTCTTCAGGAAAACATTCCCATACTAGTTTCTGCCTTAGAGAATTCTGCATGAATTAGCTGCCAAAATGGAAAGCTTGGCAGTCTTCCTGCTTTCTGCGGCATGTGGTTTTGACTTTGTTCAGGCCCAGAAAAATGTCAATGTGTTCTTGATAACTAGAATAAGGGGAAACAGTGCAGTTTTTGATATTGTTGATTACTTTGAAATTGCATTTTCCCAGACAGTCAAAAAAATCTGGTAAAATGTGAATTTTCGAAGCTTGGCAGGCTAGGGTCTCTAATCAATTTATTTTCTAATTTTAAAATAAGTACTCTGCATTAGTAAGTAATTATAATTTATTTCATTACCGTCAAGTGTAAAATAACAGAGTTCAGTATAACTTCAAATATCAAATATCTTAGGTATTTAAAAGATGCTTCTATGTGACCAAATTAATGTATTGGAATCCAAGACTTGAAAGGTTACTGGAATAGCAAGAATCAATACCCCTGAGTAATAGTGCATGTGAAAATTACACTCCTCCTCCCATGTATCTTTTTCCCAACAGGGCTGTGATATTGCAATATGGTCAGGTTCCTCTTCACTTGTGCCTGGTGTCATTTGGCTTCCTAGCACTTTGCTTCTGTCCTACCCTTGGCTTCCTTCCAAGGCTGTCCATGGCTTTTCATGTTTTTAGGCCTAAGGGCATGAAAAATAAGCATCTGCTTGTAAAATGATATGTTCATCCTCTCATAAAGTCAGATACTTATGAACTAAATTTTTTTAAGAAAAAGGAAAAGAAAAGATGAATTCTTCAAATACCTATTTTTTTAGGGCTTCCAATTGACTCATTTTAGGATGCCTCACTTTCTCTTAAACCCTGGTTCTAGGATTTCAGGCTTATCTTCACGGGTACAAAATAATTTTTTAGATTTGCTTAGCCCTGGGGCAGAGTCTGACGTGGTCATGGAAGAAGGGAGTGATGACAATGACAGTGAAAGGAACAGTGGGCTGATGGATGACATGGAAGAGGCCATGGTCCAAGACGCTGAGATGGTGATGGCAGAGTGTCAGAATGACAGTGGGGAAATGCAGGATCCAGACCCGGACCACGAGGATTCGAACAGAACCATCAGGTGAGGGCCACACTCCCAGCCTCAGTCCAGCAGTGGCACTCCAGAGCTCTTTGATATTTGAGTTTACTAAAAAGGAAATTTAAAGTGTGTGCTTACTCTGTTTATGGATGAGCTGCATACCAGAGCCTTTGGAGTTGGGAGGTCTGGATTCTCTTGGAGAAGTGCAGTTTGCATCCTTTGTAGCAGTGCTTCATTCTTTGACTCGTTTTCTTTTGCATGTGAGGGATACTCGTATTGGCCAGACACAAGTTGAGTACTAGATTAATGTTTATTCTATGCTTATTGTGTGCAAATGCAAAGATCGGAGACCAACCTCAGCAGACACCGTCTGTTTCATAGATGGCCCCTGTTACAAATATGACATATGACTATGCCTTGCTGTGCTTGATTTTATTATATCCTAAGTTGGTGTAACTTTACATTTGTGATCTAGTTATCTATACTTTTTTAATTCCTAGATGATCCCCATTTTTAAAAAAAATATATCAGGAATCTGTACACTAGGGCCAAATCAAGCTGCTGCCTGATTTTTAATAAAGTTTTATTGGAACATAGTCACACCCGTTCATATAAACTACATTTCCATTAATTAGCAAAATTAAGTATTCTGCAGAGCCTAAAATGTTTATTTCCTGGTCCTTTTTAGAAAAAGTTGCCCAACGTCTGATTTATGTTATAAAGTATATTTAAACTTTTGTGTTCCTTTTACAAATGCCATATTCATTGACAAACTGAAATTGTTCATTAGAGTAGAGCAATAACATAACTGAATTTTTTCCTCTTAATGGAAAAGACTTATTTCTAAAATACTGAAAATAGTATTCTTGTGACCCAGCTGTCCTTTGCAGGTATGCATTTCTTTTGTATCAAAGAGAGGGGTTTGCAGAGGTGTACGTGCATATATGCATGTGGGGTGGGGATGGAAGAAGAGAAGAAGAGACAGACAGAAAAGAGAGAGATGAAGGATTGGCCTAATTTCATGAGCAATAGTTACTTAAAAGACAGTTTAAACAGCAGATTTCAATTCTTATGAGATTATCCAGGGAGAGATACAAATTGATGTGAAATGATATTATCTGTAACCGATTAATATTTTGTCATTATTTTGTCATCTGTAAATATTAATATTTAATTAATGTGTAATAAGTAAGTAAATGAGCTTTCATGTGTGATTCTGAATACTGTGGTCTCGGTACACTAAGATGGTATGATGTCTGATGTTTACTAGAAATCTGAACACTGTGCAGTTTAAACCTGAAGACAAGGGGGCTTATTATCCTGCTCAGGATTTTTAATGTGTACATACAAAGTGCCTGTCACTCCTCAGAGTCATCCAGATGCTGAGCCATGGTACTCTGGCAATACATTCCACTGAAAATGGGATGTGAAATTTTTGTGTGCGTGTGTGTGACTTTCTCTTTGAAAGAGCTGAAATAAGGTTTTAGGCAGGAAAAGGAGATCCATATCTAAAAACATTTCTTTCTTACAATATTTTGACTTTTCAAGTCCATCAACAAGCAACAATATCCCGCTCATGAGAGTAGTGCAATCTGTGAAACACACGAAAAGGAAAAGCAGCACAGTGATGAAAGAAGGGTGGATGGTCCACTACACCAGCAAGGACACACTGGTAAGATCCACAGCCGGCAACTTCCTCCAGTCTTGCTAGCTTTCACTCAAGGAGATGTCAGTGTCCTGTGAAGACTGTGGGATGGCTAGGTTACCAGGAGCAAACCTCAGTGCAGGCAGGGCACAGGATCAGCGGGGGGGGGGGGGAGGGGGGGGGCAGACATTAATGTCTCTGGGTGTCTGAGGTAGTTGATCAAGCCACTGAATTAGAGAAAAGTGTAGACAGCAACCTCAGGGAAACACAGTCATTTCCCTCTATTACGCGAGATGATCTCCAGACAACCCAAGTGTCTACCTGTCATTTTATAGCAGTCCTGAAAATGGCAGTTTGTGCGGCATTTTAGGAAGAGGAAAAACCAATAACTATTATATACTTCTTAAACCTTTAATTGTTCACTTAAAAACTGACCTACATAGGAATACAGTAATCCTGTATTTAATTAGATAAAAGACAACACAGTTTAAATTTTTTAGTATAATTTGAGTTGTTCGTTACTTCAGATTTTCCTGCCAGTTGGTAAATGAAGTTGTACATGAAGGTAAGAGAGAAAAAAATTGATCCACATTTCAAAGTTGAATTAATTGACATTTGGTGATAGCTTCTTTTTCAGTTACTGGTTGTATTTTCCTCGTCACCTCCTACCTATAGGATCCCCATCACTTCATTAGATAGACACCCGTAACCTAATTATTTATAATCTCAACCTTCTCTGCAGAAGAGAGGTTTATGTACATGACTTACTGTAGAACTCAATTGAACACCATGTAATTCTGCCTAGACGTAGTATAGAATATTTAAAATATATTTTATGTATTTGACTGGTCTGAGCTTGGTTGTGGAAGAGACCAAGAATAGCGTTAGGGCTTCTTAGTCTAAAAAGATGAACACCCCCCCACACACACACACATACACACACACACAGCCTGATCACCAATCATAGTCATTTTGACTGGTAGGAGCTGAAGAGAAGGCAAAGTTATTTGATGCTTTCCCCTGACTTTGTTAAGTTGATACCGTGGAGTCAACCCTACCATCCAACAACATATTCTTTAGTTCAATTACAGCATTGAACTCGTCCATCTCTGATGGAAGCTGAAATACCTGCTGGATTAGCATAGCTTTCCTTATGTTCTAAAACAACGAGAATGGCTAAGCATCATATCTCCTATGAAGCCTTTTTATTTTGTTACAGACTACAAAGCCACCTTTACCTACTCAAGCAGTCAAATTTAAAGAGCATGTTTTCTTATTACTATGTATGTACTAAATGCCAGGCCCTGTGCTGAGTACTAATAATACATCATCTCCTTTGCTACTCATAACTCTGATGTAGACGTGGAAACTTATCACACGACAGCTGCTAAACAGTTCCTTTCTAGAGTCTGAAATTGAATGTGAGTCTTTCATGCACTTTGCACCATCAAATCTTACATCTCCATTGGGAAAATGGTTTGATTCTATCAATCCTGGGTATTTCTAAAGTTTTTAAAAGATCCTGAATCTAACTTCTATTTCAGCGGAAACGGCACTATTGGAGATTGGATAGCAAATGTATTACCCTCTTTCAAAATGACACAGGAAGCAGGTACTACAAGGTAAGGGTGGCTCTTTCCTTGATTGGCGTTTCATGCCCCCTCTACATAGAGATGTAGAGTATTGGGAATGCAAAATACATCCAACAGACAAGATTGTTTTTGTGCTTGCTCTAAGTTATTTTTTCTTCTCTGTAGTTTACAAATTTCTGAGTAATCAGGTTGTGACCCCATGATAGCCATCTGTGAATTTCAAATTTCACTGGGGAATGCTTCCTTTGGGATGGAGGCAGCAGAGGGGAAGCTTAACTGAGGATTTTAGCAGAGACGTGTGATTTAACCACAAAATCCATGGTCACGCTCCATCCAGGCTTTTTTTTATTTATTTTTTTCCTTTTTTTTTTTTTTTTTTGCATTTATAGCTTGCAGAACATCACTGGTTAAGAAACGCTGTATGATTTCTCCATGCATTGCCAATATTCATAAGGAGCATTTACTTTCCCCTAGAGGAAAATTTGGCCGCAATTTTCATTTTATCTGTCTACATGAAATAATATAGATGTGGCATAATGTATCACCCAGTAATAAAACATGGTTGCAAAAGAAGTTCATAGTGAAAACTGTGTGTACTTGCTCCTTCAAAATTAATGCAGGCTCAGACATAGTTGATGTGATTATCTGTGGCCACTTTACACAGCTCTATCAGAAAAAGGAAACTTCATTAACTTTTAAATAAAAATATGTTTTAAAAGTTATTTCTTAGTCACTCCTGGAAGACAATGTGATGATTAATTTTTTAATGTTAAAATTTTCTTAGAAGTAACTGCTTTTAAAACCAATCTCAGTAGTTTTCTCACTAAAACGATTCACTTGGCTATATTATATTAACATGTATCAAATCAAATTATGTGATTCATTTCCAGTGCCTTACAGAATAGTTAAAATTTTAAAACAGCCATGTAAACCCAAGTGCATTTTGCAAGGGTTGTGATTCCACTTAACAGTTTTAAAACTGATCATTTGTATTTTAAGCCTTAGATTTTGATGTAGGTTCAAAGTCATTATTCTTACTGATATTTTTTTCTTGCCGCATGAACATAGTGAAAAAGTCACTTGGATTTTTCTAGGAAAATGAAATAAGGTTTCCCCAATAAAGGTATTTTTGAATTTTGCTTTGTGATATTATGTCTTATAAAACCATTTTTATATAAATGATGGGTATTTGTAATTTCATTTCTCACATGTCCCTGGCATGAATTTTATTTAAAAGTTTACATAGTTTTGGTAAACTACATTTAGCATACTCTTTCTTTCATAGGAAATTCCTTTATCAGAAATTTTATCTTTGGAACCAGCAAAACCTTCAGCTTTAATTCCAAACGGGACCAACCCTCACTGTTTTGAGATCACGACAGCGAATGTAGTGTATTACGTGGGAGAAAACGTGGTCAATCCTTCCAGCCCGCCCCCAAGCGGCAGTGTCCTGACCAGCGGCGTTGGGGCCGACGTGGCCCACACTTGGGAGGTGGCGATTCAGCACGCCCTCATGCCCGTCATCCCCAAGGGGTCGTCCGGAGCTTCCGGAACCAACTCTCACAGTGAGTCTGCCGCTTTTCTGACTGTCCGGGGAGCAGGCGAAGACAACCTGCTGAAGGGTGATTTAGTTCATTGGCTAACACGGGGTCTCTAAATAAAAGCGCTATACGGACAAAGATATTGCATTCGTTAAATTAAGCCTACGTTTTATTTTATCTTAAAATCGGAACACATTAATGTAAGCTCACTATATATATAGGCAATAGCAGAAACCTAGACATGTTGGTCATGAAAGAAGTCATCTAGTCAGCTTGAGCTTGACTTGGAATGCCGGTCTTGTTATTTGCAAATCTGAGTTCAGGTGTTGGCTCAAAACCACCTTAATGTGGGTACTCTGTGTGGGTACTTAGGTGTATAGAGGAAGTGGAAACCGTTGATAATTTTATCCCAGGAAGAAATCTCTGTCATGAATAGATTGAGATAAATTTTATGAAAATGGAACCAGGATCAAATATTGAGGATGAATTTCTTTAAATATTTGAGAGGATTATTTATATAAAAATGTAATTTTAAATTTCATAATGGCTATCACTAATGAAGCCTGTGGGGAGAAAAACCCTTTTTTTCACATCACAGTGTATTATCTGATGCTCTATTACAACTTTTTAATTAATCTCTACAACTAATGTACATGTTAATAGACTATATATGCCTATTTTGGTGCTAAGTACTTTACATGAGGTCTCTATTTTAATGCCTAAAACAACCCCAGCAGGTGGACATTAATGATTTGCCTGTTTTAGAGGTGAGGGAATCAGGCCCTAGAGAGATTACCTTGTCCCAACTTGTACCGGGGCTACGAAACGGCAAGCCTCTGAACTCTAAACTGACAAAATACTATTTTTTGAAGCCAAGTACCAAGTAAATTTGTAATCGTAAAAGGGAAGAAATATTCTAATAGATATTTTCCTAGAAAAATCTAATTGCTATGATTTAAAAATATCCCTGCAGCTTGATTAGTAAGCATGTGTTTACTTGTTATGCTATTACTCCTCTTACTTCTTTTGTGTATTTTTTCACATGTATTTCCAGGAGATATTTCTGTGAGTATTTCAGTATCAAATTGCCAGATTCAAGAAAATGTGGTGAGTATGTACCTCCTAAAATAAAACTTGGTAATGTGATTTTTTTAATTGGAAAATAGGAGCGTCATAAAATACATTTTTATTTACCTAACGTATTAATTTTTCAGTATTTTCTACAAAGTGAAATATGGTCTATTTGGGTATTTTTCTTCTATAAGATCTTAGAAACATTATATCGATTCTTTTAGGAATTTTTTCTATAATCTGTTCTGTAGTTTGGAAAGCTAAATACCTGTTATTCATCTCAGATAAGCAAATAGAATGCAATGCCTGATTTTTCACATGTTTGCCTGTCTTGGTATTAAAATTTTAATGGTTGATGTTACACAATTCCAAATAAGATAAAATAAAATTGTTTGAGTTGCACGAGTAGCTTGAAAATGCCCTTACTCTTATTTCTTGATTGCTACTGAGGAGAGCTGTCATATGATATGACAAGGAGTTGCAGATGCTTTTACAGTCACTTGTATATATCAGGGAAACCTCAGCAAAGTAGCAGCCTGGTCACCTGGACCACATAACTCCATCCTCTGAGCTCAGTTTTTGAACATTATAGGTCAAACATTATGAAATAATTTATACTCAGTCATATGTTTGCTTTATTTGTTATGCTTTGTTACTATGGCACATAGCCCAAAAGTAATAAGGCCTTTCTCAGCTCATCCTGTGATGCACACCTTTTGCTCTGTTTTACCTGCTGTACCTCTGACCAAAAGCCAAGGGTTTAGAGCCTTACTTACACTGATCTGAGTTTGTTTTTTAAAGAATAAACTCCATGAAACTCTTAGTTATCCTAGTATAGCATTGCAACCTTTGCTAAATTGGCACAAAGTAAACTGAAAATCAAAGATGAATTAAGAAAAAATTAGGAAAACTTCATAGTGAAGGTTAGACGAATTTTCGTGCTGTCAATCACAAGATAGCTTTCTGAAAATCTGCAGGTTCCTGTTGCTCTTGCTTAGCCAGGGAAGGCTTTCAGAAATGTAGATTAACCTATAAGTTTCTTGGGAAATTCTAGATACCTGTGGGGTTGTTTGGCCACTATTGTCCACTAAAAATTCTGGGTGGGCCACTGAGCTATCAGAGAAAGCTGGAATAGCTTGGACTCAGAATGCTAGAATAGTATTAATTCACTTTCTTGTCTCCAGACAACCTTGCACTTACCCCATGGACACTCTGAAGGGATCACAGGATAGAGACAACTTGTAGTTGTTTTCTAGGAAAACAACCAGGACGGGAATATATAGGATATGCAGAGGGTAGGATTTGGTGTTGGATTAAAACATAAAGCTTTATTTAGCAATTGTTGTTCCAAAAAGAAAAGAGTAGACATTTGGAACGTTATCTCCAGAAGTGGAAAAAATGGAGGGGTTTAATTACTTTACCAGTGGATTTTCATAATGGATTGTCATCCTCTTGCAGTGTCTCCAGCTCACGCATAGTGATTCAGCCCCCTTGTCCTTCACTTTAGATTCATCTGGATGTGGATGATTAATAAAGAAACGGCCTCACCATTCTAGCCATCAACAGTAGTGGGGTTGAAATCAGGACTCACACTAACATATGATTGACGACCTTGATTATTTAACCCAAATTTCTAAGTAGCCATCTCAATAAACAAGTCCCTTTTTGAATATTGACAGTAAATGGCATTATATAGTTTTATGTCTTATTTCTCTCTGATGAACATTAAAAAACCTCTGCTGCTTAAGAGCAGAATAGTTTTCAAAACAATACAATATAATTCATTCATTCATTCATTCATTCAGGAGTGTGATTTGACTATTACAGTCCTATTATTGATTTTATCTAGCATTTACAATTTCTGTTTAAAATATTTAATAATATTTATGATACACTTAATAAAATTACATAATTTATTAGGACTAATGTTCTTTCACTTCATATTTCTCTTTCATTGGACTTGCACCTATAGGACATCAGCACAGTGTATCAGATTTTTCCTGATGAAGTACTGGGTTCTGGGCAGTTTGGAATTGTTTATGGAGGTATGTTAGCTCACTAAGAATTTGTATTCATTTAAAATTTTAGCTACTTGTATTTATAAAAGTAGTATCACCAAGCAAAATATAAAAGACAAGACCTGTGTGGGTATATGTTTGTATATATGTCTCTTTGTGTTTTACATTTTTAGAAATTTCTTTTGAGTTATCACGATTTGGAAAAGTGTTACATTTGTGTTTTCAAAGAGAATTTTTTCTACTCCTAAAAAACTTTTTTTGCTTAAATATGTACAAATAACTCTGTACACCGTACTAGATACATGTTAGTTTATTTAAACAAAATATTGAGAAACTAGGAAGTTGTGATTCATAAACATATTAGTTCCATTTGCTTTTAGCATATGTCATCAGAACGCTAGAAATTCATTCGTGTAACTATACACAAATATCTTTTAATTATAATACTTTTAACACTGTGTTTCATTAAGGTTTTCATTTTTTTTAATTTTCAAATGAAATACTAAATTTTTATATTTTTTCTTATTGTCAAACTATTTGGTTAATTTGTTATTTTAACCTCTGCTGTTTGAGATTCTAGCCATTTCTATTATTTTTTTCAAGTCTTTAAGAAAGATTTAATGTTAATATTTTACCTGCCCCATAAAATGACACCGTAGCTGCAGTTCCTTAATATAATCAGTAACAAATTATCTTTTTTGAGAGGTGGGGTTGCTCTGAAATAATTATTACTTATGACAGTATAATATTGTGCTTTTTTAGTTAAAAACTAAGTTCTACTCTATTTTACAAAGTAATTTTGATTCTCATAAAATGCTCAAATGATTTTTAAAATGAAAACCTATATATGAGTCAGCA
This sequence comes from Rhinolophus sinicus, assembly GCF_057876585.1. NCBI lineage: Eukaryota > Metazoa > Chordata > Mammalia > Chiroptera > Rhinolophidae > Rhinolophus > Rhinolophus sinicus. The sequence continues at coordinate 122,830,521 of NC_142503.1, forward strand.
ACCATTGTGCTTTTTATCAATGTGTTACAGTGTAATAGAGGAGAAACCAAGTACTCAGTATTACTGTACAGTGTAATAAGCATATGCAAAAAAAAAATTGTCGTCTATAGAGCATGGTAAATATACATAACTGCATATAGTGTGTGGATGAGAAATGAAGTTACAGAGACCAGCAGGTGCCAGATAATTTGTAGCATCCAACATTGAAGGAGCAGGCTCAGGAGAAGGCCTCCACAAGGAAGACTGAAAAGTTAAGAGTAGACCCATAGGGGGTGAAGTGTATAAGAACAGTCTCAGAAGAGAGGTCAAGCACTGTAGTGACAGAGGATTAGAGACCAAAGAAGCTAACACCTTGAAAAGAGTAGTTGCAGAAAAATGGCTGAATTGGAATAGAGGTTGCAGTGAGTCAAAGAGTAAGGAATGATATTAAGAAAGTAGAGAATGTGAAAACAAGACAATTTTGTGGTGAAAGGAGTCAGTCTGGAAGGAGTCAGATGGAATAGATTCAGGGGGAAGGAACACTAGATTCAAAAAAATGTTGAAATAATGGAATTTCAAATTCGTTTGTATGTGACAAAAACACTGAGTAATTAGGTCCATTTCCATTTTCAGATTCATTTTCATTTTCCATTTTTTAGATTCAATTAACAGTACTTTATTCTAAACCTACACAATATAGTAGTGTAGAAGTTAAGAGCTTGAGGGTGCCCTCGTGCCCTATAGATTCCCTCAAATGTTTGTTGTGAGAATTAAATGGGATGTAATGTATGCAAAGGGACTGTCATGCGATAATGATGACAATAATTATGATGATAACTAACACATTTTGAGTGGGTATAGTTACCTGGGCACTATGTGTACTTTACATATCTTATTTCATCTTATTCTTACAATTCTTCCATTGAAGATGAGGAACCTAAAACTCAGAAAGTTTAAGTGATTTGCTTAAGATCATGAAGCTAGTAAGTGACAGAGCCAAGACTTTTATTCTTTCCATTATAACACACATCTGTTTATCAGGAATTGAAAATTGTGCTTTCTTAAGGAGTCTTCTGCTGGTGTTATGAACATTTTCCATATTAAGTAACTCAAGATCCAGTTTCTAAAACATATATTTTTATGAGAAAAGTATCAGGCTGTTGATACGTCTAGCTTTAATGTCCCAATTCTTTTGTATCCTTAATTGTGGTTAATTTTATGGTACATATATGATTCAGAGTAATAATAGAGCTAAGAAATGAAATCTGTGGATATAAGTCAGTACACATGAGAAATGTCAATTTATTTGATGGAACATTTTTATAATTCCTATAAGTGTCCTTATAAATTCTGGTGTTCTTTAATATAGATGATATTTAATAACATTAGCTAATATTTCCCTTTTTTATTTTAAAGGAAAACATCGTAAAACAGGAAGAGATGTAGCTATTAAAATAATTGACAAATTAAGATTTCCAACAAAACAAGAAAGCCAGCTTCGTAATGAGGTTGCAATTCTACAGGTACGTCTTTATTTTTCATTTGGAGTTTATAAAATACCCCCTCAACTTCCACAAAACAAAGAAAAGTTATGCAAATATCTGTGGCTTAGATATTAGGTTGGTGCAAAAGTAGTTGCAGTTTTTGCAATTATTTTTAACATCTTAAACCACAATGACTTTTGCAGCAACCTAATATTTAGAAACACTTTAAAATCACTGAAAAGGCAAATTAAGCATCAAAGTGCTGCCTGGGTAGTATCTTTCCTGAGTCTAGGCTGCAGATGTTCTTTTTTATGCACATAATTCTAAGTTTTATATATTATTAATACTCATTAAATGAGTAATGTTTCAGCATTTGCTTATAGTAGACATACTAAGACCATTTTGTTTCACATTATAAATGACCTTGCCTTCTTAAACATTCCTCCCTTATGCTATGATAATTACATGAATTGAGTATGTAACTGTCGGTATATTAGGTAAATGAGTAATATATGTCTGAGTATAAGATCATCTTGACATTATTAGTGTCCTCTTTGTCTCTTATTGTAAGCCTTTTATTTAATATTGAGCATGTTACCTAACTCCTCTCATTAATAGCAGTCCCTTTTTAAAGCCAGAATTGGTTAATAAAAGGTATTGTGTGGCATATATAATTTCTGTAACCATTAAAAATTTTTCTACAGACCAAAAGAAAATTGAGCAATTGTTTGCTAAATGTGGTCATCCTAGTTCTCCAGTCCAGACAATTTAGACCATTGATAAATGCCCATTTGTATATAACTGCCATAATTCTCTACTTGTCATGCATGCTGATCATAATTTCTAATTCATAGTTTTATTGAATAATATTCATTTGCACACTGCTAATAAAATGAAACACACTGCATTTCTTCATTTATTATTTCATTTAACTGCCGTTTATTGAGTTACATACAATTAAAAATTGAAAAAGATACGATTTTAACCCAAAGGAGTTGATGTATACAGACAACAAAAAATAATAAGAGACTTTTTTGGGATTCAGAATTTCTAAACGTGGTGTTTTTGTGCTTTTGGCCAACGAATGTAACACATAGCACTGTCACGTTGTTCTCTGTTTTTATGGGGAAGAAGAGAACCATGGCTCTGAAGGCGCCAGCTCATAGATTCATAGCTCAGTCCTTGCTAATCAGTTACCAAAAAAGGTGTTTTTTGATTGTTTGTTGGTTTTATTCTTAACTTGGCAACCTTGACCTACAAATGACTCCTGAAAACTTAGTAAATGACATCGTCCCAAACCTGGCCCCTGCTCTCCTCGTGTCCATGCCCACATGGTGCCTGGAAGGCAGATTCCTTTGCAGCCAACCTCCAGAGTTGGCATCTGTACAGAGACATTTATCCTTCCTCCAAGGACAAGCACGAAGTTTCCTGGTTAACATGGCTTTGTACTTCTACATTTTGTTGCTATTGCAGAGGACTGACTAGATCTTGAAAGTCCAATTTTCTGTATTTTAGTTGGCTCTCCTGAGCCTGTCAACACAGGCTGCTGACTCTGTAGTGAGGTAGAAAAATAAAAGGCACCTGGGCATAAACTGCCTTCTATATTCTCTTCTGAAAGAGTAGATGCAGTCAACATCTCAGATGCAATAAGCAGACATATGGCACAATTTTCATTATAGCCTTGTTTTCTAAAAAGAGTTTGGTTAGGTTGAAAGTCACATTCTGCCCCTTGAGCATATGAAGAGCTCTTATGTTGTGTCCTGAAATCTCAGAAATCCTCATCACTTACCACTCATCTCCAGTATCCCCAGCCATTCTTTGCTTCGTTCATCAAATCCACATTTATTGAGTACATACCATGAGCTAAGCACTGTTCTGTGTCCAGTGGATATAGTGGGGACAAAGATACACAGGTTCTTACTGTCATTGGTCTTTAACTTGTGTCACTTAGCTAGTCAGATGTTCGCTACATACTTATGTTTTGAATTTTCAATCACATAATCTATACAGTGAGTCTTATTAAGGCTTGGCTTAATTATAAACAGATACCAGAAGTTCAGGAGTTCGTACTTTATCATAAAGTTGTCAATTGTTTCAAAATCCATTCGTCAAAACTCATCGAGTCCCCTAAGTGAAACAAATGAAAAAAAAAAATATTTGAACGCTTTTTACCATTGCCAGATATATCAGCCTCTCAGGAAGGATTATAATTCAGTATCCAGAGATAGTGAAGTTCAACCTCACCTCTTTTGACTCTGCTCAAAAATCACCAACTATGTAAGCACCATTCTCACGCCATTTAAAACTACAGTCCACTCAGATACCCTCCCCATCCCTATGCCTGTACCCCTCTTACCCTGATCTACGTTTTTTGTTTTTGTTTTTCTTCCCCCATAGCACTTACCACCTTCTAACCTGTTAAAGATTTCATTTATTATTATTTGTTGTGGGTTTCTCTCCCCACCCCCCAACCCCAGCCCCTCCACTAGAATATCCCCATCAGGAGGGCACAGATTGTTATTTTGTTTCCTCATATATCCTGAACATCTGGCATACTTCAGGTGTTTACAAATATTTGTTGAATGGATATTTGTTGAATTAGAAATGGACAGAAACACCATCTTGTCATATACGATGGCACATGTAGTGTCTGACCAGATAACAAAAGTTTTACTGCATTGACTATTAATAGTTAATTGGTTAGTTAAGGATTGTGTGTGGTTTGTTTAAAAGCCCTCATTCCTCCATTTCGTATTTATTATCAAAAGAGCTCACCTTTTGAACCTGAAAAGACAAACTGGTCATGTGGATATGGGCTAGGGGTTGGAATTCTGACTCACTGATTAATATGTTCCGAAAAAGTACCATGATAAAAATCACTTGAGTGGTGGAGAAGGTTTTCTTTTACTAATCTTGAGGAGCAGATTTCTGTCCCTCTGGATATAAAAGTGATACCCAGGAGCATTTCGTTATCTTCTTCCTGGTGCTTAGCTTATGGAAGCAGGTATCCTAGTTCATGGTCATACTGGGAGTCTGAAAAACTCAGCCCTACTCCCTTCCTCCTTCTGATTCTCCAGAAGGGGAACAAGGAGGTTGAAATGGCTGATTTTTGAAAATCCTCCTCATGCAATTCTGTTAATCTTCTGGTCAAATTTTGATTTGTTTCTGTTTTTGTGAAAAAGCACCTTAGCTTATAGGAGACTTCAAAGTTGTAGAAATATGGAATGTACGAAAAAGTGCAATTCTCCTTTCTTCTCTCCATAACCTAGGTGAAGGCTTTCCAAGGTCTGATTCAGTCACTGGAAAACCAAACTCTTTAGATGTTTTTGAGTAGCTGAAAAATTAAGTCAGGCATGGATCTTATGGCATAGTTATCCCTTATTTAAATCACTTAGAATAGATGTTTTCATTGTCTGTAAACACTTCATTATTATTATATGTTTCAGGAGGATGTTAATTAATGTAGATGTTAAAATTATTTCATAAAATTCCCAAGGGATCTTATTTATATTATTATTTTGAAAGTTATAAAACATGGTAAGAAACATGTAAAAAAGTTGTGAAACACATGGTAAATTTGAAATTATTGTTTTTTTCCTATTCATGTCAATAAAATAAGAAGGAAAAGATAGTTGTTTTATGATTATTAGAGCTATCACAGAAAACTCACCTTTATGAGGAGATACAGCTATATTATAGAAAACTTAAAAACTTCAAATTTAAAGTAACATTTAATATAATTTATTTTATGATGATATATTTAATATAATTTATCAACACAGTCTTGTTTGATCAACATTTTTATTTTCTAACATATCACAGTGCATAAAAAGCTTTAGGATGATACTTATGAATAAAATTCCAATATTTTACTATTATTTTTTCTCTTGTTCTTAAATATCAACTTTTAGTTATTTATTTAAGGAACAATACTAAAGCTTTTGTTTATGACATAATATACGAAGCATTTTGGAATTATACAAGTGCTGAGTATAGAATACAAAGTACAGGAAAATACATGAGAATTTAACAGACCATAAATTAAATGTATCCACTAGCACTTATCTCATAAAACTCCCCCTGTCGTTCTGGTTTCTTTATTGTGAGGCACTCCTCTTCCCATTCAAGTGTCTCCTAACTTAAAAACAAAACAACAGCCACAATGAAAAGTGGTCTTGATTTGTCTAGGCTCTCCCTCTCACAGCTGCAGTCCAATTCTCCCTTTTGTACAGCCACACTTCAGATCTGTGCTGTACTCTGCTTCCAATTCTTGTTCATAAATTTCCTTCTTGTCTCTGGTTGCCACATCTTTCTTAAAGAAAATGCAAGGCTCTTTTTTGCCTTATTCTTATGTCCTACCTCTACCCAACTAGCACATGTTGGCTATTTTGTAGTCTCTGTCTCAGTCCTTCAACAGCGTCGATCCTTTGCTCCTTTTTAAATCTCTCTCCTCACTTCACCTCTGCACTTACTAGATTCTGTTTCTTTCCCTGCTCCCTCCTCCAGCTAATTTGGAACTCCTTCCCAGAGTGAGGTCACTCACATTAAGAGTCATCCCTCATCTCTTCGCAGGTCATTCTTTAATGTTCTCTTGAGCTCTCATCTTTCACAGGCACTTTTTAGTCTCATATTTCTGACCATAGGACATCTCCACTTTGCTGTGCCACTTTTACCTCAAACCAATCAGCCTAAAAGCAAACGCTTATCCCTACAAGATACTCTCTCCTAACTTTGTCTACTTTGCTAGCATTCTTTGATTTTCTTAGGCAAGAGCCCTTTTCCTTAAATTAATAAAAATATTAAGTGAAGCACTTCCTTTATACAAAGCTTTGCTGAGTCTCTGGGCCATATAAAAATGAATGAAACCCTTTAAGATGTTTATCGTCTATTTGGGCAGTCAGGTACAAGTAGCTACAAGTCAGAATAGCCATGGAAGCATCGTGAAAGAAGTCATGGATTATGATTGAGGCCAGGACACTGGAATCAGGGAGAGCTTCAAAGAGAAACATAACATTAGTGAAATCTTGAGTTTGATAACCAAATAAATGCTGGAAACGGAGATTAGACTGCCAGGTGACCTCAGCAAAGTATATATTCTATGACTCTGAGTAGAAAACTTAAGATCATTTTAGAAGAGTGCTCTTCAAATATTTTTCATCATGTGTCCTCAAAAACAATTCCAAAAAACTTTGCACTTGCTTGTGTAATTTTAAGTTGACAGAACAATTTGTCAACAGTTTAAGGAACTTCAATTTTGCAGTGTATTGAAAATCTTGCTATTTGAAAATAAAGCTGTTATAGCCCTCTTTTAAATATGTGCTTTAGAATCTAAATATGATAGACATTTGACATTCATCATCAGTCATTTGTAAAAATTACACGAATAGTAGGCTCTTTAACAATAGTATATTTTATAACTTCCTTGTTTTTTCTTAATATATTACATTTTTCCCACAAAATTATATTCCAATGTAATGTGTTTTTACATTTGAAAGTCTTTTATTGGTCCTCTTCATAATTGTTTACAATAAAAATAAGTATTATTTCAAAATTTTTATTATATTTTAAATGTTTAAAGCATACTCCTGGATTAAGTTATCATTACAAGTTTTATCAAGCAGGGTAATATTCTGTAAATTTTGAACTATGCTTATTAAACATAAAAAATAAAATGTTACTGAAAATACATTATCTAATGTGATTGATTTTTTAGTATAGGTCATAAATTGATGGGTGAATTTTTTTTAAATTTATTGGGGTGACAATTGTTAGTAAAATTATATAGATTTCAGGTGTACAATTCTGTATGACATCATCTATAAATCCCATTGTGTGATCACCACCCAGAGTCAGTTCTCCTTCCATCACCATTATTTGATCCCCCTTACCCTCATCTCCCACCCCCCACCCCATTTACCCTCTGGTAACCACTAAACTATTGTCTGTGTCTATGAGTTTTTGTTTCTCATTTGTTTGTCTTGTTCTTTTGTTGTTTTTGGTTTATATACCACATATCAGTGAAATCATATGGTTCTCTGCTTTTTCTATCTGACTTATTTCGCTTAGCATCATACTCTCAAGATCCATCCATGTTGTCACAAATGTTCCTATATCATCTTTTCTTACCGCTGAATAGTATTCCATTGTGTATATATACCACAACTTCTTTATCCATTCATCTATCAAAGGACATTTTGGTTGTTTCCATGTCTTGGCCACTGTAAACAAAGCTGCAATGTACATTGGAGCACACGTGTCTTTATGGATAAATGTTTTCAGATATTTTTGGGTAGATATCCAGGAGAGGGATTGTTGGGTCATATGGTAATTCTATTCGTAATTTTTTGAGGAACCTCCACACTGCCTTCCATAACGGCTGCACCAGTCTGCATTCCCACCAACAGTGTATGAAGGTTCCTTTTTCTCCACAGCCTCTCCAACACCTGTTACTATTTGTCTTGTTGATGATAGCCATTCTGACTGGGGTGAGGTGATATCTCATTGTGGTTTTTATTTGCATTTCTCTGATGATTAGTGATGTTGAGCATTTTTTCATATGTCTGTTTGCCATTTGTATGTCCTGTTTGGAGAAATGTCTCTTCAGGTCCTCTGCCCATTTTTCAATTGGGTTGTTTGTTTTTTTGTTGTTGAGTTGCATGAGTTCCTTGTATATTTTGGATATTAGCCCCTTATCGGAGGCACTGTTTGCAAAAATCTTCTCCCATTCAGTTGGTTGCCTCTTTATTTTGTCGATGGTTTCTTTTGCTGTGCAGAAGCTTTTAAGTTTCATATAATCCCATTTGTTTATTTTAGCTTTTACTTCCATTGCCTTTGGAGTCAAATTCATAAAATTCTCTTTGAACCCAAGATCCATAAGTTTAGTACCTATGTTTTCTTCTATGCAGTTTATTGTGTCAGGTCTTATGCTTTTTATTGGTGAGTCCAGTCCATTTACATTTAGGGTGATTATTGATATGTGAGGATTTCCTGTCATTCTATCTTTAGTTTTCTGGTAAGGCTGTGTCTCCATTGTTTCTTTGCCTTTTTGTTGTTGTCTGTTATTTTCGTGTGGTAGTATTCTATGATGTTTCCCTCTGTTTCTTCTATTATTACAGTATATATTTCAGTTCTGGATTTTTTTTTTTGAGTGGTTACCCTTAAGTTTATGTAAAAGAAAGTTTGATATTTACAGTATTCCATTTTCTTCAGCACGCTTACTTTCTCCATTCCCATATTCCGGTTCAGGCCTTTATTCTCCCCCTTTTTATATTTTGGTTGCCACAAATTGTCCCTGTTGATGGTGGTCAAATAGCCTCCTTTAGTATTTCTTGTACTGCAGGTTGTGTATTAGAAAATTCCCTCAGCTTCTGTATGTCTGGAAAGGTCTTTATTCTTCCTTCATATCTAAAAGATATCTTTGCTGGATATATTATTCTTGGCTCATAATTTCTCTCTTTCAATAGTTTGAATATTTGGTTCCACTCCCTCCTGGCTTGTAAAGTTTCTGCTGAAAAATCTGATGATAATCTAATGGGCTTTCCTTTGTAGGTTACCGTCTTCTTTTCCCTGGTTGACTTGAGGATTCTTTCTTTGTTGTTGATTTTAGACAGTTTCAATACAATGTGCCTTGGAGAAGGCCTGTTGGGATTGAGGTAATTAGGTGTTCTATTTGCTTCTTGGATTTGAGGATCCAGTTCTGTCCAGTTTGGGAAGTTTGGGAAGTTCTCATCGACAATTTGTTTGAATATATGCTCTGTCCCTTTCTCTCTTTCTTCTCCTTCTGCTATGCCCATTATTCTTATATTGCTCTTTCTGATGGAGTCAGAAAGTTCTTAGAGAGTTTTTTCATTTCTTTTTAGTCTCAAGTCTCTTTCTTCTTCCATCTTTGTAATTTCCAGGTTTCTATCTTCGATGTCACTAATTCTTTCCTCCATCTGGTCAACTCTACTACCTAAGCTGGTTATTTCATTGTTAATTTCTTCTATTGAATTCTTAATCTCCAGAAATTCTATTTGGTTCTTTTTTAAAATTTCAATCTCTTTTGTAAAATGCTCATGTTGTTCTTTGATAGTGTTTCTGTGTTCATTAAACTGCCTTTCTGTGTTTTCTTGCATCTCGTTGAGTTTTTTCAGAACTGCAATCTTGAATTCTCTGTCATTTAAGTCACATATTTCCATATATTTAAGTTCCTTTTCTGGAGACTTTTCACTTTCTTTCTGAGCTGTCTTGTTGCCTTGGTTATTCATGGCAATTACTGATTTATTATTTTTCTTCCTAGACATCTACAGGAGTGGCTTCTGCAACAGGTTGATAGGAAGAGGTCTTTCTTTTGTTTTCCAGTACTTGTTGGTAGAATGTTTTATTTTCTCTCCGACTACATCCTCTTTTTTCTTTCTCACACGGTAGGCTATGTTCTCTGCACTATTCCAGCTTCTCACACAATGGGGGGATTCCCTGGGAGACGGGCTTTTCCTCTCTTAACAGTTCGCCTGGGTCACAGAGCACAGTGTCCATGTGGGTATGCGGAGAGCTTTTGAAATTCCATAGCTCTTCTTGCACCAGATTCAGAGCCCGTGTGTTTCAGCAGTTCTGTTTACTCCTGCAGGGATCCGCCCAGATAGGTGGGGCCAAGGGCGGGGTGAGTTGTGAGAGGTGGCCCAGAGCAATGGAGGCGACCACCATCACAGCCCGTCCTGCTTCCACAGCTCCCTCCCCTTTGCCAGAACTAGTTGGGCTGCGAATCTTTGTCTGCAGTCCACAGTGCTCAGAACAGCAAATATTCCATTCCTTTGATCTGACACTGCTACTGTTCCATTTCTAGCACTAGGCAGGTGGGGGCGTGGTGAGCTCTGGGAGGGTAGGGAGGGGGCAGCTAGTCTCAGTGCCTAAGGCTTCCGTTCTCTGCTCGGCAGTGCGGGCTTAAACAACCGTTTTCAGCCTTCTTCCCTCAGTCTTTTCTCCAAGGTCTCTGCCGTGAGCGTTGGGTTCAGCCGTGTTATATGCTGCCCCCGCAGCCCTGTGGGCCACAAGCGGAGCCCTAGCAGTCCGAGTTCTTCCCTCTCCCGCAGCTGCGGTAGTTCTGGGAAGCAGCGAGCTCAGAGCACTGAGCCAGGTCTGCGTCCTGCGCCCGCGGAACTTTGTCTCTGCACTTCTCCCTTCCCTCCTCCCCCGCTCGCACGATTCGCCCACCTTTAGGTGAATTCAGTAGTGGGCCTCTTCGTCTTGCCTGTCTGCTGTGCAGGGAGTCCTTTGTGGAGTTATTGTTGTTCGATTCGTTGTAAATTCCAGGGGAGTTTTACAGAGGCTCACCTCACACTGCCATTTTGATGACGTCAATCTGGTGGGTGAATTTTACTTAATTGTTTGAATTAGACAAGAGTTCAGCACCCTTGTAATATTTGGAATGTGTGAGAAACATGCTTTTTTTTTTTTGAAAGTGGGAGAAAAATCATTAAAGGGAAACTTGGGAATGGGGAATTTTGATACCACAGGAATATTGTCAGGAAGATCTATATTAGAAGAGTATTTATGGACTGTTATGGTTTATTCATTCATTCATTCAACGTATAATTTTTGTGTGCCCCACCATGTACCAGGCAGTAGAGATACTGATGTAAACAGAACAGTTTTTCTTGAAACTCTCTCTCCACTTACATATCTCTTAAAATTCTTTCCATTCCCAGGAGTCTATCTTAGCTTGGAGACAGCTACGGTGAGACATAATGTGCAGTAAGGCCAGGAAGTGGGTTTTGTGTGAGTTCATAAAGAACTTTAGATAGTTTGCCAAGTCAATTGAATTTTATTATGCCTGGGTGATTGTGAATTATTGAAAGGTTTTCAAAAAGAAGCTGTTATGAACAGATCAGGATTTGGGGATGACATATCATGGAGAAGAATGTTTAAAGGAAAGAAAACTTTGGAGCCACATCCATTCTCTTTCGGAGTGTGTTCCCTTGGTGCATCAAGCTTTTGCTTTAATAAACCTTTCACTCTGGAAAAAAATTTAAAAAGTAAAGACAAACTTTGTTAGAGACTATTTTCAGCTAGTAGTGACAGTCACAATGCCCCCATTTTACTTTCTTTCCACAAAGTCATCTCGGCTTCAGCACTAGCATTTCCATTGCCACCAGTTAACGCATACTTCTAAATTCCTGCTTTGATGACTGGAACTGATGATATTCCTGAAAGCTGAGTCCTCTCTCTCTTGTCACTCAGTCTTCATCTTCCTGGCCTTCTTTTTCCTCTGATCCATCCTGAAGACCACAACCCAATGAGTCTCTAGTGGGCTTCCATCTTATCTCTCCCTAGCTTAGTAGTTCTCTTTGTCTTGTCTCTCATTAAACCCATCTACTAGTGCTGGCATTTTAACACCTGCAGGTGATCTCACAGCACTATTTTTCTCCTATTGTACTGAGTCTTTCATTTCTGTTTAAGTCATTGTCCTTGTCATACTCTTAACCACTGGCCATTCTTCAGCTTTTAATCCCAAGCTGGATGCCAATCTTGGTTTACTTGGCTCATCAATGTTTGATTGACCTCCAAGATCCTCCAATCCTGTCTGACTGCCTTGTGCTACTTTCCATATCTCCTTTTATTTATAGTTTCAAGTCTTAGTATAAAGTAGTACTTTAATACCTAGCAAATGCTTCTTATATAATAATCAGATTGTAAAGAATTTCAAGTTCTTAGCAATGCCTTATTTTTCTTCAACTTCCACAAGGCCTAGTACAGAGGTAAAGCTATTAGAGATACTTAATTAGCATTTCACAAAATTGTCTTAAGTCACATACAGTATTTCCTTAAATTCTTTCTCAGGGCTTTTGTTATAATACCTTTTGCATAAATAAACCATTGAATTTTAAGCTCTAATTTAAAAATTATGGTATTTGATGAATGGATGTTGTTACAGGCTGTCTCAAAAGCTCTGCCCTGGGGGTAAAATTTGTATATTGGATGCACAGGAAATCAGAGAACATGTCAGAGTTTTACCTTTAAAGGCTATGGAACCTCAAGATCAGGCTGGTATTTGGTAATACAGAGCAACCCTGGGGTCGTAGATGGTCTTAAAAATAGAATAAGCTGTAGGGAAGAAGTCCTGCCACTCGGGAAGATAGGAAATCCAGTTGTCAAGGCAGATTGTCAAGGTGAATGTCACAACAGGTATAGAGTGGGGTACTGTGGTAAGAGACTAACAACAGGCAGCATTCAGAAATCCAGACAGCATTTCCAGATGGGCTTGTGAGATCATGATAAGGAGGCATAGGCATGGCCCCTGAAGCATACTAGTGAGAACAGGCAGCACCCAAGTCCTAAATGGACTTGAGTCCAAGGAAAGAATTAAGGCAGTGTGAAACATAGTGTAGAACGTAAAGAACATAGGTTTTAGAGTTAGACTGCTTGGATTCAAATATCAGAATATTATTGAAGAGTTCTTAGGAGCTTAGATAAGTTACTTAATCTCTCTGAGTTTCAGTTTGCTTATCTAGAAAACCTCATAGATATGAGAATAGAGTGTGATAATTTGTGAAACTCTTAGCAGTGTCTGGCACATAGTAGAGGTTCCATACTTATTGGATGTGACAAGTTTGCCACCACTGAGTTCTAAGTCTAGCTCCTAGAAACAAGATCAAATAACTTCATGTTGAATTTCTTGAGTAGGAACCTGGAGACATAATTTCATCGTAATAAAGGACATGTATTTGACTCAAAGCCTGAGGTAGGGCTGCCCATGCCTTAACATATACTTGACCCCTTGTAGGCATTTAGTAAATATTTATTGAACAAATCACGTAGCCACAACTGAAGAAACCAGGGGGATGCAGAATTGCAGAGCTTGCCAATAAAACAATAAAATATTCCTTATCTTCTTTCCTTTTTTTTCTTAAAAACATGGTAATTTGTCTTCTTGGAGCAAGATTAAATATATTATCTTGTAAATACATGGCTTTCTTCTTTTAGTCTAAAAAGATGATCAAGAGTAGGTGGAGAAGAGATAATTATGATAGAAAACCAGAGAATAATGTTGCTAAGTGTGGGTGGGAAAAATGAACATTTTTGCCAACTGTTGATTTTTTTCATTATGAAGGAGTCAGTTTACTTTCTCTAGAGAAAAACATGCAAAATTTGAATACTTTCTCTTTTAGTATGTAGAAAGAAGTTAGTTGATACTTCCGTTGTTTCATCTAATATGTTTATTTCTTCAAATATTTCTTTGTATTTTATTGTATGAAGAGTTTACATGGAATTGTTTCTTAAGACAATGTTTTGCGTCTCTAAGATAATCTTATCTTCTTGTATTTGTCTTCCAAAAAATAAAGCCCATAAATTACGTGTATACATGTCTAAAACAGAAGGAAAAAGAAAACAAAGATTATAAGAAAAAATGAACTTAGAAGATTTTTCAAATCGATATTGTGTTTGATTGGAACTTAGTCATAGTGAAAAGATAGTGTCAAAAGGCAAGGTTCCAAGTCAAATCTTTTTCCATTTTTTGGTAAAGCTTTTTTTAACTTTGCTTTCATTAATTATGGATTATAATTCATCTGACTGGGTGTGCTTGCTTCACAGGAATGTTTTGGGGGGACTAAATTAAATAATATATAAAGTGTTTTTAAATCAAATTTTTCCCAACATATTTTTGGAAGAAATTTGAGTTCATTTCTGGAAGGGTTTGGGGTTAACATTTTCTCACTGAAACTGTTTAGAAAATATTGTGTACTATCTCCACATCATCCACATCTTGGAAGAGAGTAGTCTTTCACTTATTAAAGTTTATGAGAAAGCCCATAATTAAAACTTGTTTAATTTTGAGAATAAAAGCATTTTGCTATAGAACCCTTACACAAATGTAAGATACCACCATTTGACCTTTGTGCACATAATATTCTGTCTTCTATCCCTGTCTAGTAGACCCTGTATACTCACTCCAGTTCCCATTAGCTAATATATAACACATCGGAAGGAGAATGCATCTACACAGACACATTTAACATTATAATGAAATGCTATGTTTCCTGGAGTGCTGATATCTATGAATAGAAACTGGGCTACAGTGATATGATTTGTTAAAAATTACACTTTAAATCTAACACCCGGACAAGATTGGATTTATGTGTTCGTGTTTCTAGCCAGGTAGATTAACACGATATAAAATGCGTTCCAGATGTGTCTCCATTGTTATGCATTTGATAGAAAATAGAAAATAAAATAAAATAAATACATATATATATATATGTATGCAGCTACTTGAAAGTTTTCAAGTTCTATATACAGTAAACACATATTAATCTACAAATTCCAATTTCCTTATTTAAACAAGCCACACTTTTAATTCTTGCCTTTCCCCTAAACACAAGCTGAGTGATGGCATGGAGTAAAAGGGGTCAAACTTGATGGGTGGAATGCTTACTAACACTGATTTTTTTCTAAAGCTATCGGTCAGTTATTAATTTTCAGTCTTTGAAGCTTTCATCTGGTTCTCAAATATTAGGGCCTTTTGCCTAAATTCATCTTGAAACTCTGGCCTTGATTGGGGGCTGAGGGATGGTTATTCAGAGTCATATAAGATCCTTGCCGTGTGAGGGTCTTTCCCAAATTCTCTTGATCAAAATCACTCACCCATCCCAAAAATGACAGTATCAACTTGACCCGTATACAAGCACCACTGCCAGTGGAACCTCAGTGTATGAGTCCAGATGGTGGGCTTAAGACATCTGGATTTTGTTTTTAAAATTTCCCATTCATATCTCTAACCTGAAGGATTCCTGGTGATGAGTAGGAAATATCAGACATTTTTATGTAATTTTTATCCGGTGGAAAGTCAAGAAAGGTTGGAAACAACATGAGAGATAATGAGAGCGTTTTTTTGTGTGTTTGTTTGTTTGTTTTTTAAGTGTTATTTTCTATGTATTCCTTCTCCCCCACTGCATTTAGCTTCTTTTGCTTTTGTAGGGAAAGGACTCATTGTATTTATCATATGTCTTCAGCAACCCTGGACTCTACAGCTAGATTGAAGCATTTCCATAACTGATGAAATGCAGAATGACTGAGAAGTGTGTGCTTAGATTTATGGATATACATGAATACAGAAGTTTTACATCAGGCCTCAGCTGATATTTTTGCTATGCAAATATTAATTCGGTCTTTTTAAAAAATTTCTTGAGCCAGTATTATTTAATAGAGTACACACACTTACAGGTAATTCAAGATGAAAAAAATGCAATGGTAAATTGTGCATTACAAGCTAACCACCTAAAAGTTGAGTCACTTTCTGGATATCTGGGCATAATATGTATATATTGTCATTAGCAGTTAATGGAGATGCTTCAATCAATTATTTCTCCCACAAAATTTTGAACTATATTAAACCAGGGTCCATCTGTGCTAATTAATGCCACAAGAAAAATAGCATTATACTCCAGTTCTGATGGATGGTATGAGAAAACAGTTCTTACCAGAAATGATCTGAACCTTTCTGAGTTCCCAGAGTCTAACTGGCTAAATTTGGTTGTGGCCCCATTGATCTAAATGTCAGCCTGTGACCTATTCCCAGAAGGATGGATTGTTGTATCTAATCTTGTTGTTGAAGCAATAATGTGTGCATTTATTCTTCTGACGGTATATGTTAGATTTATTTTGTTCTAGGTTAATATCAGTGTGCATTTCTAAAATTTTACAGATGAAATTTCCCCAAAAAACTGTTGCCTCCTAAAAGATAACTGCTGAAGTATGCACCTATGTAAATTGATGTTTTGCCAACTGAACATGAAATGGGGACGCATTCACATGCTACAACCAAAGGATCTCCATTCTCACTTTAGATCAGGAAGGCTAAACACAGCCATTGCTTGGCTGACGTCAGAGTACAAGCACCTTTGACGTCATCGAAGTTTAAAGACACAGCAGGAGAGAAGATGGGAGGACAAATTAGAAGGTGCAAGTTTGTGGCAGTTCATTCCTGATGTAGCTTCTGTTAGGTGAAAGGCAAAAGGAAATTTTCTTTTTTGCCACTTCAAGTAAACTTCCCATTATCAAACTAAAGAGGGAAATGTGGCCCAGATCTTTTAAGAATTACAGAAAATCTGCCCAACAGTAACAGCAACTAACTTTTACTGTGTTCCAGGCATGATTCCAAGTATTTTGTGTACATTAAATCATGAAGTCCTAGTTATGTGACAAGGCTAGACACACTATTATGATCCCATTTTACATATCAAGCAGTGGAAGTCAGGAGTTGAGAAGTGGCAGAGCTGGAATTCAAACTCAGGAAGTCTTTCTCCAGGGACTGTGCTCCTGAAATTGTGCTCCAGGCCCCCAGGCGTTCCTTGTGTCATATCTGTCTGGGGGTAAATCAAAAACGGAGAAAAAGAAGGGAGTTGCAAGGCCTTTTCTAAGTTAGAGGGTAAAGTACAATGGTCATTATCATCTAAATAGTGTTTTACTTCTCATCCTCTGAACAATAGTGAAATCATAGGAAATCAGATTTTCACAAGTCATGTAAGGGAGAATTGGCCTCGAGGGAAAGGGGTCATTTACAGGGAATATCCTGACTGGCCTATAGCTGCTGCTGCTGCGTCTATCTTGCTGATGACTGTTTCCTCACGGGCTTTGAGAATGAGCTGAAACTAAGGAGTACCTCCTTATAAAGAGCTAGGTATAAAATAAATACTTATCATCTACACAGTAGGATAATTATGTGTTAGTTCCTATCAAATATGCTGAAATATTTATAAAAGCCGTGGCCAAAACTCCTATATTTTGAGGGAGCGATACCTGGAAATGACCAGGACACCTTTGTCATACCCTTGAGACTTTAGAAAATCATTTTGCAATTCATATGAATGGTGCCATCTCTGATAAGATACTCACGTCCATATTATTGGTATTTATCATAAAAATCATTACTTATGATCATGTTATTCAGCATCGAAATCCTGAGGTTGCTTACTAGCAGATTCAAGTGAACCCACAATGAAAAAGTCTAGTATTGTAGTTTTATTCTGAAGAGAGGATCAATATATCTCCTACTCGATGCAAAAATGTACTGTCACTAAAGAGGTCATACATGGACTAGCATGTCTTCAACAAAATCATTTAAATCTTAAAGGATATTATCCATGTATTGAAAAGTAAGGAGATACAGGGATTCTTCATCTTTCAGTCAAACTTACAAACTTGTGTTGGGCCTTTAATATATACCACGCGTTGGGCTTATATTGATTGGGAATATAATTAACTAAATATAGTCCATGGGGAGCTTGTAGTCTTGTAGGTAAGACACATAGTTTCACCCCTAACTAGATATACTATGTTAACTGTTTTGAAATAGAATTGTCCCAAAGACTATGAAAACAGAGAGACATCCAAGTCAGACTACAGTCAATGAAAGTTGCCCGACAGCTGAATACTGATATCAGACAAAATAGTCTGGTTCAGCCTGAAAAAACAGTATTATAAAAGAGTAGAAAAGAGAGAGCGAGCATGGCTTGTTCTGAAAATAGTTCAGTATGGCCAGAGAGATGGGTAGATATTGGGCAGAAGAAGATAAACTCTAGAAGTATTTGGGTGGGAAGAGGGAAAGGAGCTGATAGCGAAGGGCCTCGTGTGCCTCGCTAAAGCTGGTGGTGATTACTTGTGAAATTAAAGCAAGACGGTGTGACCAGAAGCACCTCTAGGAAGATCAGTGATAATCTTTGAAAGAATGGGATGGAGGAGAACACGTCCTAAGACAAGGAGATCACTTGTGAGTCTGTGGCAGATCGCTAGGAAAGAGATAAGGCTCAGAGCAAGACAGTAATGGTGAGGATGAAGGTGAGATGTCAGTGTGAGAGAAATTAAGGAGCTGGACTCTTGTTCATTTTAGAGAGCAATTGGCTTTTGAATTGAGGGAGAAGTAAATATGTAGGATGATTCTCAGGTTTCTGACTGAGATGGTTGTCCATTTACCAAAAGAAGAAACACCAGAAGAATCAGTTTGGTTGGAAAGACATCAATTCCCATTGTTAGACATCTTTCCTTTAAATGAATATTCCCAAAAAACAGTTGGTTATAAGATTCTGGAATTAGAAGAGATAGCTGAGGTTACCATATCAATTTCAGTATTATCTTAATGAGTCTTTTCATAATCTTCTGCTCTCTACACGATTTTTTTTTTTCAACATCTTTCAGGGAATTACGTGCTATTTCCCCTTCATGAGACATTAGGTGATTGTGATTTCTAGGGTCATTAATGGAAGCAGGAATTGTTAAGAGACTGTGATTAAAAAATGGATAAGATGGTATGCTCTTCTCTCAACCCTGGCAAATTGGCAGAAACGAAAATCAACAAAGCCATTCCACAGTGCTATCTATGCCTCCCAGAAAGGCACCTCCGGTCCCCACCCACACCACTGTGAATATTCTTCCTTCCACCCCGCATGGCATTTAGAATTTAGATCGTGGATTCATCACTTCTAAGTTTATTTCTTTCCATCTCAATAGGAGCTAAATCTTTTGGTCATTTTGATAGAAGAGTAGTCAGAAGTCCCTATATTAAGGCTATATTGCCCCTAAATAACTGGTTGATTCTAATTCTCATCTTTCCCACCTGTCATATGTTTGAGTGTAATAACCTTGGAGGAAGAAGAAAGAAGGAAAAAATATGACATCTTTAATTTATACAGCTATAAATGGAATGAGTTTTTTCACCTGCATAGTAACAAAAAAGCAACCGCATTAAAATTAAAGACTATAAATACAAATGAAATATTAACACAGATCCAAAAATAAAACAAAACAGAATGTAAACATAAAGATGTTAAGCCATTATTTCTTTTTTTATATAAAATGTTGTACTTTTATAAAAGGCTTTGCTTTTAGTGACTAGTCTCCATCAATTACGTAAGAATTTTCGAGGCAACTTGAGTCAGGAAAATTTTTATCTTCATCTCCAACTGGCATTTCCTCCCAGACTTTGAAACAACTTATATTTACCCCATGGATATATCATCAATCTGTTATGTGTGAATGGACACTATTCTTTCCTGTACTTGACCAAATGTTTCATTTCCTGAAAATTGAATTACTTAAATGCAACAAACAGATGGCCAGAGAGTCCTGTAGCACTTACTCTACCGTAAAATTTATTATTTGAGTTCCTGAGGTGGGCCTGAGGAGGTATCAAAAGTGCTTTGTGAACACTCGGATGCCACAGTTGTTGTAGTCGTCGAGCCATTTTTAAATTAATTCAGTTATTTTGAACATTAGGAGGAAAGGGTTGAAAAGCTATTTTATATAGAAAATTTCATAGATTTTATATTTTATGTAGAAAATTAAAATTGTGAACAAGTCACATGGACCATTGTGGTTGAAGCTTATTTTAGAGTTTCTCTCAAGGGATTGAAAAGATAATATGAATAATACCCGATAGAAAATAATAGCTCAATTTTTTTTCATTTTAAGTCTTCAAATATTATCTTCTCTAAGATAAAGAAATACTTTTCAACAGTATAATATGGAAATTTGGATAAATATGGCATGATTCTTTATATTCTGTTTTCTTGTTTTACTGTCAAATACAAAAACAAGTTTGGTCATTTGGTTCAATGCAAAAAAAATACAGCTCATGAATAAGCATCTATGATGGCCTTGTCTCAACCATAAAAATATCAACTTATTATATGTCAGCTATGCAGAAACAAATAATGTCACTTTGCTGCTGGAAAGATTTTTCAGCTACTTCTCAATGTATTTTTTAAATTTGTTTTATCTTTATTAAATTTATGGGGGTGACACTGATTGGTAAAATTATATAGGTTTCAAGTGTACATTTCTAAAATACCTCATCTATATATCACATTGTGTGTTCACCACCCAGACTCAGTTCTTCCATCACCATATATTTGACCCATTTTACCTTCTTCTACCACCACCCCTACCCTCTTACCCTCTGGTAACTACTAAACTATTGTCTGTGTCTCTGAGTTTTTGTTTCTTTCTTTGTTTGTCTTGTTCCGTTGTTGTTTTCAGTTTTATATCCCACACATGAATGAAGTCATATGGTTCTTGACCTTTTCTGACTTATTTCACTTAGAATGATAATGTCAAGATCTATCCATGTTGTCGCAAATGGCAGTGTTGTGTGTTTTTTCTTATGGCCGAGTAATATTTCATTGTGTATATATAACACATCTTCTTTATCCAATCATCTATCAAAGCACACTGTGGTTTTTTTCCATATCTTAGCCACCATGAATAATGCTGCAATGAGCATAGAGGTACATATATCTTTATGGGTAAATGTTTTTAGAGTTTTGGGGGTAGATACCCAGAAGATGGATTGCTGGGTCATATGGTAATTCTACTCTTAATTTTTTACTTCCATACTGTTTTCCACAGTGGCTGTACCAATTTACATCCCCACCAGCAGTGTATGAGGGTTCCTTTTTCTCCGCAGTCTCTCCAACACTTGTTATTACTTGTCTTGTTGATGATAGCTATTCTAACAGGTGTGAGGTGGTATCTCATTGTGGTTTTGATTTGCATTTCCCTAATAACTAGTGCAGTTGAATATTTTTTCATATATCCATTGGTCATTTGCATATCTTCTTGGGAGAAGTGTCTGTTCAGTTCCTCTGCCCATTTTTAAATTGGATTGTTTGTTTTTGTTGTTGAATTATGTGAGTTCTTTATGTATTTTGGATATTAGTCCCGTATTGGAGGTATTTGCAAATATCTTCTCCCAGTCAGTTGGTTGCCTCTTTGTTTTGTTGATGATTTATTTTGCTATGCAGAAGGTTTTTAGTTTGATATAGTCCCATTCATTTATTTTTGCTTTTATTTCCTTGCCATTGAGGTCTAATTCATAAAATCGTCTCTGAACCCAAGGTCCATAACTTTAGTACCTATGCTTTTTTCTATACAATTTATTGTTTCAGGTCTTATGTTTAGGGCTTTGATACATTTTGAGTTAATTTTGGTGTATGATGACAGATAGCAGTCTAGTTTCATTCTTTTGCATGTGGCTTTCCAGTTTTCCCAGCACCATTTATTGAAGAGGATTTATTTTCTCCATTGTATGTTTTTGTATCCTTTGTTGAAAATTATCTGCCCATACATATGTGGGTTTATTTCTGGGTTCTCAATTCTATTCCATTGGTCTGTGTGACTCTTTTTCCGCCAATACCATGCTGTTTTGATTATTGTCTCTTTGTAGTATAAATGGAAGTCAAGTAGTGTGATACCTCCAGCCTTGTTCTTTTTTCTTAGTATTTCTTTGTCTATTCAGGGTCTTTTGTGATTTCATACAAATCTGATTATTTTTTGTTCTATTTCCTTAAAAATTGCCATTGGGATTTTGATGGGGCTTGCATTAAATCTGTATATTGATTTGAGTAATATGGCCATTTTAACTACTGTGTTTCCCCGAAAATAAGACCTAGCTGGACCATCAGCTCTAATGTGTCTTTTGGAGCAAATATTAATATAAGACCCCATCTTATTTTAATATAAGACTGGGTGTTATGTAATATAATGTAATGTAATATAATATAATATAATTAATATAATATATAATATAATATAATACCAGGTCTTATTTTAATTTTTGCTCCAAAAGACACATTAGATATGATAGTCCGGCTAGGTCTTATTTTTGGAGAAACACGGTTTGTTGATTCTTCCAATCCATGAACACAGAATATCTTTCCATTTCTTTGTGTCTTCTTCAATTTCTTTTAATAATGTCTTATAGTTTTCAGTGTATAGGGCCTTCACATCCTTTGTTAAGTTTATTCTTAAGTATGTTATTCTTTTTCTAGTGATTGCAAAAGGAATTGTTTTTTCTTTTTTTTTTTTCTGAAATTTTATTGTTAGTATATTGGAATGCAATGGATTTTCTACATTGGTTTTGTATCCTGCAACTTTACTGTATTTGTTTATTGTGCTAATAGGTTTTTGGTGGACTCTTTAGGGTTTTCTATTTAAAGAATCCTGTTGTATGCAAAAAACTGACAGTTTAACTTCTTCATTTCCAATTTGGATGCCTTTTATTTTTTTCTCTTGTCTGATTGCTCTAGCTAGGACTTCCAATACTGTGTTGAATAACAGTAGTGACAGGGGTCTTGTACCTGAAATGTGTCTCTTGGAGGCAGCATTTGGTTGGGTTTTGTTTTTTGATCCAATCTGCTACGCTGTGCCTTTTTATTGGTAAATTCAATACATTTACATTTATGGTGATTATTGATATATGAGAGTTTCCTATACCCATTTTATATTTTGTGATCTGGTAGCTCGGTGTCTCCATTGTTTTTTTGCCTTTTTGTTTCTGTTATTTTAGTTTGATTGTATTCTATGATTTTGTCCTCTGTTTCCTCTTTTTTTATGTTACGTGTCTCAGTTCTGGATTTTTTTTTTTTTGAATGGCTATCATTAAGTTTATGTAAAAGAAAGTTTCATATATACAGTAGTCTTTTTTCTTCAGCATGCATCTTTTCTCCATTCCTTTTTGCAAATTTAGACCTTTATTCCCTCCCCTTTTATGTTTTTGTTGCCATAAATTATCCCTATTTATGCTGTGAATTCATTTCTGAGTTGCAATAGCAAATTATCTTTCTTTTTTTGTGTTTTTATCTTCTTTACCCTTTGTTACGTTTAAGTGTATAGTGCCCTATTCTGTGTAGGGGTTGTCATATCCTGCTTCTCTCTGTTAGTAATCTTGCTCATAGTTTTGTATCCTTTTATCTTTTTGTTTCAGTTCGAATAGCTTCCTTCAGTATTTCCTGTAATGCAGGCCTTGTGGTGCAAAATTCTCTCAGCTTCTGTATATCTGGAAAGGTCTTTATTCTTCCTTCATATCTAAAGGATATCTTTGCTGGATATGTTATTCTTGGTTCATAGTTTCTCTCTTTCAATAGTTTGAATATTTGATTCCACTTCCTTCTGGCTTGTAGAGTTTCTGCTGAAAAGTCTGATGGTAGTCTAATGTGCTTTCGTTTGTAGGTTACCATCTTCTTTTCCGTGGCTTCCTTGAGAAGTCTTTCTTTGTCATTAATTTTTGACAGCTTCAATGTAGCATGCCTTGAAGAAGGCCTGTTTGGATTGAGGTAATTAGTTCTGTTTGCTTCTTGGATTTGAGGATCCAGTTCTTTCCATAGGTTTGGGAAGTTCTTGTTGACCATTTGTTTAAGTAAATGTGCCCTTCTCCCTCTCTTCTTCTTCTGGTATACCCATTATTCTTATATTGCTCTTTCTGATGGAGTCAGAAAGTTCTTGTAGAATTCTTTCATTTCTTTTAACTCTCAAGTCTTTCTCTTCTTCCATCTGCGTCATTTCTAGATTTCTATCTTCAGTATCGCTAATTCTTTCCTCCATCTGGTCACCTCTGTTTCCTAAGCTGGCTATTTCATTCTTCATCTCTTTTTTGAGTTTTTTAGCTCCAGAATTTCTGTTTGGTTCTTTTTTAAAATTTCAATTCTCTGCTAAAATAATTAATTTTGTTCATTGATTTTATTTCTGAGTTCATTAAACTGCCTACTTGAGTTTGCTTGCATCTCGTTGAGTTTTCTCAGAACTGCAGTCTTGAATTCTCTTTCATTTAAGTCACATATTTTCGTGTCTTTAAGTTTATTTTCTTGATATTTTTCATTTTCTTTCTGAGCTGCCTTGTTACCTCGATTATTCATATCAATTAATGGATTATTTCCCTTCCTAGGCATCTATGGGAGTGAGTTCTACAGCAGGTTGATATGAAGAAATCTTTCTTTGGCTTTCCAGTAGGTAGCTCTGTAGCATTTTATTTTTCTCTTACACTTTTCTGGCTTCTCACGTGGTGGGAGATTTCCTGGGGAGGTGGGCTTCTCCTCTGTCACGAGGTCATCTTGGTCTCAGGGCACTACCCTGGTGGGAGAATGTGGTGGGCAATGGGGTTCTGAGCCTGTGAAATCCCAGTGCTGTGTCTGCAGCCCGATGCAGAGCCTGTGTGTCTCAGCAGCCCTGGGTGCCCCTGCAGCGATCAGCTGGGAAAGGTGTGGGTGGGGTGGGCTGGGAAAGGCACTGGTGTGTTTGTGGCTTTGTTTTCTTTGAGTAATGGCAACAGTTGGACCATAACTGCCTCACCCCTGTAGCTCCTCCCTTGTCACTGGAATTAGCCACACTATCTATCTGCCGCTCAGGAACTGTCTCTCCAGTTTTCAGGGCTGTAGATATTCTGCTCTTTAATCTAACACTGCTACTGTTTTTTTCTGGGGCCTACTGCTGACACTGGGAGGGTGCAGGGGAGGCAAGCTGTGTGAGGTTGGGGGCAGGTGTCCAGGCTCTATGGCTTTGTTTTCTGCCTGGCAGTGAGGACTGTTTGACTGCATTTCTGTATTTGGTCTTTGCCCTCTGGTCTCCGCTCCAATCGCTGGGTTCAACCGTATTATATGCTGATCCCTCAGGTAGAATTGCTGGGGCCATAGACAGTGCACCTGCAGTCTCAATATTTCTCCCAGGACCGCAGTGAGCTCCGGGCTGCATCCCACAGCCCCCAACTCTGCATTTCTCCTTTCCCTCCCCTGTTCGCCCTGATTCACCCACCTTCAGATGTGTCAATGTGCGGATCTCTCAGACATCTTTGTATGTTGTGCAGGGAATCATTTGTTTAATTATAGTTGTTCAATTTGTTGTCACTTCAAGGGTCTGAGATATCAAGGAGCACCCCTCACGTTGCCATATGTCTCATGTCACTCTCTGTGATCATTAATTTAAAAGAGGAACGCTGACATACATGGACACCCAGAGGCTGATGGTCTTTCCAGTTAGTGTGGCTCCTCTATCAGGGAAGGGGGTGTAAGAAAAATAAGATGCGACAGCCTGGGTGCAGGCTCAGGTATAAACAATGCTATCACTTGTATTCCATACTGTATATCAAATAGAAACATGTAGTCATTCATTAGAGTCTCCCACCTGAGGATCTGGCACTCCCATAATGGTCAAAGCCAACTGGCTATCTGGCCTTATTAATAGGCAGTTAGGATAGATAGAGTAGTGAGAGTGTGAGTTTTGTTAATACTACTCCCTCCATGTGCTTCAGCTCTGATCAGGAGAGAATAACTCTGGAGGCCCAGTATCTGATGTAGCCAGATCTGACCAGGTAACAGTTTCAAGAACAATAATGTCAGCCCTCTAGAGGTGAAATGCCATTGGGTAGATGTGCAGGCATCTCTTGGACACATTCAGAAACTCGCTACTCATGACCATATTATGCTGCATAATTGGTCATCAAGGCATCAGAACCAAAAGGACCAATCAGATATCTACAGCAGAGGTCAAAGTTGCCAAGTAGTGAAAGGATACCCTGAGAGACAGGTTATCATCATGGGAGCTTCTGACAACCATAGTGTGGCTCCATATCCAGTCGATGCCAGGATTTCCTTGCTAATGGGCAACGTGGAGGACGACTATAATGCAGATTCACCCACAACCCCGTCTGCTGCTCACCACCCAGCATCCATCTGTGAGATCTGAATAGTGATCCATTTCAGGTTTCATTTTCTAAAATAAGGCATTTATTTATTTTTTCTCTGTTCAGCTGTTAGCACATTTAAGTTTGTTCCTGTTTTCTTTTTGTTGTTTCTTTTGTTCTTTAGATAGTTTTGTTCATGATTTTTTTTTCTGTTTCTCATTGAAATATAAGTGGAATAATCCTTTTTTTCTTTTTAATATTAGGAATTTTTGTTATTGTGTGCAGACAAGAACTAGTAAAGGTCAAATGATCAAAGGCTTTGTTGATAACCCCAGACCAACATTCAAACTTAAGCCTCATTACAAAGGCCCATCTAATGTTAAAAGTAATTTTACTTGACATACGTGACAATTAACATGTCAAGTCAAATGCAGCCTATCATTATTAGCCATTACTTTATTGTAGAAATATTTATTGAGTGCTTGAAAACCGTGTAGTACTTTGATATAGCATGATGTCCTGGACAAAGCAGAGACTTAAGAATTTTTTATTTTTTTTTAATTTTTTTTTATTTTGTGGTTCCCATGGGGATCTTTACGCCATATAAGAGCTTCCATAGCAAACTACTGCCACCTCTAGTAGCAGAGCAGTTACAAAAGATTTTGACTAATGTGCTTCATCAGTGCAGTCAAATGTACTACATGTACAAATTTCATCTTTTCTACATTAAATTTCTACCAAGTGTGTAGAGGTGGCCTCGCATGCTTATTTAGGGCAGTATGCTTAATATTGGAAATGATCCTAAGAAATTACAGATTTCTCAATATGGTATTCTAATTAAAACCTAATTAGCAATTCACAGTGCTGGAACTTGGATTTTTAGCATAGAAAAAAATAATTTCACTATGCATAGAGAGTAAAAATGTATTTCTTGGACCCATTAGATTTTCAAAAATATAAGGCAGCACATGTGGAATGTAGAGGTGTTAAAAATCTTAAGTGTGGGTTTCTCCATAGCTTTAAGCTTGAACAGTTTGGTATAATCAGTAAGCTTGCCAAACAGTATCAAAAAACTCATTTTCTTCAAGTGCTTTGTTTATCTTTAATAGAACCTTCATCACCCTGGTGTTGTAAATTTGGAGTGTATGTTTGAGACGCCTGAAAGAGTGTTTGTTGTTATGGAAAAACTCCATGGAGACATGCTGGAGATGATCTTGTCAAGTGAAAAGGGCAGGTTGCCAGAGCACATAACGAAGTTTTTAATTACTCAGGTAAGAAGTCAATTAGAGCCAGAAAAAAAAAAAGGTAATATTTAATATCAAATGTTATCACTGTTTCACGGCAGCTTCCTAGCCTTGTTGCTTAGTCTGTACCTCCAAAGTCTAAACTGTACTCAAAAAGGTTGCAGTAGCTTACTGTATTATCTAATTTATATCTGGTACCTAGAGTCCAGTATACTAAATGAGTAATATGTATGAAGCCCCATGTATTAAAACTACTCATGAAATTTTAAAATGCACAGTGGCCGAGTCCTGGTTCTTTGAAAATATAATGGATTTCCCTGTTAGATATTGAATTCTTTTATCTACACCTGTCTTGGTTGCTATATGATGCCATAATATGCTCCTTTTTCCATGGAAGTTTCCTTAGAAACCTGCTATGTTCATTTAGCTTATTTAACTGTCTTGAGCTTAACTGTTGTTCATTGTGAGTTTTCTCTAGGCTTTTTAAATTTATGTCCTAGTAGAAGACATTTTGAAATAAAGTAATAGACTCAACTAAATTATTTTGATGGTTTTCTTCTTTATAGATACTCGTGGCTTTACGGCATCTTCACTTTAAAAATATCGTTCACTGTGACCTCAAACCAGAAAACGTGTTGCTAGCATCAGCTGATCCTTTCCCTCAGGCAAGTATAAAAGCTTCTCAGCGAAAAGCCAGCTGACAGCATCATTGGCTCCCCTGTAGTGTTCGGTCACCTTGTCCCTCAAAACCTCTGTTTATTTCGAGTTGTACATGTTCATTTTCATCCATTTGTTACCTTCAGATATTTTGGGGACCGGCTTTTTCACTCTGGCTTCTCAGTCCAACCTGCCTTAGTAACACACCCTGAGCCTTCTCATCTTGCCTGTTGGCTTCTGTTGTGTGCAGAGCCTGGAGAACTGACAGGCTGAGGCCAATGTGGAGAGCACTGGCCTGAGAGTGACAACACTTAAGAGGCCCAGGGATGCTTACAGCTCTCTAATGCTGGCAGGACATGCAAGCTCAGTGTTGTTCTCAGGGACAAGTATGAAAGTTTCAAAAGGATGGGAAACACCTGGAGCTCACCCCCAGGGAATCTTGACTCTGAAGTGACCTGACTGAGCTGGCTGTCCTACCTTACCTTCACTCCCTGACACCTTTAGGTCCCAACTGAGTGCCCATGCTGAGCTCATTTTGAGGATTATTGTGGATGACATGCCACATCTGTGCTTATACTGCAAACTTTGTTTATAGTAAGCCTTTAAGTTAAGTCCATCGCTTCCCTGATTTGCATGATGTTTTCTTGCCTTGTCAAACAGTATTACCCACTTTTGAGTGTACATATTTTCAGATTTTTCACTTGTTTTTTTGGGGGGGGAAGAAAAGGGAAAGGGAAAATGTTCAGATGCTCTTTTTGTGAATGAAAACATACTTTGTTTTTTGTTTTTTGTTTTTTTTGTATCGGTACATAAACCACTGTCTTCAACTACATAAAATGTAAAACAGCTATTACTTCTACCATGATAAATCCATGCAATATATGTAAAGTATTATAGTTGTCTTTGGCAGACCTGGGCTAAGACACAAACAGGCACACAGTTTGTGACCTTATCATTTCTGAAAACCATTATTGTCAACAGGTGAAACTTTGTGATTTTGGGTTTGCCCGGATCATTGGAGAGAAGTCTTTCCGGAGATCAGTGGTGGGGACCCCAGCTTACCTGGCTCCTGAGGTTCTAAGGAACAAGGGCTATAATCGCTCTCTAGACATGTGGTCTGTTGGGGTCATCATCTATGTAAGCCTAAGTGGCACATTCCCATTTAATGAAGATGAAGACATACACGACCAAATCCAGAATGCAGCTTTCATGTACCCACCAAATCCCTGGAAGGAAATCTCTCACGAAGGTAATCTTTTCCACTCAAAAATAATGTTTTAATCTGTAAGTGTAACATTATTGTTTCTGTTGTGAATTATTGAATTATTGTTTTATTGAATTGATAAATGCTCTTTGTAAGTTGCTCATTGGAGTAGGGACCCATATTGATTGAGGGGAATTGAGAAGTAAAGGAAATGGAGACCAAATGTGTCCTCTGATGAAATGTGCATGTATTATAAGGAAATTTAAAAACATTTATGGAGGTAAATGAAACCAAGTAAAATTGTTAATATTGTGGTATATTTCCTTAGAATTTATAAATATGTATACATTGATATAGTGCCAATACCTATTCTTTACTAAGACTAATCTTAGTATACAATTAAGAGTCTATACTTGTTTCTGTCTTAAGCACTTTTAATCGCACTTTTAATCTATTATGTATGCAAGAACTTTATGATACTGCTACTTTAATGATCATATTACATATATTAATATAACAAGTTCTTTGTGTGCCGACTTCCTTTGCGTGACATTAGAGCATGTATGACTTTTATTTAGCCATTTCCCTGGTATTACATTTTTGGGTTATTTCTATTTGTTCAGTATTAGATAATCTTTACATATATCTTATATGTATCTCTGATGATTGTTTTAGGGTAGATTACCTTGGCAGTGTTGCATTATTTAAAGTTAAACTCTTTTTTTTTTTAACGCTTTTATTTATTTTAAGTGTGTTTTTCCAGGACCCATTAGCTCCAAGTCAAGTAGTTGTTTCAATCTAGTTGTAGAGGGCACAGCTCACAGTGGTCCATGCGGGGATCGAACCGGCAACCTTGTTGTTAAGAGTACGGCACTCTAACCAAATGAGCTAACCCACCACACCTAAAATTAAATTCTTAATAAGTGTTTCCTTCTCAAAGAAAGAGAAGTAGTTCTAAAAGTGGCAGGGGCAGTCAGGGCAGAGGATGGTTTGGAAAGAAGTTCCTCAGTGAATATTCTTTGGAGTTTATTTAATTCTCACAAAAGCCTTGTAAAATAGGTTTTACTGTTATACCTACATATCACGTGAGAACACTGAGGCAAAAGAAGTGACACCACAGGCCAGGATCACACAGCTAGTAAGTGACAGAGCTGGAATTTATACCCAGACCATCTGAGCATACATTTTTAACCCATTAGTTCTGCTGCTTCTTTAGTTTTCAGACATCTAGTCTAAGTTTATTCAGACTTTTCACCACTTAAAAAGGTGAACACATTGATAGGTAAACATCTATTTGATACCTGTTCTTGCATGTGGTGGTGCAGAAATCAAAAAAGAACGTAATTAAGTTCTTAGACTACAGTTAGTATTAAATGGCAAGAGCCATTCATCATCAGAGCTTTGAGTTACCATTAGCAACAACTTTTAGCATCATCAATTAGTTGTAAGCCACAGCTAGATGGATATATCTTAAAGAATCGGTGACCTACAGAAGAACTATCATGTAGCCAAAAGACTAATGAAATATTTAGGATAATTCAACAGAGGCAAAAAGTGAAATATAATTCTTTTTTCAAGAGGCAGAAAAGAAGGAATTATCAAATAACCTCGTGACCAGTACCCATGTTAGAAAATGTTACCTCTTAATATGGTTAGCCATTATATCTGATACCTTTAATCCAGAAATCCAGTAGACTAACTTGATGTTGTTACTCTAGTGCAAATCTGGACTATCTCTGAAACCAGACATTTTCTTGCTATTCATGAATAGGACTTCAGGAAAATAACCTTCACATTTTAATTATTTTTTTCTTGGAGCAGTGTAGTTTTTCTTGTAGTGGAACAAATGGTGCCCTCTGGGAAAATGGAAATGTGCTGGCCTTGTATGTAAATATAAACTATTTAGGTGAGAAATAAATAGTTCTGGATTATGAATGTTTAATCATCACTGGTAATAAAGACTAGAAACATAGATATCAGTAGCTCAAGAAACTTGTAGGGAAACCATAGTATATGTAACATCTTAAGTGATATGCAAGTAAAGGACAAAACAAAATGTTTTTCAAAGAACTTAAAAGCTCGTTGGGGAGACGAGTTACATGATTTTGGGGAAATGATCATTTATTAACTGGAATTGTTAGCTAGGTAAAAGCAGGTCTCCAAGGTCAAAGCACGAAGAATCACTGTGGACTTAACTAGTCAGAATTTCATTTTCAGAGGAGATGGAGCTTAAGACAGTCACTAAAGAATGGAAAAGAAGAAAGACAGCATTTCAGAAAGAGGGAATTACGTTTTATAATTCAAGAGGCATTTATATTTAACCAGGAAGTACACATTTTACTTGCCTATAGATAAGTCTAAACATAAAATGTCCTTCCACTCAAAGTGATGTGGGGACCAGCTGACGTAGAACCCTCACTTTTCCAAATGTCTCAAGTATCAGTTTGGGAATTAACTGGTCTCTCTTCTCAGTATCTTCCTCTGGTTCATTCTTGCCTTTGAGACACAGGAGTTATTCTATTTGCCAGTCAAAGCTCTGAATGGCAAATGAATTACCTGTTAGTGTATGAGCAAAGCTAATATTTGAACACACAGAAAAGTTAAATTACGTCATAATGCTAGCTGAGGCAGTTACAGGCCCAGATTCGATCCCACTGTCTTGTTGAGAACATACAATTCCCTGATTAGAAGTTATAACAGAGGCTGCTGGTACCAAATCATTTTAAACACATAGGATCTGAGAAACACATAAGCAAACTAGTATCTAGCAAAAGGTGATCACAACTGACATTAGTAAACTTTCAATCTCAGGATACTTTAAACCGCACCGGAACCACTAAGAATCCAGCCAGATACATGGAAATAAAAATTTAGGCACTTCAGTCAAAAGTAAAAATCAACAGCCAAGCAGTATGAGATATAGTCCTATCTGCTATTCTAATTAGCTATCACTTACCTTTCTTGAACTTCAGTTCCTCATCTGTACAACAGGGTAATGATTTCTGCCTACATAATGAGGTGGTAATAGAGACTGAATGAGATAAAGGATGTGAGAAGCATCTGTAAAGGCAGGTGTGGGTGAGCCAAGGATTTGGATTTAGGGGGAGAACAGCGGAACACTAAGCTAAGCAATTGCTCTGGCAGAAAACCAAAAATTGATTGTATAATTTTAGAAATTATATGCATATGGATGTTTCCCAAGTGTTCTTCAGACATATTGTTAATTGTATTTTCTTTCTTGGCATGAAAAAGCAAAAGAAAAGAGAAAGCTGTAGGTCTTTGTAACATACATAGATGTGTCAGAATGAAAAAATTTCTTCATAATGCATATTTTTCTGTTAGTGTAGACATGGACCTGATACGATGTCATACTATATATCGGACTGCTTGAGCTGCCATCGTGCCATTTGATCCTCACGCCAATCCTCTAATAAGTAATATGTTTTAGTCTCTATGAAGGTTAAGTGACTTACCTTACAGTCACACAGTGGTAGGGATTGGATTTGAAATTGTTTACCTTCATTCTTTAAACCATGCATTATTGCATGCCAAAGTGTACTTATTTCTTAAGGTTTATTATTTAGGAACCTACAGGGAATATTTTAAACTCATTATTTTTGTTGTGATAATATAATAAGCCAAGTACTGGCATTCTAGAGAAATGCTTACTAATAATTTATCACTGAATTAATCAGGATTCTTGTGTGCAAATAATAGAAACATATCTCTAGCTAACGGAGGCAGAAGATACTTTATTGAGTCACACAGCTGGGAAGTTCAAAGGTGAACCTCATTCATCTGGGTCCTGTTGACTGAGAGCTGGGGAAAAGTGTCATATTTCTCCATCTCTCAGCTCAGCGTTACTTTATGATGGCTTCCTTCTCAGGTGGACCCTTCATGTGGTTCAGAGTGATCCCCCAGCAGTTGTAGGCTTAGGGGCTGCTCATTGTGCATGATCTCAGAATAGAAGAGTAATTACCCCTCAGTAGCCATAGAGTCTCTGAAAGCGGCACTGATTGGCTATGCTTCAATCCCATAATACCCTAGGAGCAATCACACAGTCACCGCCTGGCTCTGATTGGCCATATAGATGATGGAGAGCCCCTCCATCATCCAGGTTGGAGACAGGAAGTTCCTGCAGGGAAAAGATAGTAGTCTAAAAACAAACACAAAAGCATTGGCAGATGAACATTATAAAAATAGGGATGCTTTTTTTTCATTTTGGTTTGGTTTGGGGGTCTGTTTTGCAAATCAAGGTATAATTTGAAAATTGAAAGAAAATTTGAGGAAAACTTGACGTAGCAAATGTTATAGGAAAAATGAAGATAGTAAAAAGAAATTTTGAAAGAAAATGATAGTCATATCTAACACTTCTACAACATTTACACTGTAGCCAAGCACTACTTTCAATACTTCATATATGAACTCATTTAATCATCCCAAACCTTTGAGTAGATACTACTATTGTTTCCATTTTAAAGATGAGGCATTGTAGGCTTGCCCTGGCTGGGCCCAGGTACAAATCTTGTTATCTGGCTCCAAGGTAGATGTTCTAACTCACTGCTTTTACCGTCTCTTGATTATCCTTCTAATGAATTTAGCCATGCTGTCATATTAAATTTTTAATATGCTTTCACTAGCTTAGAGCTAGAGTAGCCACACTATTTTAATAATGTCTGAAAATACAGGGAAACAGGATTATATTGTGATAAAGACCTGAGTTGAGAGCTCTTCCACTTACGAGTCTTGGGGACCTCATCCAAGTGACTTATTCTCGTAGGTCTCAGTGTTCTTGTCTGAAATATGGTGATACAAATTCCTAACTCACTGGATTATTTTAAGTATTAAATGAGATTGCACTGGAAAGCTCAACACATTGACATTACTATATTAGCTTAAATATACTGAACACTTTCTATTTCCCAATCACTTTACATGATCTGTATATCTATCTGTATATTTGTATTTAGTTATATACACCACACACATATATAACTACAACTATATAAAGTTATATATGTATATATATATATATATATATATATATATATATATATGTGTGTGTGTGTGTGTGTGTAACTAAACACATATTTAATTACAGCTATATATATGCCTCCCCCAAAAAAATTGCAAGCGAGACTTAGTCTGTGACTTAAGAAGAAGGTACCAGAGGTGTAGAGCTTCAAAATGGGCAATGGAAGAACTAACAGTCGAATACAGGAATGCTTGCAAGGCAGGCATTTTAAACTTTGGCATGTTGACAGTTAATCAGAGGAACAAATTAAAAACGGAAACTCCCAGGCTCCACCCCCATAATCAGCTGTGGTGCACCCTGGGAATGTAAGTCCTGGGACCAACTTTGAAAAACACTGCTCCAGAGCCCTGGTTCATTAGGAAGGAGTTGTTAAAAATTAAATTCAGGAACTCCTGAAGGACCTGACAGCTGACAGTGCTCTTAAAAAATTTAAACTAAGTTCCTAATATTCAAATTTAGATAAATTATAAAATTCCTCTCTCATTTGTAAAAATATATATAAACTCCGGGAAATACAAAAAGTTGTGTAATAAAGAACTAACTAACATGTGTCATGATTTTGAGCAATTAAGGAAATGTAGGAAAAGAGGATCTATTTAATACTTGAAAACTTTCCGTTGCGTGGGCATAGATTTAGACATTTCACTTAGGTTATAATATAGGGGAACAGGTTATTGCCTATAGGGGATATGTATTAAAATCCAATAGTTCATCAATTAATAATAGTTATATGTAGGTTGTTGCACATATTGCTTGTTAATATTAAATTTTAGATAACCTTCAGTATGTCTTACTTCATTATAATTATGCAAAAGAATGTAAATAATGAAACTTCTACAACACTGAGAATGAGGGGGTCCAAGAATTGAAGAAGAGAGCTGTAAGACCCCTAACTTCCACGGAGTTCTCATGGGATTCTGCCTGGTGAATGGAGGGAGTTACACGTTTATGTGTAAGATTTAGTACATGACTTAATCATGAGTTAATACTTTTTAGTAATTGTTACATACATGTGTGTATATACATCCTATATCTTGTACCAGGCACTGTTCTAAATTACAAAGGTGGCCACCAAATTAATTTACTATAACTTAACTTGGGAGATAGAGGTCAATAAGATAGAGAAAACTGAAGTGAAATGATTCATTTTCTTTAATGAAAGGGAGTCAATGTTTGTTTTATTTTTTTAAGGTTGTTCTTTTCAAATTATCTGTAGTAAAGGGCCAGTTTTATTTTATTTTAGTTTTTAAATAAATAATAAGATATAATAAAAATGTGACAGCAATGTCAAAATGTTATAAAAGTTTCCAAATACTTAGTCTCACTTCCTATACTTATCCCATCACAAACCAATAAATAGTTAACATGCTGGTACTGATCCACGGACCACTCTTTGAATAGTACTGTTTTAAAGTTACTGAGTCAAGCATAAAAGATACTTTGTTTATTGTCTTAAAGTTATAGAAGTAATCACAATAAATTTTTTAAATAGTTAAAAGAGGTCATCTCTGGAGAGTGGATCTAATGAGATGAGAGGTTTTTATTTTTTATTGTGATCTCTTACTGATTGATTTAGTTCTTTTATAAGGTGCATATGACACTTTCATAAAAAAATAAATAAATAAATAAACAAAAGTACATGGAGAGAAAAAAGCCTCCAGGAATGAACGGCGTACAACCTTTTGTATAACATCAGTACTTTCATGCTTGGCCTAAAAGTTGCCTAACATTTTAAATCTATAAACATACATATAATGTTCTACATATGAATATTATTCACTGAAGAGCTAGAGGGTTGTGTTTCCTTTTCTATAATACCAATCTTCGCATTGTGCCTGAGCAGATAAAGAAGATATAATTTTAAATCTCTAAACCTGTCTGTACCCACGCAAAGGAGATTTTTCAAGTGGGAAAGTCGAATGAATTCTCTTTTCCTACATTCCTTTAGTTGCACAAGATCATAATACACATCTTAAATTTCCTTTTTTATATATGACTTTATTAGACAGCTTTTGTTTTCTCAAGCGTTTATTCTTAGAGGAAGAAGAGAAGTGACACAGAGAACTGAGTGACATGGATTCTATAGCTGGGAAAGTGAGATGTAATTTGCTTCGGTGCAAGTCATCTTACCAGGAGAACGATGACAAATCTATAGCGATGGGAAAGCATCTGTTAGAATAAAGGTGTATTTCCATCATCAAATTGAATTGATGTGTTCAATTAGAGATACATGGTAAATCTGAGGAAGGTTAGTAATGGACCATGAAGATCACCAGAGAAATTACTGTTTTATCCTTTAGAGTTTTGATATTCCTTTATATGCCATTAGGGAGGCAAGCAGGCAGTAATCAACACAGAGGCAACCTCGGAAATTGTCTCACAGTGAGCCTCGTCCCCCGCAGACAGAGATCATTTTCTGTGTTCACAGGTGAAGTCTGAAGAAGCACCTATTCTCAACTCACCTGCTGTGATGTTACTGCTCAGCTTCAGAGTCACATGGTTAGTTTGTATTATCAAGAATTAAGATCAGACACGCAGCCTTGACATACTGTACATAAAAAGGAGAAAAAAAGGAAATGCCCTTGCATTAATCCTATAGCTTGTCTTTACTTCACAATTATCAAATTGTCATGGTGCAATAGTGATGTAGGTTTTTTTTCCACTTGTGCACTTCCACAGTCTCAGTGGTAGTATTTCTGCCTCTGCCTTTCCCTGATAAGCACATCCATAGGTTTCTCTTCCAGTTGGTCACAGTCCTATGCTGACATTTATGTATAATGTAGAATATATGGCATCTTGAGGCATAGAATGACCATAATAATATACCACTAAATTTATCAGAGAGTCTAAACTTTATTTTACAAGCAATTTTTGCCTTTCATTGTGGTAAATTCAAATAAAATTGGTCACAAGTGTGTTTTTCTCCCAGAAATTGGAAATGAAAAATACAGCCAGTACAAACACAAAGCAAAGCTAAATAAAAGCCTAGCACCATTACCACATGGTATGTTTTCAGAATCCAACAGTGTTCCAGAACACTAAACACTTAAGTTGGAAGTAGCACTTTGCCATGAAAAGAAACCAGCTGTAGGTCCCTCTTTCACTACATATTGTTCAAAACAAAAAATAACCTCTTTGAAAATGAGCCTCGGGTAGATGAGACCCAGAAATCCAATGGTATGAGAAACAAAAGAGAGACAATTGTCATTTTAATAATTAAACTGTGTTTGTAACAGCTTACAAGGCCTGCAGATCTAGCAAGCCTGCTGAATATTAATGAATACATTGATTTGTCAACATATTAGCACCACTGTCAGACATAACATCATGGAGGAGGTGCGAGGGGACTAGCCAGTGAACTGCTTAAAAACACTTGACTGGGCTCCAGGAAATTCTATTACAATTGGTAAACTAAAGTGAATAACCGCGTTTCCCCGAAAATAAGACCTAGCCAGACAATCAGCTCTAATGTGTCTTTTGGAGCAAAAATTAATATAAGACCCAGTCTTATTTTACTATGATATGATATGATATATGATATGATACTAGGTCTTATATTAATTTTTGCTCTAAAAGACGTGTTAGAGCTGATTGTCCTACTAGGTCTTATTTTGTGGGTCAGAACTTTCACTGGGGGTTAACATTTTAAACAGTCTCTACTTGGAATTCTGGAATTACTTAAATTAATATTTTTAAAAAAACATACGTTTTGCTCAATAATAAGGAACTTGAAAATTATGAACCAAAGGTATATAATGATTTAAATAATATCTACTAGTAAAGTGAATTTTTAAATATACGTGTGTATACGTACATGGATACATATTTCATACATGTTTCAAAATCCAAAAGAGTGAATATCTAAAAGAGATGTTCCACCAGGAAAAGAATCATTTATTTTGATAATACAATTAGTGGAATTTTTCTCTAATAAATAATTTGTACAAAGAAACTGATCAAAAGAAATTTTAGCCAGAGCATTGGTATTATAAGTGCTCAAAAATTGGCTGTTTATTTACCCCCCAAATTGAAATGTTTCCTATGTATCCAAATTATAAAATTAAAATTTCACTTCTGAATGTCTATCATAGTTGAGTTAAAATATGATATCTGAATATATGTGGAGATGTCAGTGTAGAAGAACTACAAAGTTTAAATATTCTGTAAGTTTGCTTTCTTCCACAGTAACAACAGAATATTTCAAAATACAAGATGTTAAAAATCTTATGTAACCTCTATATTGCTCAG
The DNA here is from genome assembly GCF_057876585.1 of Rhinolophus sinicus. Classification (NCBI taxonomy): domain Eukaryota; kingdom Metazoa; phylum Chordata; class Mammalia; order Chiroptera; family Rhinolophidae; genus Rhinolophus; species Rhinolophus sinicus. The sequence goes on from NC_142503.1 coordinate 122,868,790, forward strand.
AAGTACCAATCCACTGAGCAGTTATCCGGAATATTCTTAAATTGCTCCAATAATAGAAAATAAGCAATTTCACGAGGAGCCCTCTTTCTTCGTAATTTGACCCTAGCACAAATGAGTAAAATGTCTCTGTTTATACTTACTGGTAGAACAAACCCAATCCTTTTTCCGAATGAAAGTTTATCTCAGAGGTTTGAAAGCAGCCATCATATCACCCTGAGCCTTCTCTTTTCCTGGGCAGTCAGTTTTTCCTTCAGTCTCCCTCCTGTTCACTCTGGTTTAAACTCTCCCCTCTTTGCTTATGTGTTCTTTTTCCCCCCAAAATCAAACCTCAAAATTGCTCTGCCTCAAGGTTCAATGAGTCTGAGAGTAATGTGATGCCACCATTTCCCTCATTATAAAGAACACCTTTCTTTTAGCATGACATAACATGACATTTGATTTGGGGACAATAAGTAGATTCATGTTGAGTTTACTATGAATTTGGATCCCTGAATGTTTACTCATGCATATTGTTGATAAGCCAGGTTTTTCAGTTCTGTACTTAGACCTTTCTCGGGGTGGGGGGTGGGGAGGGTGGCGGGGGTGAGATGGGACCTAAATAAAGGACTTAGTTTCTTTGTCCCTGTTAAATGCTATCTTACCAGTATGGCCCATAGCTCCGAATTATAGTTATTTTGGAACTTACTTGTGTAAAGCAACTTGTTTGCTTTTCCTGTCGGCATCTTCTGAGCAGAGGCTATCCTGAAACCATTCTGTGTCTTCCGGAAAACTGAACAAGGTGGGGTTAAGGACAGACACCTTTCTCTATGATTAGATACCTTTGTCTATGTTTACATCCATCTATTCAGGGGCCCTTTGGGCAATGTTGAACCACTTGTGAACTACTTTCAATGTTCTCAAACCTCTGGCCCCTTGCTACTCAAAATGTGGTCTAAGACTCTGCCTGGGAGACATTAAAATGCAGACTCTCAGGTCACCCCAGACCCACCAAATCAAAACCTTCAGTTTAAGATCCCTGGATGATTCATATGCCTGTAAAAGTCTGAGAAACACTTCTTAGCACATTATTCTCCACCCTAGCTGCACATGTTAGAAATACCTGAGACACTTCTAAAACTGCTAGTAACCTCCCCTAAAGATTTTCACTTAACTTTAAAGATTTTCCCCTAAAGATTTTGACTTAACCTTTGGCTTGAGTGTTAGCATTAAAAAAAACAACAATTCGACAAACACTATTAATGTGCAATAAGAATGAAAGGTGATACTAAACATCATATGAAAATAATAATAATATAAATACATTTTGATTTTTACTTTAAATTTTGAATCAACTTGGCATCACTTTGGGGGCTGCTGTATGCTGTGTTTAAACAACTCAGTATTTTCAAAATTGTTAAATTGTTGCTGGTCTTCAAGAAGCAATGAAATTAAATGTAGAACGAAAGAGTAACCATTGACAGAATAACTTTCTACAGGGGAAAGAACTGGAAAAGGAAAGACATCAACTTCAGTCACTAAAGGTCTTGCACTTCTTTAGATTGCGGGAGTTGGCTTGGGAACGAGTGAGATGATGCTTTCCAGTGGCCTTGTTTGCTTCCGGCAGCCTCTGGTTTCAGCCCTTGAGAAGAGCGTCCCAGTTAGTGTTGCTGGGCAACCACTTGCTGGGTTGAGAGCTGGTATGCGAAGGGTTGCAAAATGATTTTTAAAATAAACACATAACTTACCATCAGCGTGAAGCAAACCAAAGGCAGAAGTACTGAGCACTGCCCTGTGACCGGCGATGAGGTCGAATGGAAAGTGAAGAAAATAGAAGAAGGCAAGGAGCCCAGTAGTTGACAGGTGATGGCTTCGTCACAGGCTGACAGTTCTGATCTCGTTTCTAATTAGAAAATTTGTACCTGAATAATTTGTAGGTGGGCAGAGACAGTATGGAAAAAAATAAAAAGTACTGTGTCTGGGCAAAACAGTTAGCCTCGGGGTTTCACAGGTAATTTCTCTTCTGTAAAATAAACATGATCTGTGTAGCACATATTCTCAGCATGATTCTGATTTGCTGATAAAAGTCACTGATCCTGTGTTCTGTTACATCTTGTAGAGTTGTGATCTCCTACCATCCAGGAGTATTTTTAGCCAAAATATACAAACCATATTGCACTTAATGTGGATATTACAACTTAGAGCTGAGAAAATGGCTATTGAAATTTCTAATGAATATATTCAATTCACCAAATGCTATTTAGCAAGCATTTCTCTCACGCATTAAATGATGTGTTTTATTTCAAGTGTTTATGAAACTTATGTGCAAAGATGAATATACAATCTGTGTGACCTTAAAGGAACTAAAATCTAGTGGGGATAATAGGGGGAGACAGGCATATACTGAAATAGTAAAAGATGGGAAATGGAAGATGATTGAGAGGTGTGACTTAAGGGACCTATTATGTATTCACATATGTCCAGTTCTTTTTGGAGGATTTTCTCCAAGCTTTGGATGCCACTCAGCTTAGTCATAGCAATGGCACATGTAAATGAGCCTTCTACATACACAGAATCTGTTGTGGTATTTGCTTTGAAATAGAAAATGACTACAATGTAGTTTCCACAATTTCAATGATAATTCTGTATTTTGATACCAGAAGAAAATGTAATCCATACAATTAACAGTCTAATGGAACATTTCTTTTCATATTAAAATACAAAGCTCTTCAGCACCTGCATATACCATTTAATTTTGGTTTTGTTCAGATATATTTAGGCACCTGGCAAACAGGCCATGTAGAATTTTAGCTACCCAACATCTGCTGAAAGACCCATTCTGGTAAAAGAGAATGGTAAAAGAGAACGTTAGATAAAATTATCTCTTCTCTTTCCTGACATTTCAGTCTCTCAACTGATGGGACAACGAGAGAAATTGCTGTGTAGGAAGTTAGGAGGAAGGTAACTGTGTTAGCCAAGAATTTATTGTAGCAAAAAAAAAAATCGACTTCAAAATACAGATTTTCTTTTCCTTTTTAATTTATAAGAAACATTTGTGTTAATCCATGGCTGGAGACATTTTAGAAAGCACAAAATCCTTTGCTCATGAGGAATAAGGGATTCTTTAAAAATGAAAATTTGAACCACGTGATTGTTTAAAATTTTTCAATAAGAAGGAAAAAGGAAAGATTTCCCACGTTGCCCCAACATGGCTATCCAAAGTGTTCCGAGAGCTTGGATTTGAGACTATTTATTAATAATATGGAAGGGATTGAGTTTAAGGATGAATAAGAGAACAGAACTTTCAGAATAATATTAGAAAGGCTAACTCCCAGAATTTTCTGGCAGGTACAATCAGAAAATAATTCTACCACTCTCTGAAAAAGTTGCCATCATATTTACTGCAAAGAGAAGGAGGAACCAGCCACTGTCTGTTTTATTCCTGTTCAGGGAGAGAGGAGGGAAAGTGTCCATCTGAGAGAATAAGAGGAGGAGGGTATGAAACAGAAAGTATAACCCAAGATAAAACAGGATTCTCATTTCCTGTACACTTTGGCCCTAGCCCAATCCCAGCTGTTTAAAATGGCATCTGCTTAGTGCCCCAAACTGCAAAGAGACCAGCACTTGTGATGCAGTAAACCTCACCTCATGAAAGGCAGGTAATGTGGATATATACTTCTTGCTAGTCTGTGGAAGGAGTAACAGGGTACCAGAAATTTCAGTCATTCTCTGCTTCCCCAAATATCCCTTCCTCATGAGCTCCAGATCCTTGTGGAGCTCCGGAAAACCTGGAGTCTCTGCACTCCTCTTCCCGTCCTCCTCCCCCTCGAGCACCAGAGGCCTGTTATGCTGATGGGCCAGCATGCATCCTTTCCTTCCTACTTCCCGTTCTGCTGCAGTCCTCTTTCCTTCCTGCTTCCCACTGCCAGACCGTATTCCCTTTCCCCTTTGCTTTGTGTTTGAGAGAAATTCACAGAATGGCCCAGTTTTGTATCTGCCTTTCCCACTGTCTCTCCTCGTCCCCCTATCCAGTGCCACAGTTTCAAAGGCAAGCCCTGCCGTGTTCCCTCTAGGTCCCAATTCTGACTCGTGTTGCATATTGGAACTGGAGTTGAGACCCAATTTGGTCTTTTTTTCTGATTGCCAGCTAGCTTCTGGGATTGTTGTGACTACTCCTGTTTTACTAGTCTTTATTTATTATTTTTTTTGCTCCTGTGCTACTGGCTTCCCCTTTCCTTAGGGTGTATCTTTTACATACACACATTATCTATCTCTGGGGTTAGACCTTGGGGAAATGGGGATACCAAAAGAGGACACTAAATGGCAGCTATGAGGTACAATACTGGATATGCTGCTTATTGAAGAAGCTAACAGAGCTCTTAGAGTCGTTGTGGGTAATTTTGAAAAAAAATCATAGATAAAATGAGAGCAATGCCAGGATACTTCACACAGGCCAAATTTTCTGTATTTCAAAAGGGGGGAAATGATGACTACTGAAATCATTCAACAAAAACAAAAATTACGTTTATTCTTGACAAAATTCACGTTTATTCTTGACAAAATTCTAAATTCTAGAATGAGTGATTGAATAGTTTGCAAACATTTACACAAATCTTGGTACTTAAAAGGAAATGACTAAAAGTCAATATTAGTTTACTTAGAATCTATTAGTCCAGAATAATTATATTTTCTTTTTAAATAGGATTGCCAGATCTTATTTGGTAGGATGGATAATACCAAGGACTGATGTGTCTTGACTGTAATAAAACATTTGAGGAACTCTCCCATAACAGCTTTGGAGAAGATGATAACATATGCACTGGATGGGATACTCCTAGGAGGAAACATTGCTTGTTTATCAGCCTGTTCAAAGAATAATTAATAGGCATGGCAGTTGGAGTATGATCTGTGATAGAGTCATCAAGCCATATGTTTAAGCCTTATTCTGAAAAAAGTTTCTTAATAATTTAATACATAGCAGGTTATTCAGTTTGAAAGTGGTGGAAAACTAAGAGGATTAGTCTCTATGATAAGAGGGAAGCACATCACATTGAGAAGACTCTTTGAATGCTGAAATGTTGAGCTAAAGTCATGGTGAGCTAAATATTTCTTTGAATAGGACATTAATTAAAGGTCAAAGATCATATATATATATATATATATATATATATATATATATATATATACATATACATACACACACACACACACACACAATGTATATAATGGTGCATTTTGTCATTTTATACACATACACACACACACATGTACTTTTTGCCTTTGCAACTAGATTGGGGGATTTTCAGGGAGTAAGATATCTTTTTATTCCCTAAATAATTGCCAACAGTAATTCCTTAGGGAATATTTAGTGAATGAACAGATGAATGAATGATTGAGAATACATGTGAGGAAAATGGCCAATCAAGAGAACATTGTTAAAAAAAAAAAAAAAAAAAAAAGCCACTTTAGTATTTCTTTTAAAAATGTGTTTAGTGAAAGGCAATTGGAGGGTACAGTTAATGCCAGACTGTATGAGAGTTAATTAATAAAAAGGATATTTTAAGAGTTCTAGAAACAGTGACATGTAGAATGGAGCTCTCAAACACTAATGATGCACCTATTTTCTCAGTAACACCTGGTTCCCAATATTTAACTATAGGTTCCAACAGTTAATAGTTAATTATGTCTGTTTTCTGCTGCAAAGAGCCACAAAATGTATTTATAAATACACACATACACATATTTAGCCACACAAGTATTCCCTCTAATTCCCTCCTTATGGTCTAAACTCTTCTCTCGTGGAGGTCCTGGTAATTGTCCTGCTGTGCTTTTTCTGGTCCCCTGGGTACTGTGGCTGTAGTGAAACTTGGGATTGTGAGCTTCATTCATCAGAACAATTTTTCATCTTCACTTATTCCATTCCCTTCAGACCCTTCTAGTTTCTCCCCTTTCAGTGCCTCCTTCCCCGTTAGGCCATGTGGTTCACTTCAGGCACAAACCAGATATTTTGTTGAGTTACTGTACTCCTACCTTCCTAATTACAGAATTCAAAGCAGAATGAGTGAATTGAGAGCATGTGTTTATTTCCTGCAGTGTCTGGGGAAGCGTAATGCTGCGGCATGCTTACAGTAGCACATAAGCTCTCCCTTCACCCCTCATCCTCCATTTTTGCTCTGTGATTTCACAGCAGCAAGAATGGAGGTTGCACTCTACTCACCAGTGAGTGATTTCATAGCAGCAAGAATGGAGGGAGGTTGCTCTCTACTCACCAGTGAGTAAATCATGGGAAGGGATGTTTTAAAGCACATGCCCAATACACAGTTCCCTGAGAGAATTATGCTTTCAGAACCTTTCTGAAAACACACGTTGGGAATTTGAAACTGTACTAAGTCCTGTGTTTCCTAAGGTATCTGAGCTAAAGCAAGGGTGTACAGGTGTAGACAGCAGTTAAATGTGTGCTGTTGTGTTTACTGTCTCCAATCAAAGAATTCTTAGGTGTTAGATTCTATAGCCCTTTCATGTAGGCAATTATTTGGAATATTAGTATCAGAGACAGACAATTCTAGATTACCAAAACACTGTAGAAATTCTTTTTCCCTTTGCCTGATAGTGAGAAGGATTCTGATTCATTCTGATTGAATGAATTGATCTTTGTTCCATGTGGCCTCTGAACTCTTGTGACAATCTGTATTTTCAGATCCATACAGGCTGAAGTAAACCAAACAATCGAGTTAAAGCCGCCTGATTCAGACTTGGTGGATGGGAAAGTTGGGGAGTAAATTCACATTTTTATAACAGTGAATGAGACAAAAGTGTTTTCCTGGTGGGCAGTTGGTTTTTAGGCTCTAAGTTTATAATGAATCCTGGCCCATGTTATGCTTTATATTTTTCCTTTTAAATATGGCATCTAGATGTCTCATTTAATTTAAGACTATGAAGTCCATTATGTGTATTCAGACTTTAATCACATTTTATAGCAAAATTAGTAAATGCTTTCTCTTGAATATTAGTTTTACCCTGCTATTAGCACAAGATATATTTGAATAGTATATATTTAAATAAAACTTTAGACAAATGCGTTAAAGAATAAACCAAGAGAAATTCAGATCATAAACACAAAAGAGTCATATTCTTTCCTCCACAATTGTTTCCAATTTTATTTTTCAGCATCCGAAATAAAATGAAAATCAGTGTTAGAATTCTCGAGACAGATTTTCTTGAGGTTCTAGTGCCTGATATCACTAGGCTGTATTAACTGAAATAATCTGGAAGTGAATTCTGCATATGTTCCAGATTTGTCATCTATTTTTACCAACAATTAATTTTTTTTCAGCTATTGATCTTATCAATAACTTGCTGCAAGTAAAAATGAGAAAGCGTTACAGCGTGGATAAGACCTTGAGTCATCCTTGGCTACAGGTAAAAATCAACCACTGGATATTTCCTCAATCAGATGAGCTTCTAAATATTTGTAAGATTTTTGATACTATATATAAAAATCTTTTGTCGTATTTTAAAAGTATAATTTTAATATCAATTTGCCAAAATGCATACAGTCTTAGGGCTTAATAACAATTTAGTGTTTCTAAATCTCTCTACCAGGAAAATTTGACAGGAGAAACACACCACACACAAATACACACATGTGCACACACGCGGACACACACACACACACTTGCACGCGTGTGCGCATGCACACACACACAATTCACAAAACTGAAAACCAAAACCAAAAACTCTAGGTGTCATAACAAAACTCCAAGGACCAGATTTCCAATGCATGTGTATGTGCTGTCCTGATAAATGTCCAAGTAGTTGCCCATCTGGTCATGCGCTGTTTGCTTTCTCTTAAATATTTATTATTTTCACATGGAACTTAAAGTTTAGAAAAATGGTACTCTGAAACACTAACGGTTTATTTGTAGTCATTAAATCTCAGAGGCATACCAACATTCTAATTGCTCAACTGCAAGCCTTTCTTGCCCACCCTTCCATGCATGATATCATGTAAGCAGTATGCGTTTGCAAAATTCAGGCAAATAGGATGGCTTTGGTGCTGATGCTGCCACTTCAGGGTGCCTGATGAACGGCACAGCCCTGTTAAGTGTGGAAGGAAAAAGGGTAACTCATCAATGGTGGGAACTGACAACTTACAGAACGGTGTTTTAATGAGTTTTAATCATCTGTATGGTAATATTTTGGAATTTCTTCCTCAGGATTATCAGACCTGGTTAGATTTACGAGAACTGGAATGCAAAAGTGGGGAACGCTACATCACCCATGAAAGTGATGACCTGAGGTGGGAACAATATGCAGGAGAGCAGGGGCTGCCGTACCCCACACACCTGATCAATCCAAGTGCTACTCACAGTGACAGTCCTGAAACTGAAGAAACAGAGATGACAGCCCTCAGTGAGCGTGTCAGCATCCTCTGAGTTCCATCCCCTATAAGCTGTCAAAACACTGTGGAATTAATAAATACATACGGTCAGGTTTAACATTTGCCTTGCAGAACTGCCATTATTTTCTGTCAGATGAGAACAAAGCTGTTAAACTGTTAGCACTGTTGATGTATCTGAGTTGCCAAGACAAATCAACAGAAGCATTTGTATTTTGTGTGACCAACTGTGTTGTATTAACAAAAGTTCCCTGAAACACTAAACTTGTTATTGTGAATGATTCATGTTATATTTAATGCATTAAACCTGTCTCCACTGTGCCTTTGCAAATCAGTGTTTTTCTTACTGGAGCCTCAAGTTGGTAAGAGTCTATGGAACCTGTCCATGAAATAGTTCAGTTCTGTGTGTCCCATCGGTGTTGTTGTTATAAGCCAACTCTTGAAGAGTAGATTATTGCCAGTGTTCTATGAACAGCCCCAAAACTCATGTGGAAAAAGTGAATGATGGAAGATGGATGGGGGTGGATATACAATCCTAACACACAAATGCATGAGACTTTTACTGTATAGTTTCAAATCCTTTTTCTGCCTGGTGTGCCTCCGTATATTTAAACTCAAGTAAATGCACCTAGGCCACCTATTCTTAAGCCTAAATGCCTTAGAAATGTAAACTGCCATATATAGCAGATATAGTTCCCCCTTTCTTACGAAACCCTGCTGTACTCTGAAAAACCAGCAGTTAAGCAACCTTTTACCTTTGTGTATTTTTCAGTAACAAATAAATATTCTTGTCAAAATATATGTACATCGGACTGAATTATTTTCGTTTATAATTCATACTAGTGTTTTTCAGGCCAATAAGGAACAGGGGTATCTTCTCAAAAAGCCCAACAATTCTCATGGTCTAGAATTTAGCTTTAGCTACTCTGAAGTCGTAAAAGTATGTTTTCAAGTGTAGTGAAAGGCTTTCGGTCTTGCATGTCATCTAGTTTCCAACAGAAAAGAAAGCTTCCAAAGAAAAATGACCAGAACCAAACAGGATACTTGGAGGCATAAGTAAGAATATTGCAAATAGCAGTCTCAGTGTAGCTTCCTGATTTCGTCAATGAAGCCAGGGATGTATTAGAATAATGGCTCCAGTTTTGTTCTATGAGGTGTAAAAATTAAGGTCACAAACTTGTTGCAACGATGTTGCTAACTTTTTTTTTTTTTAATATCAGAGGGATTATTTATTAAGAATTTGTACCAACTGGACAAACAGTTAACCAAGTTTACTATTTGGAAGTGCTGGAAAGGCTGTGTGAAAAAGTTAGATGACCTGAACTTTTCACCAACAATTCATGGCTCTTGCATCATGACAATGCATCAGCTCACACAGCACTGTCTGTGAGGGGAGTTTTTAGCTAGTGAACAACTGTATTGGAAACACCCTCCCTACTCACCTGATATGGCCCCCAATGACTTCTTTATTTACCCGAAGATAAAGGAAATATTGAAAGGAAGACAGTTTGATGACATTCAGGACATCAAGGGTAATACAATAATAGCTCTGATGGCCATTCCAGAAAGAGTTCCAAAATTGCTTTGATGGGTGAACTAGGCGCTGGCATCGGTGCATAGCTTCCCAAGGGGAGTACTTTGAAGGTGACCATAGTGATATTCAGCAGTGAGGTATGTAGCACTTTTTCTAGGATGAGTTCGCTAACTTAATTGCAGACCTCGTATGTTATCTAAACAAGAAGGTTCTGAAGGGAACTACAAAAATACTTAAAGACTGGAAAATACATCCTAGAGAGAAAGACAACTGAAGTGAAGTTCTATAGCCTGGGAAAGAGGAGATTTAATAGATATGAGGTGTATGGAGTAGGTAATGTGGATAATGTGGGCTGTGTTTCTTTGTAGCAGGATGACAATGAATTATGTGTTATTGTTACTCTGTAAGAGAAAATAACTGATGAATGTTTGGAAGAATTTCATAAGTGTTGTGAAACATTTGACTATATTAGGTAAGTATGTTAAGACTACAGACATTATTTACACTTGGAGAGATGTAGGGGAGAATAGTTGATTTTCCCAATGGTTAGTTACTATTTTGTATTATCACTTACCCCTTATTCTAAGGGATTTGAAATTTATTCTAAGGGATTTGAAATTTATTCTGTGTAAGTCTCAGGACAGCATTCACACATTTTTAGCAGAAGAGGAAGCAACATCAACAAGTCACTCTGCCAGCAAGGCAGTCTGGATTGAAGCCAGGGGAAGGGGTGGGTCAACACTCCAGCTAAACTATTGTATTAACACATGTGGGGTGATGAGTGCCTGAACTAAGGCAGTAGTGAATAGGAAGGTAGCTGAAGAGGTACATATAAGGGATATTAATAGATGGAATCAGCAGGACTTGGTTACTGGCTAAATGTGGAATCTAAAGGAGTCCAGAATGAATCCTAGGTTTTGGCTTGGGTGATTGATGGAACTTTCATCAAAAGGAGTTCTAGCCTTAGCAAGGATGAGTTCACATTGAACATGTTAAATACAAAGTTTCTATAGGACACCAAGTTTGAGATAGCCTGCAGGTACTTAGATATGTGTCTGATATTTAGGGAAGAATTCTGGAGTTGAAGATACAGCCTTGGAAGTCACAAGTCCCCAGTATGTTGATTAGAATGACTCAGATCCATGGGGATAGGATGAGAAAGTGCACAAATCTGAGAAGTAGCGATATGGAAGTTTCAGTCAATAGAGGAAAAATACAAAGGAATGTTCAAAGATAGAATTAAGTAGAGAAATATTATAGAAGCCAAGGGAAGAAGTAAGTTCAAGAATGCAGTAGACAACAGTAGAAAATACTATGGAGAGAGAATGGTTTCAGGGTTTTGGGGAGACTGCCTCGCCAACTATTCCAGCAATTTGTAATGAACATGACTCCTGTTACATTCAGAGTAGTGGTGTCAGAGGGATCTCTGTGTGGCAATGCCAGTGACACAACCTGTTCTGCAGTGTCATTAAAGATGGGAAAAACAAAGTATCTGCCAATGTTCAGAAAAAAAGTCAGCCACTAAAAGTCATGTCACTTTCTTTTATCCAGAATATCAGTGATCCTGCAAAGAATTCAGTTTCACTGAATCAGCACCCACTTTTTATGCTAAACATCATCAATAAAGTCGCCCCGATTTCACAGCATGCCCCGTGGCATTCGTGCTATTCAATGCCATGGGCAGGTAGGTCAGTTGTCTGTTTAAAGCAAGAGGTGGACAGCATTTTTGATACAGAAGAGTCTTCTGATTCTGACAAAAATAAGAGAAGTGACAGAAGCATATTTTGGGGAGGATGTGTCCTCTGTCCTTGTCACAGAGGTGATATTCCTTAAACAGTGACATGAATTGCCCACGTAAATGCCATAAAAATTGCTGGTTGGTCTCTATATATCCTGGACCCTCAGAACAAACTGCACTACTCTTGCTTTTGGCCTGGGCAAGAGACAGTGCTGACAAAAATGTTTTAATGAGTGATTCTTTTAATGTTCATTATCCCTAAGGAAGAGCTGATCTTTGCCTTTAGTGACCTGAGACTATTTTGAGAAGAATATGGTCAGCCGTTCTATTGAATGTGTAAAGTAAGCACAGCAATGAGAAGAAGAAAGCCGCCTGTCACCTTCTCTCTATCTATTACCCAGGCAATGTTAAGGTTGACTGCCTCTGTGAAATGATTACGTTGTTCATGCTGTTTGTTTAGACCTCTTTAAGGAACCAAATACTGGTTTATCTAAAGATACATGAAGGCTCCTGGGGAAGGGCCGACTGTTTTCAGTTGCCAAAAGAGAAGACGGTCTTTCACCTGTGCCTTTTCTCATTGCCTGAAACACTGTTCTCTCTACCCTATCCCCTTGCCTGGTTAACGCCCATCAATCTTCACAGGAGACAGTCTCCATTGACACCTTTTTATCTTGTGTATGCGTCACACTTTCCTGCTGCTTTCATGTATTATATTTATTGTTAAAAACTGGGTATTTCAATTAATATATTGTAGCAACTCTGTGATGTGATCCCTGTCCAACCTCCCCTCATGGTTGTTGCTGTTTGTTTCTTCGGTAACTTTCCAGGATTAGTTCTCCAGAATCTGTCTCCCCCTGAAGGATGCAGCTACTGATGTCTCTGCTCAGTTTCAGTTTGTTGTTTGCTTTTTCAATTTTTATTTTTAAGTCTTGCTTCCTAGAGGCCACCTCTCGGAGAGCATAGATTAGTGGTCAGAAAATGATAGCTCAGCGACGGTGTGGAAGAACCTTGAGCCAATACGGCTTCCATCCTTTGCTGATGGATCCAAGTGTGGGTTAGGTTCAAGCAGTTGGTAAGTTTCTTTCCTCCAGATGCTTTTGCTCTGTATGTGTAAGGTCTTAACACTCACCCAGGCAAAGAGGAAATGCCTAAGGCTCAGTCTCTTCTGAGTGAGTATACAACTTTGTACATTCACGTAGCCTTTTAGCCACCAAATATATGGGGAAACCTTCTCTATCTCACAGTTAAATTTCTGGTGGTTCTACCAGTCTGTTCAATACCCCAGTTAGTATTGTAACCAGAGGACAGCCGTAATGCTGCCCTTCCATGATTGTTTACCACTGAGATTGCTATTGTTTTTGACAATAACCCTGGAAATAATTTTTTTCCACATTCTGCTCCAAGTCAAGTCAGCTCCCTCTATCAGTCAGGCTCCTGGTTTTTCTGCGCCTTCTCCACCCTAGTAGAACTACCTTGTCACAGGGCTGAGGGGATAGGGAAGGATGGCAGCAGGCTGAAAGGCCGCAGACTCCCATTGTTCTTACTGAGGTTTAGTAGTTTTTTCCTGAATAAAATTCATTGTATGCCCTTGGCCAATTTCCAAGTCCTAAAATGGTTGTTTTGGAAAATTTTGCCAGTTATAGCATTGCTCTTTGGGAAAAGGTTTGCTAAGCTTCTCACTCCACTGGAAGTCCCCCGAGATAAATATTAACGTCACTTTATGAATAGCTGCAGGACATTAAACAAACACCCTGAAAACTTATATAATCTATTATACATAAAAAGACAGACAGATAAAGTAGGAGAAAACATTCAGAGAATTCCAAGTTTTCCCATGTAGTCAAATTTCTCATGATAAGCTACTAAATTATTATGTAGTTAAATGTTAATTGTCTTGTGAAAGTGAAACATCTTATTTAAAATTTTTGTTTAATCCATTTCTCTCTCCTAGACTCTGAGTGTCTGAACAGCACGACTTCCGGTGCCCCAGTGGGTAAAACAGTTGCCTATCCACACCACAAGGTATGAGCGAGTGTGGGTGGGGCCCATGCGAGCCTGCAAACCCTTAGCTAACCTTGGCTAATGGCCGCATGCCGCTTGAGGAGAATGTGCCAAAGTGTTTTTCCACATACAAAAATGTGGCACTAGTGGGAACTAGTCTGCATGTTTTTCTGAGCATCTTTGTTCTTTTGTCCCCCTGGTTTGACTTGTTTCTCCTTCTCCCAGCTCTAAACTTTCCCTGCAGGTTCAGAGAAAAAATGTGGGTGTTTTTTGGTTGTTGTTTGTTGTTTTGTTGTTTTGGGTTATTTTTTTCCCCGGGTTTTTGTTGTTGTTTTGTTTTGTCTTTTTCCCTCAAAGGCTGAGAAACAACACTTCTACCTGACTTCTGATTCTTGCTTCTTTCAGACATATCCCACCACCACACTCCCAATTGTCTTTGTTTGATATCCACCAACAAATGATACTTTGACTTAAAACAAGCTCGGTTTCCCTCCTTCAACAAAGCAATATAAACAAGTTAGACTTTACTTGTCCTTCTAAGCAACATCTAATTTCCATCTTTTCTTTCTCTAGTAAATTCCTCAACTTTTTTTCCCTTTGGCTTCAGTGTTTATATCCTATGGTATAAATTTTTCATTTTTATCATCAGTGTATCTCTTCTCACATGAGTCATCTGCGGTCTCTAACTCAAAATCGGGGGATTTTTCTCAATATAGTGTTGAGGTTAGAGACAGGCTGACTTTGGCTTGAATTCTGGGTGACTATGAAAGTATCGCCATCTCATGTCTCCTTAGGGGTGTTGTGAGAGGTCAAATACAATCATGCATATAAAACTCTTCAGTGCATACTTGGCCCCAGGGCATTAAAAAGGTCATCAATAGGTGATATTTATTATTTTAGTCGTTGAACAACTATTTTTCACACGTTCTATGTGCTGGGAACATAGCAGATGAAAAGATAGATATGATTGCTGCCCATATTCCCTGTGACCTTCCTTCTCTGATGTCTCGCCTCCATTTATTTTGATGGGCTACTGGAAAGGGCATGAACTTTGACACTTAACAGGAATGGATCCAAATACTAACTCCAAATACTAACTTGTTGAGTGAACTTAAGACAAACTAGAGTCTCTGAGTCTACTCAAGAGCAGAATGGCAACAATGCGTATTTTAGAGTGCTGTTGGGACAACTAAGTAAGGTAAGTATGTAAATTTCTTAGCCAAATCTCTGACATATGTTGCAGCTCAACAAATGTTAATTTCCTCCTGTTCTGTAACTCTGTACACTTTCGCCAAGGTTTTCTTATTTTCTCCTTCTGATATGATTTATTTCTATGAATTCAACTATTACTTTAGCGAGGCCTGCCAAACTCATATTGGCCACCCCAAACTCTCAACAATCTAGTTTCATCTCTCCGCGGTTTCATAGAATATATCTATGTAGAGGTCACACCATGACAAATTTAATACCTCTAAAATCACTATTATCCTAAAATCAAATTAGCTGCATTGTAGATTTCTAAGTGAAGTCTTTTCTTTCAGGCTCTTCTATCTACACACCACCACTAGATTTATCTTCCTAAAAAAACTGCTTGCATCATTGTACTCACACATTCTGAAATCTTTAAAAGCTCTGCTTCTAGTTATCTTCAACATTAATGTAAGTTCCTTAGTGCTACAAAAGCTGTGGGGTCCATAAATTAATAAAACACTATTCAGTCAGAATTCTATGTATTCCACACATTTCTGAACAACAGATGTAAGTTTTAGGGCTGAGACAGAAACAACTTTCACTTCTTTGAAGTTCATTTCTTATTTCTATAGGAAGACAAGAAGCTGGACAGGACGACTTCTAACTTACCTTCTAATCATAGATATCATGAAAGTGGTTTAATTTGAATGTCAACAAGGCGTCAATGATGCAGATGTTTTCTAATTCACTGGGGGAAAGAGTATTTTGAAAAAGTCACATCCTTCCCTGGATCTCCTTTGTATAATAGATTGTGTGTGTCCAGGTTCTTTTGACAATAGATGGTTTCTTTGAGTAAAATCTGGGCTACTAGCCCCTCTCTACTGAAAAGTGTGGACATCTCTGCTGCAAAATTTTTTCTTTAACTTGAGTGAGTTTTTGAATTAAGATATGTTTTCCTGAGAAATGGAAGAATCTTCATGTTGTATGCTGTTTTAAATATAAAACCCTTGAATTTTTTGCCTTTTGAATTGTTTAGCCTAGCTTGGTATGAGAACTGAGGTTGAGCTTTACTTGCATTTTGGACACCTAGTGATCTCAATTTTCAAAGAGATTCAAATAGATTGTTTATATCTTCTCCTTAATATTTGTCTTCACACTTGAAGGTAGATAACTGTCTAGTATTGGTTAACTACTGGCTTCGACTACCTTCCACAGAGACAAGAATTATTAGAGGCAAATACCTGAGTGTAACCTATAAGTATGTCTCTCATGCAAAACCTGTAACATATTGGGTTCTTTGCAGGAGCTTTCACCACTCCAGATTGAGGCAGAGGAGCAGGAGGAATCACCTGAGTAAAGATACAGAAGTAACGATGAACCTGATATGAATAGAGGAAAAGCTCCTGATTAAGTAGAGGGTTAATATGAAGGGTAGACCCAGGAAATAACGTGTCCAGATTAAGTAGAACTAGATAATCAAACCTCAAAAACCAGGAAGAAGAACTCACACTTCATCCCAAAATAAGTAGGAATTTATTGGTGATTTTGTCAAGGGGAATTTTGGAATTCTTTATTTTGCACTTAAGGAAAGGTTTTTGTTTGGATTCCAAGAGTTTATTATTTTGTCTTACTTATAAAGACATTAAAAGGCATTTTTGAAAAAAATAAAAAAGGTAATACAAGCAGAGTCTAAATTAAACTTTCCTTACTTCCTTTTGAGGATAGAGAACTCTTTTATTATCAGATGTGAATTTTTCCTCACACTTGATTCTCTCTCTCAGACACATAGATAAACTAAGAACATCTCAGAGGAGAGAGTGGCTTGAAGTATGCTCTGTAGCAAAACTGTAAAATAAGCCACACTTGGAGTTCATAAAACTGTATCTTGTGTACGCAGAGAAATAACCATTAGAGCCAATTATCTTAGACAGACTGATGTTTCAAATTCTAACAAAGTTTTAGCCTCATTAACACATGTGCTTCATTTTATATCTTGGCTACCACATTTTATTGTTACAATTCATTAAAAATAATGTGAAAAATGAAAATGATCGTAAACTCATCATATAAGCAAAGGAAAAAAAATAATGCCTGGGTAATGATAACAACACTTTATATTTGCACAGCAACTTCCTTTTAAGGAGCTCAAAACATTTCACAAACATTATCTCATTAATCCTATGAGTACAGAAATAAAAAATAATTCCCTAGATCTCTGAGCTAGGCAAAGTGATGCATTTAAATAGTTCCAGTTGGTTTCCAGTGTTTCATACTGAATTATGAGCAAATGAAGTAAAATATTCAGATTCATTTATTATTATTTTAAAATTTATATACAGTAAAATTGGTCTTTTGGGGTGTACATTTCTATGAGTTTTAACACATATAGATTAATTTACTATCACCACATTAAGGATGCAAAACAGTCCTCTCACTTCAAAAAACTTCTTCAGAGTATACTTTGTAGTCAAACTCTCCCACTTATTTTTTTAAATAGCATTTTAATTTAAATTTCCCTCTAAGCATTACTTTAACTTCATCACTCAAATATCAATATCTTGTATTTTAATTTTGAAGTTCAAAATATTTTCTAACTTCCCTTCCGTCTTCCTCTTTGACTCGTAGATTATTTAGAAGTATATTTTAATTCCCAAATATATGGAGATTTTTCAGTTATCTTTCTGTTATTAATTTCTAATTTAATTCCATAATGATCAGGCAATATACTTTATATGATTTCAATTCTCTTGAATTTGTTGAGATTTGTTTTATGACCATGACATGACCTATTTGAGAATGTCCCATGTGTATTTGGAAATTATATGCATTCTGCTATTGTTGGGTGGAGTGTACTACAAATGTCAACTAAATCCTGTTGCTTGATGGTGGTGTTCAGTTCTTCAATATCCTTCTGGTTAGTGTTTGCATAGTATATGTTTTTCCATCTTTTTACTTAAATATGTATATATGTACACACACACACAAATTTCTTTTAGATATCATGTAGATGAGCCCTGGATTTTTAAAAATTCATTATGAAAATCTTTGTTTTCTAATTGGTATGTTCAGACAATTTAATGGAATTATTGATATATTTGGATTTAGGTCTACCATGATATCTTTTTTTTTTTCTTTTCATGCCTTCTGTTTTTTTCATTCACTTCTTTTCCCTCTCCTACCTTCTATTGAATTATTAGAATATTTTTTGTATTTCATTTTGATTTATCTGTTGAGTATTTTATAATATCTCTGCCATTTTTTTATAATGGTTGATCTATGGATTATAACATACATGTTTAACTTTTCACAGTGCACTTACAATTAATATTTTTCCTCTTCACGTGGAATATAGAAATTTTACTATAAATATCTTACAGATCCTTTTCCCTTTCCCTTTTGTAGTTGTAATACATATTTATATCTATATATACATTGAAAACCCCATCAGACTGTTACAATTTTTACTATCAACCATTCTACATATTTTAAAGAGACTAAGGAAAAAATTTGTTATCATACTTAACCTGATAGTTACTATTCCTGTCCCTTTTCTTTCATTACTGATACTCCAAGTTGCTTTCCAGTGCCTTTTTTATTCAATCTGAAGAACTCCCTTTTGCATTTAAGGGCATTTATGCTGGCAACAAATTCTCCAGTTTTCCTTCATCTGAGAATATCTTTATTTTGCCATTCCTGAAGGCTAATTTCATTGGATATAAACTTCTGGCTTGACATTTCTTTCAGTACTTTAAAAATGTCCCACTGCCTTCAGCTCACTGCTATCCAGGTTCTCATAAGATATCTGCCATCATTCAATATTGTCTCCCAAATGCATGCAATGTTTCATATTTCTCTGGCAGCTTTCAAGATTTTTTGCTTGTCATTAGTTTTTAGCACTTTGATTATGATGTTTCTGGGCATGGATTTCTTCACATTTTTCCTGTTTAGGTTTCACTGAGTTTCCTGCATCTCTAAGTTTGTCTTTGACCAAATTTGTAAAGTATTCAGTTGTTATTTTTTAAAAGTTTTCCTTAATCACACTCTTTCTATTATCCTTCTGGGACGCCAGTGACATGAATGTTCTACTTTAGTATTATCCCACAAATTTCTGAGAATCTGTCCATTTTTATTCAGCCTTTTTCCACATTGAATACTTTCTATTGATCTATGTTTAAGTTTACCAACTCGTTTCTTTGTCATCTTCATTCTGTTCTTGAATCCATTCACTGAGTTTTTAGGGTTGTTTTTGTTTTTTGTTTTGTTTTGTTTTGTTTTTTACAGTTCTAAAGTTTACCTTTGGTTCTGTTTTTCTATCTTCTATTATTTTGCCAAGATTTCTAGCTTTCCATTTATTTCCAGAGTATTTGGCATTACTTCTTGGATGTTATCCTGAACATTTTGAATATTATGTTTTTTGTCTTATTTAAAACTTATGAAGAATATTGGTTTTATTATTTGTTTCTGGATTTTAGTAATACCGATCCTGTTAGATTCAGATTACAAATTCCTCCTTGCTTTCTGTAGACTGTAGTTCCAAAGTCGGTTCCGTTTTTAAAACCTTTGCAGTGCTAGTTGGACTTGGACTTGTGTTTTGTGTGCACCACTCAGTAGCAGACTAGGATCTGGGAAGTGCTCTATACCACAGTTTAGTTCTCAAAGCCTTAGCTATGCTGATTAGCCATATTTAAGCAAGTACAGCTTGTGACTGAACCCAAGGGTTTATATACAACTTTCTGGAATGAGTTTCCTGAGTTTCCTCTTCTCTCTGATCTCCCTGATACCTTCGGTCTCACAAGAACCCCTTTCGTGGTCCTCTGGCTAGTAAGCCATGACTTTAGATTCCCCACTCGGCTGCATAATTTCTATGACTGTGCGTGTCTCCAGGGCCAAGCAGCAAGAATATACATGTAAAGAAAAAGAGACAATGGTGCAATTCCCTACACTCTTGAGACCAGAATTCCTCTGGTCAAAGGGAAGTGTTCCCTCATTTGAGCTTTAGCTGCCTGCCTGACAGTCACTGCCCATGCTGTTACTGCTGCTATGGGGTTGCATATGGGCTGGGATGAGAGACAACAGAGAAAAACACAAGACACAAGATTTTCCCCACTTTCTCTGACTCTGCGGGGCTCCTTTCCTGCTCATTAGCCAAGAAATAGAGAACTTCTCTTGGAGATGTTTCTGTTCACATTCATTACACAATCCCAGGTTTCAGGTTGCCTTTGAGTTTTTGCAAGAGATGTTGAGAAGAAAAAAAAAAGGGAAGTTCATCACTGGTTTGGTGGTATTTCAAGTTCTAGTTTCTTTGCCCATATGTGCGCTACCATTTACTTTTCAGAGTCTTCCATGGGCTGCTCTCTGCATTATATCCAGGGATTTTAGCCGCAGTTGGGGGAAGAGACAGGGTGGAATGTGTTTATCCCATCTTGATTGGAACCAGAAACCAAGGTTTAGATTTCTTGAGTCCTCGTCATTAAACCAATCTTGAAAGTATGCTTTAGTCTAGAGACTAAAAACAAATGTCCAAACAATAATAGTATGTAAGATTTAAGTAACAAAGCTGCCAAAAACTAAAGCAGTTCATTTAACCCTGCCATATAACCCTAGGTATTTTATATATTTTTACTTTACAGATAGGGGGTTGAGGTACAAAGATATTAAATAACTTACCCAAGGTCAAAAAACAAATAGCTGACGGGAACGTCAGGATTTGAATCCAAGAAGTCTGGCTTCAGAGACCAAGCTCTTAATCACACACATGTGCTTAGTTCTCTATTTCTATTTTCACTTTTGTTTCAGTGTACATGATATTGTACATTTATGTGAGAACCCTAAGTACAACTGTTATAGCTACAAACTTAACTTATTTTACCCTAAGTTTAGGAAGGAGTAAAGATTAGTTGGCAAAGAGATGATGTTACCACTTCTCAGAAGAGCTGAGAAAATATTTCGGGAATCAAAACAATTTTAAAGTCCCATTGATCCCTTAAAAACATGTGTGTATCAGCTGGATTTATTCACACTGTCCTTGTTTTCCCCTCAGATTTTTAAATTCTACTGTTAACTGGAAAAGCATATGGAGGGCAGGAGGTTTCTGTAAGAATCAACCCCTGCTGAGAAAAAAAAAAACGTTTTTTATTAGAATCAGTAGCTGTCACTTATCCATAAATTACTACTCCAACTATGGCACTAATGTAGTGCTATAAAATATGAAATCTGTGGAGCAAGGCTGGTCTTGGGCCACCACAAGATAAGTACAGAGATTGAAAGTCTAGGAATTTTTATGGTAATTTCATAATTTTATGTTGTTGAATATAATAATTAAAAAGTAGACTTGTATTTTATTGTCCTTGTTTTTATTTTATTCTTATCATAATTCATTTTACTATAATTTCCAAAAGTATAATTGTGCAATGGGTTGGAAATTAAAACAAAGAACTGGTGTCAGCAAGCAGAAAGAATTAATCCACACGGCACTAGCAGAGCCAAACACAAAACACTGAAAATTGCAGTGGAGAAATACTGGTTATTTTATTATGAATGGCGCCCCCCAGAAGAATGGGAAATAAATGCTCAAAAGTCCGAACTCCTCGATGGCTGTGGTTTTATAACCACGTTTAATCAGAAAATCTCTTATCTACAGATTACATGGGGGCAAAGTCACAAGACACTGTGGGTTAGGGGTTCCAGGTCGAGCTGGAGGCTGATTGGTCGGAGGTGAGGTAAGGGTAATAAATCATTTATTCAGGTCTTGAGGATGGTTCTGAGGTCTGTTCTGGTATCCCTCTGTCTGATTTCATGGGAAAGTAGCAAGGGGGTCCTTCCACCTTAGAGCTCAGGAGTTGGAACATTACTTAGGTCAGGACCTCTGTAGCCTGTCAGAGGTCCAGAAACTGTGACCATTAGCCTGGTCTGGGCTACTGTTTTCTGCTGCCTCCGGGGTTGCTGATTATCCAGGGAAAAGACTAGGTCTTTGAGGGATATCTTTGTATCTATTAATATATCTATGTATTTATAACATCTATGTCTACATTTATATCTATATCTATATCAACATCCTCTATATCTATATATCTATATCTGAGAAAGAGATGATTTCTACAGCTAGGATTTAAAGCTAAATTTAATCAAAGTCATAAGAGCCCTTGGTTTCTCTTGTTCTTCACCAGAACCAGTTTGAGAAATGCTACCCTAAAGCACAGTGACTACCTTTTAATTTTAAAAGAAACAACGACAACATTAATTAGAACAGAGTCCCTGACATGGTTTTCTTTCCTTAATGGTTCTTAAAGTTTCTATAAAGTATGCCTGAATTTTAAATAAGGTTATGTTTGTAAGAGGCAAAGACCTGGGGAAAGGTTCCAAGAGCTGATTTTGAATCTGCCTGAAAGCTGGTGTTTATACGGATCATTTCTTTTCCTTGGCATTTTAGGATTTGAGGGTAAGTCCCTACGTCCGGTAATGAAGACCCCAAAGGCTGGGACAGCAGGGAAGACCACTGAAGCCAGACAAGAGCCGGGTCTGGATTTCTCAGGGGGCCGGAGGTCCTTTTGGAGCAGCATGGCACCACCAACTCAACCCTTGCAAGACAAAGACAAAAGAGAAGGAAGTGGAGGCAAGTGCATCTCAGCTCATGTTCACTATTTTCCTCATTACCCAGCTCAGTCAGTGACAAGCAGCTCTTCCTCTTTTAATCTAATCAGCTCAATTAACATCCTACTAACATTTTATTTTTCACCCGCATGCTTCATAAACATTGATGTCTGGTTAAACATGACAATCAACCAACTTCTCTGGAGGTTCCCTTAAGTATCTAGAATTAGATCTTAATGTAAGGTAATGTATTGCAACAAACACTAAATGTGTTCTTGGAGAAACAAACTGTCTACAGTGTGGAGATTGTGTTCCTTGTGACAAAGTTTTATAACCACGTTTAATCAGAAAAACTCTTACCTAAATTTGTTCAAGACTTATTTTCTTTTTTTTTTATTCTAATTCATTTGATCTCAAGTATTGTAAAAAGAAAAATATTTACAGAATTGGAAAATTGGGACATATAAATGTCTCCATTTGTTCTAACCAAAATATTAATAAGAATTAGTAAGAAAAAAATACAGAAAAGAAAAATAAGTCATTACTTATATGAGTATATATCACCTTCTATGAATTAGTCCATCAATGTTGGTTTATAGCCTTCAGATATCAGTTACCTGCATATATCCAAGTTTTTCAGTCTACTTGAGCCACACTATCCTGTAAAAATTAAATCAGTGTTCTTTGTAAGGTAGGGAATAGTGTTCCATCCAGAATTTCCTGGAAATTCTTGGGGATAGTCTGAGATTTCTCCCAGTGTGACATCTCTTTCAGCTTGCAAAAAATATTTTTGATCTCCCTGTGTTTTCTCTAGTCTGCATTTACTCAAATGTGGAACATAGCCTTTAATTTCCCCAAATTATCACTTCTTTGAGGCATCTGCATTTTGTAAACCTTTCCTGAAGACGGGTTGGTAATAGTTTCTACTTAAATAAACTGCCAGGTGTACAGTAAATATCTAATAAATGTGGTTATTATTTGTTTAGGGATAATAGTATGGGGTTACATCACAGCAGATAGAATAAAATGAAATATTAGACATCCCTGTTCCCTTGAAGTTCCTCTGGCCTGTTTAACCATGGGCATTTCTTACTAGGTCAAACTTGCTTCTATAACCTACTTATTATTCTTTCAATCTCGCTCTCCATATCTCAATTCCTGTTACTTTTATTAGGCAGGGGAACTCAATGCACACTCTCTCTCTCCTTTGTCTCATGGCACCCATGTCCTATGGTATAGTGAAGAGGAGAGAAGATTGGGGTTATATATGAGACCAGTAATCTTTTGATAGATCCTGTCATCTTCCAAACCCATGTGAATAAGCAGGATTTATTCTACTACCCTAATAGCTAGAATCAAAAAGGCCAATCAATTGTGAGATTAAGGGTTAAAGTATCTCCCAAATTATAATTTGATTTTACACAAAAACTGTTTCCAGAAATGAAACCACCATGGAATCCAGGAGAATTTGATAGTGTGAAAAATTACTCTTAGAAAACTATCAAATATTGCTCTACAGTCAATCTTCTAATAAGGTGCAAGCAGCAAATTTGACAAGAACTAAAGATATTGAATTTACTCATTATAATCAATTCACTTACAATTATATTGAAAACATTCTTTCCAAAGGGATAAAATCTGATACTAATCGATCTCTAAGAAAAAAGACTTCTAAATATTTAACCAAACGAATTCTTCTATTTAATGAGTTTTTAGAGATTGCTTATATATTAGTTTCCTAGAGCTGTCTTAACAAATTAATAGAACATCTCACAGTTCTGGAGGCCGGAAGTCTAAAATCAAGATGTCAGACGGCTGTGCTCCCTCCGAAGACTCTAGAAAAGAATCCTTCCTTTCTTCTTCCAGCTTCTGGTGACTCCAGGTTCCTTTGGCTGTGGCTGCATAATTTTTAATCTCTACCTCAGTCTTCACATGACCTTCTTCTCTGTGTCGCTCTTCTATGTGTCTCTTCGAAGCATCTGTGTCATTGAATTTTGGGCCTACCCTAATCCAGGATGGTCTCATCCTGAGACTTTTAACTTAACATCTGCAAAGACCATTTTTCCAAATAAAGTCACATTCGGAGGAGTTAGGATGCAGACATATCTTTTTGAGATTGCAAGTCAACCCACTACAGCTGAGAAAATGGATAATACACTGAGTTGGAAGAAAAACTTTTCTAGCAAAATTTCATTAACTGGGTGGAATTAATGTAAGTATGAAATAGTAAAATAATATTTGAAAATCTGATTCTATTTTAGAATATATAATAATTTTAGCAAAGCTAACAATATATTAAATGACTTATAATATCAGTAAAATGAGAATGGTGCCCTGTAAATTTGAAGGCAGTCTTCTCTTTTCCCTTTAAGAGTATTC
The DNA here is from genome assembly GCF_057876585.1 of Rhinolophus sinicus. Taxonomy (NCBI): domain Eukaryota; kingdom Metazoa; phylum Chordata; class Mammalia; order Chiroptera; family Rhinolophidae; genus Rhinolophus; species Rhinolophus sinicus. The sequence goes on from NC_142503.1 coordinate 122,893,597, forward strand.
TTTATATTATCATCATATATTATTATGTAAGATTGCTGAGATGGTTAGCAGATACTTTTATCAAAGGTAAAGTCAATTTGAGTTGAGCCCTTTTGAATAATCCAAAATTAGTTAAGTTTGAATTTATAAAATATAACTCATATGTGTGTTTTTTTTAAGTTGAATGAGGAATTCCATAGTTGAAGAACTAAAACTTACCTCAATTCACTTGGAAATTTGCTTATTTCACACATATTCTTATAGGTTAATATTATTCCATATTCTGGAAGAAGTCACAGTCTGATGAGATTAAAAGGGGATAAAAGGATATTAAAGTTTTAAATCTTGGCCTACAATATCACAGATATATTAGAAAATCAGTAATTTCTAACTAATTGGCTAAGCAAACTAAAATTAATTACTTTTTTATATTAGAAGATAATTAACACTAGAAACATAAGGTCTTTGATACTTACTTGGCTAAGTTAGGTTTTGATCTGAGAATTCTCAGCCACCCTTAGAGTAAATCAGTAGGCTATCATAATGTGCCTTTAATTATATTCATAAATATTCGTTTGGAAAAATGTATCATAGTTTCTATTTCAAGAACAAAAGGTGGAATTTCAAACCTTGCTTTTGTCTAGAATGTTTGGTTTGAGGCTATTCTTTTCAAGACCTTTCTCTGAGGAGATTATTGTGCTTTAATAGTTCAGTTACTGAAACGTAACAAATTTGCTCTATTGAATTATAAACAATTTATCTATGGAGTATTCTACTCAGACTGAAGGTGAATGATTTTAACTTGGTTTAATAGTTTGCCTCATCATTTTCCTGAGACCACATTAGCGTGGGGAATTAATCAAAGGATATGGATCAAAACAATTACCAACATAAAATATCAGTGGTTTTAATAATCACCAGCAAAATTGTCAGAGTGCCAATCCTGAGCAATAGCATTGGCAGACTTTTTTTTAGCATTTACTATTTGTCAGCCACCATCAGCACTTTACATGCATTAACTCATGTAATTCTCATAACAGCTTTATTATTATCATTCCCATTTTATAGATGAGAAAACTGAGGAGCAGAGAGAATAAATAACTTATAGTGAGGAAGTGACAGAGCTGAGATGTGAACCAGGTGGTCTGGCTCTAGAGTTGTCTCAACCCACCAAAACTTTGTTTTTTTTGCGTAATACTATGCAACAAACATTTTTTTCTAAGCTGCAACATTATTTGAAAATGCTACTTACTTACATAGCTGTACAATATTCTTAGATTTTTACTGTAATTTATTTTACTATTTCTCTATTGTCTATTTAAGTTTTCTGGGGTTTTATTTTTGCTATTATAAATAATATTTATACAAATGTCAGACCGATATTTTGTGATTTTCTTTTTAAAAGTGGAATTGACAAACACAAGAATATGAATGGTCTAAGGTGCTTAGTACATTATGCCAAAATCTTCCAAAAAGCTATTATCATACTAGCTAGATAACTAAACATAGCATGAGAGAATGTGGTAAGTTTGGGGGAAGGCCATGGAAGAGTGGCAGAGACTGAGGGCAAAGAAGGACCCAGACCATGAAGCGTCCAGGATAACCAAAAAATAGATCTTAAGCAGTCCCAGTTTTCTGATTTGGCAGTCAGTCCATTGGATTACCAGAAGAGAAATCAGATGAAAGAACTAGGCATTTGGGGAGGAAGATAATGAGATCAGTTTTAAATATATTAAATACAAATTGTGCATGGCATATCCAGATGGTGATTTTAGATTTTCTGGTCTAGGACTGAAAAGTCAGGGCTTCAGATGGAGATTTGAGTCATTATGGTATATTAGGCCCCGAAAGACTGGTTGATTACTCAAAGTATATTAAAGGGAAGAGTATAGAGTTTTGGGAACAACAATATTAAGAAGAAATCTTATAATCTAGCTTCTCCAAACCAAAAATTTTTGAAATATAAATAACTGTAATTTTGCGATAACTAGCACTAATCATATAATCACATCCTGGTTCTGAATTTGTGAATTTCCGACTGACTCATGTATATATATCAAATGGATTTCAAATGTTGTTAGAGAAAAACCCAATAATTTTGCCTTTAAAATACACATTTAGAATTTAAGAAATTCAATTTTGCTCTAAAAGGGAAAAAATTTATAATAAATTAGAATAGCAACATGATACATACACTCATCTCAACAACCAGGAATTTGGGGTAATTACCAAATTTTGAGAAATTAGTATGATTTTGCTATTCTCTAGCCAGCAGACAATGAAAAGAGAAGGCGCCCCCCTCCCCAACCCCCATGCTGAAAGACATTTTTATCTACAGGAAGATCCCATCTAAACGATGTAGATTTGTATACTTTGCCACCTTGTGGTCGGTGTTGTTATTTACATGACTCCATCTGTACCGTGGTTTGAAGATTTTCCTGTTAAAATGACTAGATGTTCTCATATATTTAATTAAGAACAATACCAGCAAAAATATATTAGAATAGACTTGAGTAACCTTGGCTAAAAGACGACCATGCCCAAGATGAACACCTAGCTGATGAATTTATTATGGACTGATACATCTGCTTGATAACCTTTTCTGGACCTTTCTTAAATGTTTGGGTTTTTTCCTACATGTTGCTACAGCAATTATTTTGACACAGAATAAATGTTAATGAAAATAAGAAAAGTGTTATTACTTTGCAGTGCAAATATTGGCATAATCTTTTTTTTTTTGCATTTCACTAAGGCATTAAACAGAAAATAAAACTCATGACATCATGCATATGGAGGATATGTGTGAAAAAATGAGACAACTCTGTAAAACTCAAACCAAAGTTTCATGAACTCTTAGGCTAAGCTCTAACTTCTATATTTTCTAGTTCAATCTATAAGAAACAGCTATATTAGAGAAATGAATTTTTAAATGTTTCTAGAGATTCAATAGCCATTGCCAGATAATTATGTGTACAGATGCATTTTTAAGAGGTTTGGGTTACTTGGAAGATTAATACTGTACATTTCCTTATATTTTTGTTTCATCTTGTGATTGCTTTTCACGTGAGGTTTGATTTTCCTATGTTTGTAAATCTACAAAATACTCAAACATTTTTCTTGGAAACTACGCAGAGAACATCGTCTTAGTTTCAGTGCTCTTTCTCAGGCATGAACAGAACTTTTTGCCATTCCAAGTCACTAGTCCCCTGTATCTTGAGGCAATAAACTAGGTTTTGAACAACAGTGTAGTAGGCATGGTAATTCTTAAGCTGCATTTTGTTTCTCAAAATACATGAGATACTATTAAAATTTAGTGAGCTGAACATCTGGGCTATTTTTATTTCCTTTAAAGAAATCTGTGCGCTTTTGACTCATTTAAGCTTTGGTGATAGGGTTGATAGACTGCATATTTACTCATGTTATTCAACTTAAGGGACTTTCCCAAAGTTACACCAGTAGTAAGGAGCCATGTACAAAACTCTTGAAAATACACAGCTTGATTACCAGATAAAACATGGGGATAAATGATTATCATTCTATCTCTATCATTAGAAAACCAACCCAAATTACAGATGTTATCTTTATGTTAGGTCCATAATGCTTATTCTACATGATGGGCTCTCAGGAATTATTTTGGCTCATGTGTCCAATAAAGGGCGCTGGAGTCCCTTCAGAACCATTGAGTAGCCATGGACACACAGGTTTCTGCCACATGTTTTTCCCCCATTACCCACCAGCTTAAACTGGGATGAGGTTGATTTCTTAGAGGATATATTGTTCTCTGCTATATATTGGGAACAAATTGTAGTACCTTGTTAAACTTTAACTCTGAATTGGGGAGGTTGGGTTTTTCCTCATAGAATTGAGGCTTTCGTTATGAGGTGAGGATGGTCATAGCAGGGATACATTGAAAACCATAAGAATAAAAAGGGATAAAAGGAACCACTTTTTTTCACAGACCAGGGAAATTTGATGTAAAAATAGTAGCTCCATACCTTCAAGTTACATTGTATGTCATGTAATAAAGGACTAGTTTAAGAGGGAAAAAAAAACAGTTTAAATGAAAGCTGGATTTAAATCCTAGCTCAAGGGGAGACCAGTTAGCTCAGATGGTTAGAGTGCAGTGCGCTTAACAAGGTTGCCAGATTGATCCCCACATGGGCCACTGTGAGCTGCACCCTCCACAACTGGATTGAAACAACTACTTGACTTAGAGGTGATGGGTCCGGAAAAACCACACTTAAAATAAATAAGAGTTGAAAAAAAAAACAATCCTAGCTCAACCATTTCCTATTTAATATTTTGGCAAGTTATTAAATGTCTTCCAGTCTCAGCTTTCTCATATGTAATATAAAAATAATTATATTTGCTTCAAGTGAACTCATGGATATTAAATAGAAAAATATTAAAACTTACACAAATGTATGAGTCAGGATAGCCTAGACTATTCTGCTGTAACAAATAAACCTGAAAATCTTAGTAGCTTATAGGACACGAAAAGGTTTATTTCTTGCTCATATATAGTCTGATGCAAATCTGATGAGGCCCTTCTCCGAGAAACGACACAGAGATCCTGGGTTTCTAGCAACGCAAATGGGAGAGGGCACACAATAGAAAGCACACGCACGTTTTGCTTTCTAGGACAGGAAGTGTCACATCAGTTCTCCTAATGTTTAATTGCTGAAAGATAGTCATGTGAGCTTATGGGATCTGATACATGGAAACTGAGAAATGTAAATGAGCACATGGATATATTGCAAAAACCAACAATGTCTACTATAAGCAATGCATTTTTTATTGTTGGAAAATTAGAAAGTATGGACGCACATGAAGAAAAAATATATATATTAAGTCCAATCCCATTATCTTTTAAAAATTTCAGTATTTTTTCAAATTTTTCTACACATGCATTTTTATATCATTTTAAATGAGTCTCCAGGTTTTTAATACATGCTGTTTCCTTCTCCTTTGGAGACTCCATCCATTTCTCTTTCACTCAAGAAAAACATGCAAATTGGGAACAAGAGTGATATTGTAGGGATAAACTTAAATCTACTCAAATTTCTTTAAAATGCACATCAATTACACATTTCTGTAATTATAGGTTAATAGATTACTTGTGATACAGCTTTTACCCAAGACCATGAAAATGTGTCCTGATCCAGAGGGTGAAAACCCCTGCTTGTAGAACTCGCCAGAAGAGTTAGGTAGTGATAAAAAAAAAAAAAAAAGCCATTAAACTTGGAATATATTTCCCTGGCTACCCATGTTGCTACCTTAATTTTACATGATAAAATAATGTGTATGATTTTTCATTGTTTCCTAGTGATGTTTATATACGCAATAAGTCAATTGAAGTCAAATTCAATAAATCCTATGTTTCTGTTCAAAACAAATTACAGCGGATACAAATTTATTTTTCTTTCTCTGGTCTCACTTCAATCGGGTAGCTATTATAAATAATACAAAACAAACATTTTATTATAGAAAATTTCAGAAAATAGCATCACCTCTCACAACGTTACAGAAATATGTGGGTATTTGGAAACCTTAAATAGAAACTTCTAAGAATATCCAAATAGACAGGAGAAGTAAGACTGATTTTTTTAAATAACGTTTTCTCATTTTTAACGTTAAGGTAAATGTTTCATTACAGATTAACCAGTGATAGATAGATAGATAGATAGATAGATAGATAGATAGATAGATAGATAGATATACAGTTTTTTAAAAACATGTCTAAATCCCAGGAAACATTAAACTTCTATTATATATCTGTCAGAAGCCTACCATATCACTTAAGCAGCTAGAATTAACAGGGAAAGATAGAGCGAGAAAGAGAGACAGAGAAAGAAGATAGAGAGGGAAGGAGAGTTGGAGAGAGACAAACAGCTATGAAAAAATAAAATATAGGCAAGTAGCTGCTCTAATTCTTGGAGAGCCTCCTGTCCCCAAAACCAAATCACATATAACTTAGTTGTACTTCATGTAACTTAATTGTATTTTATGTTGATGAGCCCATTATATTATTAAAATAAGAATATTTATTCTTGAACCAGTTAAAGCAGATTTCTCATCTTTCAAACACACACGCATGCACGCGCACACACACACACAGGCACAGGCACATGCGCGCACATGCCCTCATTTTCTCAGTGTTTCAAGAAAACCTACTGTGTGTAATAAAGGTAATGTATTCTCTGTAGATAAGTGTGAAGATAAGCAAAACAGGAGTTGAATTCTGCCTGGTGTGACTTGATACAACCAAGATAATACTAAAGAGTGTATTTATCCTTTTATTTATTTATTTTTTAAAAGCAGCATTTATAGTGAGCCCGTGTTCTCTGGGGATTTATAGAGACACAATAAAAAGATATGATTCTCAACCTGGAAAAATTGGAGTCCAGCAGTGGAGATTCACAGTGTTCCAAACCCTGGAGAATTCTACTTTGGACTAGAAATATCTGTCTAGGTTGTGGGCTGCCTGGAATTAATCATTTCTGCAGTTGCTGTCAGTATTCCATGTAGCCCTTCCTTATCATTATATTGTTAGAGTTCTTGAGAGAGAGAGAGAGAGAGAGAGAAAGAGAGAGAGAGAGAGAGAGAACTCTGGTCTCTTCTCCTTGTAAGGCAACAGTCCCATCATGGGGGTGCCACCCCCATGACCTCATCTGAACTTAATTCCTAAAGCCCCCATCTCCAAATACCACACATTGGGGATTAGGGCTTCAACATATGAATTTGGGGGGACACAAATATTCAGTTTATAGCCCTTGCACAGGGTCACTTTTAAAAAGGATATTAATGATAATCTAAGTGTTTGATTTCTTGGTAAAATTTCAGCTAAAATATGAAATGCAAGCATGTTCTTTTGCCCAATTACGATAAATAGGTTTGAATCCTCTTTCCAGAATTCGAATCAAATGGAGAGGTCTCACCCAGGTCAAGTTTTCTAAAACATTCTAAACACTCCATTGACCTACATCTTTGTACATTGTTAGCAGCTGAAAACATAACATCGTAGTATGCTAAAGCTGGAGTTACAAAGTGCTTTGATACAGTCCTAGAGACCTGGTTATGCTTAAAGAGCTTGGCAAAATATTCAGTCCTGCATATATGTATTGACTTTTCTCTATGTGTTTTGTAGGCATTGTGCTAAATAGTGAGGACTCAACCCTCAAGTAGATTTTAATCTAGAAGACTGAAAAAACAAAGGCACACTATGTCAAGACTCTCAGAAATAACAGCCTGTAGCCTTCCACAGAAGTCTGCCTCTGGAAGGGAACTGAAGCATCTGGCCCAGCCCTTCACTGTGCAGAAGAGGAAGCTAAGGCTTACCGGAAGTCACTCATTATGAACCCGCCAGTACTAGAACCCAAGGCTTCTGATGGTCCTATGAGCTTTGTTTGTTTGTCAGGGAGTAGGTACATTTCTAGGATACTAAATTCATGTATTGATATGTTTGGGGATATTTTAAGTTTTTTTCTTTAAGATTTTTATTAAAAATACCACTAACCTACAATATTGTGTTAGTTTCAGGTGTACATCAGAGTTATTCAACGTTTATATACCTAAAGAAGTGATCGCCATAAGTCCAGCTACTGTCTGACACCGTACCGCGCTATCACAATATCATTGACTATATTCCCTATGCTATACATTATATCTCCATGACTTACTTGTTTTATACCTGGCAATTTGGACCTCTTACTCCCCTTCCCCTTTTCCCTCCTTTTAAAAATTTTCAATTACAGTTGACATTAAATATTATATTAATTTCAGGTGTACAGCATAGTGGTTAGACACTTGTATTATTTAAGAAATGATCTCTCTGAGTAGTCTAGTGCTCACCTGACACTATACATAGTTATTACCATGTTATTGACTATATTCCCTGTGCTTTACTTTACATCCCCATGACTATTTTGTAACTACCAATTTGTACTACTTAATCCCTTTACCTTTTTCACCCTGCCCGCAACTCCCCTCCCATCTATCAGTCCAACAAATCTAGTACCCATCTGACGCCATACATAGTTATTACAATATTATTGACAATATTCCTTATGCTATACCCTACATCCCCATAACTACTTTGTAACAACATATTTGCACTACTTATTCCCTTCCCCTCTTTTCACTCACACTCCCAACCCTCCTCCCATCTGGCAGCCATCAAAATATGCTGTATCTATGAGTTTGTTTCTGTTTTGTTAATTTTTTTCTTAGATTCCACATAAGCAAAATCACATTTCATCTGTCTTTCTCTGTCTGACATATTCCACACAATACCCTCCAGGTCTATCTGTGCTGCTGCAGATGGCAAGAACCCATTCCCTTCCATAGCTGAGCAATATTCCATTTTATATATGTGCCACCTCCTCTTTATCCATTCTTCCATCGACAGACACCCAGGCTGCCTCTACATCTTAGCCATTATAAACAATTCTGCAATGAACATATGAATGGATGCACACATCCTCTTGAAGTAGCATTGTAAGTTTCTTCAGATAAATACGCTGAAGTGGGATTACTAGGTCCTTCATTGTCTCTTCATATAGCTTTTCTTTTAAAGTCGATTTTGGCTGCTATGAGTATTGCTACTCCACCGGTTTTTGTTTGTTTGTTTGTTTCCATTTTCATGAAATAGCTTTTTCCATCCAGTTACTTTCTGTTTGTATGTGTCTTTCAGTCTGAAGTGAACCTCTTATATGCAGCATATGTAAGGATCTTGTTTCCTTATCTATTCAGCCACCCTATGTCTTTTGATTGGAGTATTTAGTTCATTTACACTAAAAGTAATTGTTGATAGATATGTAGCTATTGCCATTTTATTATTCATAATTTTGATTTTTTTTTTCCATCTTAAAGTCCCTCTAACATTCCTTGTAATACTGGTTTGCTGGTGATGAACTCCTTTAGCTTTTTCTTGTCTGGAAACTCTTTGTCCTTCAATTTTAAATGATAACCTTGCTGGGCAGAGTACCCTTGGTTGTAGGTCCTTGCTTTTCAGTACATTGAATATTTTGTCAATTCCTTTTGTCCTGCAAAGTTTCTGTTGAGCAATCAGCTGACAATCTAATCAAGGCTCCCTTATAAGTTACTTTCTTTAACTTCTTTTAGGATTCTCTCTTTGTCTTTAACCTTTGCCATTTTGATTATAGTGTGTCTAGGTGTGCGCCTGTTTGGGTTCATCCTGTTTGCGACTCTCTGTACTTTCTGGACTTCTACGTCTGTTTCTTTCTAGGAAAGTTTCTGTCATTATTTCTTCAAATAGGTTTTCAATTCCTTGCTCTCTCCCTCTCTCTCTTCCTTTCTTTTGGTACTGCTATGATGCGAATATTGTTATGCATCTCTTAAATGATCTTCATTTTGGATTCTTTTTTCTTTTTGCTATTCTGATTGGGTGTTTTCTGCTACCTTATCTTCCAAATTGCTGATTTGATCCTTGTTTCATCTAATCTGCTGATGATTCCTTCTAGTGCATTCTTCATTTCAGTTACTGTAGTCTTCTTCACTTCTGACTGGTTCTTTTTTATGGTTTCTATGTCCTTTTTTGTTTGCTGTCTCTTTGCTGAAGTTCTCACTAAGTTCCATGAGCATCCTTATAACCACTGTTTTTAACTCTGGCTCTGATAAGTTGCTTACCTCCATTTCATTTAGTTCTTTTTCTGGATTTTTCTCCTGTTCTTTCATTTGGGACACATTTCTTTATTCCTTCATTTTGGCTACCTGTCTGTGTTTGTTTCTGTGTATTAGGTAGATCTGTTATGTATCCCAGTCTTGACCACATGGCCTTATATAGTAGGTGTCCTTTGGGGTCCAGTGGCACACTTTCGCTGGTCACCTGCTCTGTGTCCTCCAAGAGTGTCCCGTTGTGGGGGTTGTGTTTGCCCTCCTATTGCAGTTGAGTCTTGATTGCTATTGACATGTCAGTAAGTGCGATTAACGCTTAGGCTGACTGGCTGTGGGGTTTGGCTATGTCCACAGCTTACAGGGTGCTGTGGGGGCTTACCCCACTGAGTAGGATTTGCCCCAGTGGGATATGGTGCCTGTTGAGACCACCCCTTTTGTGTTTCACTTGTGGGACTAATTGGGGGTTGTTCTGGAGTTGTCTGAAGCCATCCTCCAAGTATGTTGGTTCTGGTCCTTCTTGGGATGGGTTCTGGTGCAGGCCCAGGTCACCCACTGCCTGTGACTATTTGGGGACTAACCTGGTAGGAGCTACAAAACAATTTGTGGTTGTTTGCTGCCTGTGCTAAATCTGGAGGCATGTGGAAGAGGCCATGCTACAAACTGAGGAGATCTGTTACCAGTACCAGGCCTGGAGTAGCTCCAAAAAAAAGTCAGGACGCCCCAAGGCCTGCTGCCACCTGCCAGCTCCCTTAAGGTTTAGCCACTGATAGAGTGTCATGTGTTATATAAGTTGTGTGAGTTAGGGTAGCAGGGAATCACTAGAGTGGGAAGAGTTTTGGTTACCAGGTTAATGTAAATTCTGGTTTGGTGCCAGTGCTGAGCCTGGAGCTACTCAGCAAAAGTCTCAGAGCACACTGAGGCCAGTTGCCCCCCACCAGGGACCTGCCAGGTTCCAATAGTTTGCCAAGAATGAGTGCAATTAGGGTGGGGCTGGCTGCTTGTGGAGAAAATGCCTCCAGCTTTGGGGAAGTTGAGTGGGGCAGAGTCCCAGTGAATCAGCAGGGTGGAGCAGCAGAGCTCACTGGGCCAATTAGATTTAGATTTAGCCTGTGTGGGCAGGCTCAACACAGGAAAGATGGCACCTTCCTGTTGCACTGGAGAAGTACCTCACAAGGGGAAAATGCTGGTTTTCCTCCATCACCCTCCCCCCGCAAGCCACACACCTCAGTCTGCCCCCTGTATGTTTCTGATGCCTCCCAAGTCACCGTCCCTTCACTGAAGCCCAAGGTGAGTGCCTGTGAGCCAGTGAGTCTGTGCGTGGGCTGTTTAAGAGGACGTCTAAGTTTCCGGCAGCCTTCCGTCCCATCCAGATAGTCGAATACTCAGTTTTTCACAGCCAGATGTTGTGGGGGCTCTTTTTCCTGGCACCAGTACTCTGGGCTATGGAGTTTGGTGTGGGGGGCTGGGTTCCCTCACTCCTCCTGGGGCAACCTCTGCAGCCAAGATATCCCTCCTGATTCTCCATCACCAGATGGGGGTTTGGTGCCCTTTCTGTATCTCCACCCCTCCTACCAGTCTTGCCTTGGCTTCTTTATAGTTTTAGTCGTAGGAGCTCTTTTCAGCTAGACTTCAGATGGTTCTCCAGGTTGACGATTCTATAATTTAGTTGTAATTTTAATGTGTTCATGGAAGGACATAGGTGCAGTGTTTATCTACTCTGCCATCTTGGATCTCTCTCTTTAAGTTCTTGATTTTCTTATTTTCAAAAGTGAGTCAAGGTTTTACCATTATGAGAAACCAAATTAAAAAATGCACAAGACAATGCTGTGAAAATTTTACCAATTTATAAGATATTCTTATTGTTCCCAATATTGTTCTATTTTTTTAACTCCTGGAAGGAAATAAGTCATACAAGCTGTATCCTTAGAACATGGAACACATGGTTGGTGTTAAGTACCAAGCTGTTAGATTAACTAATTAATATTAAGTTGGGGACAGGAAAGTTTGGGGCGGGGGCGGGGGGGGGGGTTGTGTTCAGGAAGAAATAAATGAGTAAATTCTGAAAATAAGTTTACCTCATAGCAAATTTATGTGTATTGACCTGAATTATAAATGACTACAAATAGCACTTCCCATGAAAGCATAAATGTTATGTATAGTAGCCTTGCCAAACAAAATCTAAGAAGATTTTCAAGAAAAATTATATAACAAGTGATGATATGACAAGTGATGATATGACAGGAAAATGGTAGTATGATACAAAGGTTAATAGAGTGTTCTTGCTTTTTATGTCTTTGGATTTCAGACATAGTCACTGTTAAAAGACATCTTCGCCTCCTAAAAGATACAGTGGGGCCTCAATAACACAGTTTCTATTTGCATGTAACTTTCAGCCATGAGCTACTACACAAACCCCTGACTGCTCTTGCAGCAGCTCCAGGAGAAGCTCAGAAAGGATGCAAAAAATGGGCATCATCACTAGTTCTTCCATAGTCATAGAATTTTAGACCCTCTTGTTTTGTTTCCTTTTAAAAGTTCTGACATGAGCTTCAGAGATACAATCTAGAACAAGATTATTCTTTCATATTAGATCACTTAAATCTCTCCTTTTGATACAAAAAAAAAGAGTCTCCAATTATACAGAACATTAATATTTGTTTAAAAGGCAGGGTGTACAAAAAATAAACCCTAATTTCCAACAGGTGGCACTGACTGTGCAGCACAAAAGCTGCCAATTATTTGAAAGAACACTCTGCATTTAGAAAAGATTCAGACTAGAAAATAATAATAATTTTAAAAGTTCTTGATCAGGGTTTGTGCTGGATATTTTCCATTTATCCGTCCGGATCTACTCTGTCGCTTGTGGCCGTGGCTCTGTGCTCCAGGAGGCTGAGCCATGGGCACTGCTTCACCTGGCCTACCTGTGCTCCAGTTTCAACTGGCTTCAGCCAGTGGATGGGATCAGCTGGAAAGTGAAGGAGCGGGGAGGGAGAAGTCTGGGGAGAGATTTTCCGATTCCCCCTGTACAGCTGCACCGTATGCTGGCTGAATCCCTTTAATGAAGGCCGTGGCTCCCATCACGCAGCCTTCCCCATGCAATCACCTAACTAGAATTTGGGTAACTACTCCTTCGCTTTTCCTGGAGAGGCAGGGACTACAACAGTTCCTCTCCTTGTGAGCCTCAGGTGCTTCACTCTCTTTTCAATTTTCCTCCTTCTCTTGGAAAATACAGAAAAACTTAAGCAAAAACCTTAGAGCTAATTAAGCTCAGTGAGGTTAGGAATCTCTGTCTGCTTTGCTCAGTGCCTAGAAGAGTACCTGGCAAAGAGTAGGTTGGCGCAAAAGTAATTTCGGTTTAAAAGGTTAAAAATAATTGCAAAAACCGCAATTACATTTGCACCAACCTAATAGCAGGCACTCGGTAATATTTGTTGAATACATTGTTATACATATACATTTTATGAAAATTATCATTGTTAAGTGGATAAAGATAATATTTATGATTTGCCAACATAGAAATTAAAAATAAATCCTACATGCATAGAAACTCCACCAGTCGCATCCATTGTTATTAAACATACTTGATTGTTGCTACAAATAGATGAATAAAAAAGATATTAATGAATGTGAATCCCACTGGCAGAAATAAGTGAAGATGTTCAGTACTTAAGACAGAATTAAACTTGTAGGCAGGAGATAGCTCATGCTTTCTCTTTCAACTCCCCCAAAATAAACATGTCCACTTGTATTGACCCTTGTGTAATAAATATTTATCTCTCACCTACTGGGTATCTGTACTGCTCTAGAAGCTGGGAGTATAATGGTGACTATGTAAGACCCTATCTCTCCCATCCAATGGAAATGTGATGGCATAGGGTGGGGTAGATGAGTAAGAGTGTTATGGGAGCCCATGTGAGCTTATCTGATCTTAACACATTTTAACAGAAGAGCTGAGAGATAAGGTGTTAGCCAGGTGATGGGAGAAGGGTGGGAGATGAAGGTGTTCAAGGCACAAGGACAAGATCGTGCAGAAAGGTGGAGAGTGAAAGCATGACTCACTCAGGTGACTGAAAAGTTCATTATGGCTGGAACACAGAATTTGAAAAATAGTATTGAGAAATGGGATGGAGAAGTAAGCAGGTCAGACTATAAAAGGCTTTATATAAGATTTAAGGGAATTGCTCTTTCAAGCTAGTTAAATGCTCATGGCATGAAGAAAAAATGTAAGAAAAAACAATTATTCTTCCCCTATGCTCATACGCATGCATATTTTATATCTCCCAGTTGGGAAGAACTTAAGGATCCCAAAGTTACTGTAAAGCAGTGATTCTGTAGTTCAAATAACCCATATTTTTTTGACATGTTTAACAACTACCTAAACAGCTAATAGTTATTGTGTGCTTACTATGTTACAGGCACTGTTCTAAGAACTTTATAAGCATGATTTCATTTAACACTCAAGATAAACTCAATAGATAATCTTATGATAATTTTATGAGGTAGTTACTGTTGTCAGAAATTTGTAGATAAGGAAGAAGAGGCGTGGGGAAGATAAGTGGCTTGCTCAAGATCACACAGTAAGTGGTCAAGATTCTTAAAAGTAGGGGTCGTGGGGGGGAGAGAATTTCTTTTCCTCACCTCTTATAGAAAGTAGGTTCGGAAAAGACTTGGGAACAGCATCGACTTTGAACATGAATAATAAGGACTGTGCAGATAAGTTTGCTTTATAGTGAGACAACAAATTGTACATGCACCTTATATGGCATAAAGAACAATGTTAGTGAATGAGTAAATTAAGACTTTTTGTGTTGAAATCTATGTAATCACAAACACAATAATTCAATTGCTTTCTTAAGGGGAAAATTTAACAGAACTTTTTAAAAAGTTAGGGGAGCCATGGAAATTGAAAAATGAAACTTGAATCCAAATTGATCAGGAACTAGTAAGTCAAGGCGATATCTGGAGTGTCCATTTTCCTAATTTAGAAAAAAGTGACATTTTCTATTACCATATTGGAGTATTTAAGAATTATGGACCAGACAGCCACTTGAAAATAGTCTGTATCATAGTCCTTTAATTTTAGTCAAATTCTATTTTGAGACAGGTAACTTCTAATAGTTTTAATAGAAGCATACCATTTAATCTTTAAGGAAAATAAGTCTTTGGTTGTTTGACACCAGCAGATGGCACCCTAACAAAATAATTTGTGTGCCATAGGTGAACTTTTACGGCCCTCTTTCAAATGCAACACAAGCACACTATTATATGGAAATGAAGGTTAGAAAAGAGAAAAACCAAAGACAAGAGTTTCTCTTTAAGTAAGATAACTTTTATTTGGGAAAGGACAGTTTCCTCTTTATTCTTTATGTTGTGAATACCTAGTTAACTTGATTCATTGTTGTAAGAAAATCATCTATAAATCTGCATGAAAATCCAACTCTAAAAGGTAACATCATTACATTGAAAAGGACTGATCCATATATTTTCCAACTTAAAAAAGAAAGGAATTTGGGGAAACAAATATTCTTTTTGATTGTTCCTATTGTCAGCGATAACACTAGAATTATGTTTTGTTTTTGTACAGTTTAATTGAGAACTTAAACATGAAATCTGCACTGAAGCTACTTTCCACATTACCCATTTCAATTTCAGACCTATTAAGTTTGAATTGTTCCAATTAGGTGATAGTGTTTGATCCCCCTCCTCTTCACGTTAACTGTTACTTTTAAAGCAAATGCAGGATATTCTGTCAAGATCATGATAAATGCATCTATAAGGGATGAATGAGTATATTCCTGTCTTGAACGTAGTCAGTGTTACCACTTTTCCTTTTTCCTCTTTTCATCCCGTTGCTTAATTCAGATATTTGATTTAAGAAATTAACTAGATGCAGTTTGCTTATCATTTTGGAGTCTGTGAAAGAGTAATGGCCCAAGTTATTAGCCTTTTTATTATGCCTTCCCATCTGTCTCAGTCTCCTAATAAATAATTCTTATTTTCTATAAAGATATTAGTTTATAATTAACTTGCAAGGGACAGTAATAAAAGAACCAAACTTCGGTATAAAGTCATGGGGATGTAATGTGCAGCATGGTGATTATAGTTAATACTCTATTGCATATTGGAAAGCAACTAGAAGAGTGCATCTTGAAAGTTCTTACCACAAGAAAACAAAAATTTTGTAACTATATATGGGGCTGGATGTCAACTGAACTTATTGTGGTGATCATTTTGCAATATATACAGATATCAAATTATTACATTGTGTGTCCGACACTAATATAACGTAATGTCAATTATACTTCAATAAAAACAAGCAAACAAAACTACCCGGGATCCGAGAGCAGCCCTCTCTCTAAGACGGAAACTCTAGGTATGAGGAAGTAGCAAGAGGCTACAATCAGGAACAATCTACTTTCCTGTACACTTATTACAAAGGAAGAAAAAATACCAGGGTGTATAGGGCTGGTTTCAGGACAGGCACCAGAAGAAGTAGCCAAGTTGTGAAGACCAATGGGGATTCGAAAGAAGAACTGCAGCTTCCTCATTATTCCTCTGCCTTCTAGGTCTTGCTCAAGAAGAGGACTGAAATTAAATATATAATTCCATTTTCTTTGAGACCTTGAATGAGAAGAGAGGAAGGCTAAGCAGCCCGATGAGTTATTTTAGGGACTAGGAATGTGTGGGAAGAAATCAGGATGATTTGCTTGCTGAGAAGACAGAATGGTTACTGGAGGCAAAGCCCTCTCACATGAAGAAAGAAGCTCACTTCCACCACAGCCTTGGAAAACAAGGGAAGCCAGTGTTTGGAAGATGAAATATGCGATGGCAGAAATGAAATCTCAGTGAATCAACAACTTGCCTTGAGAAGATCATCCAGTTGCTAATTATAATGGTTAACATTTATTGAGCACAAACTATGATTTGAGGACTCTTCTAAGCATTTTACATTCTTTAATTAAATACTTAATAACAATCCTGTGATCTTGGTGCTATTATATGTACTTTTTAAAGCTGAGGAATCTGCAGCATTAACAGCTTTACCCAATTCACTTGGGCTGTTTGGGTCCACTCTTAACCACTAATCCATACCACCTCTGGAATAATTTCCTGTGAACCTTTTCGAGTATTGAATTGTTTTCTGGGAGAAGTTCATATCCTACTTCTATTACCACTATCTAAATAAAGATGGGGAATGACTGAGGTTTTATATAGCAAAAAGAGAAGGTGTTTTTTCTTTATGTAATTTTGGAGAGTTGGTTTTTCTGGCTTAAAGGCAGGGCTCGACATGGCCACATATTTTTGCCACCTGGAAATATGGCTCAGCTGTACTTAACTCAGAATGCCTGGTCAGCACTGCAGATCTAGTAGTGTCTGCAGAAGGGGAAAGTTCCATCTCCTTAAGAGTGATGTCAAGGAAAGAGTGCTTCGGGAGGTAGTAGGAGGCACAGAGAGAAATGCAATAGCAGGTAGAGAGAAAGGAAACCAGTGCTTTAAACAGATTCAGGAAGGCGGTTTTGGAATCACTTTGAAGGAACACACCAGGTTGGTTTCAGATCAACGAAGGAGGCCTCAAGTCTCCTCTCCCTACCCAAACAGACCCTTTTCTGAGTATAAGAGAGAAGTGCTATCAGTTTTGAGTCTCCCACCCTCTTGACTACTATTCTAGCATCCTAAAGTGAGAATTATGCCTGGGAACTCCTTGGCCAAATGTCAAGTTATCAGTGTCACTTGTGAGTATTCTCCTACTAGATAACCCTTAATGTTGCCAGACCTGCCAGCGAACTCCTTCATCAAGAAAAAACAGTCTTAGGCCTATTTTGTTCACTTTCCCTTCCTTCTTGGGATTCCAACATGGGGATGGTTCCTGGGTCTTCTTTTCAGAACTCATTTCTCTTCAGCCCAATTTGTTTTCCCACTTTATGCTTCAAGAACTCCAAGGAGGGAAGTTAATCAAATCCATTAAAGGTAGAAGTTGGGTAACTACACTCATTAGCGTCTCTAAAGTTTTTCCCCTCTTCTGTGTATCATCACCATCAAGGCTAGCCTGATGTTTAGCAAAGAGCACCTGTCAAAACAAAAGAAGAGTTCACACCTCACAATTTTAAGCCCCAGGTAAGAAACTCAGCCTGGTGGATCGGCAGAAAGGAAGACAAGAAACCCGAAACTCTAGGACTTGGAGTAGAGTTAAGTGAGTTTCCTTTGGGTACCAACAGGCTTTTGTTTAACACGATTAAGTCCTCTTTGTTTCATTACAGACATCAATGCGAAAACAAACAGTGTGATCAAGATAAAGGCCAGGAGCAGCATTTTGTTTCTCTTTCTCTTCTTTTTCTCAGCGAGCTATCACCACCTCTCAGTGGACAGGCTTAAAGGAACTAACTGGCTCACAGAAAATTGATGAGCTGAGCTGAGCAGGTGTACAGGAAAGCTTTGGGCTGCGGGGTTAGGGAATGGAAAAAGTGTGAAGCGCTATGTCCATGACCAGATCAAGTGATAAGAGGACCGGCTTCCTTTGCTAACTAATTAATTGTCTTTCTTTTCAAAACACAGTCTTTGATTTCAAGAAACACCTGAAGAAGATAAGACCTAGTCCTAGTGAAATACAACAACAACCCAAAACCTCCTATTGGGATTGGGGCTGGGGCGTGGGAGTGTAGTGTGTAGACAGGGAGGATGGAGGGAAACATTACAGAGTTAGGAACCCAAATAACAAATTATTGACCAGCCAGGAGACAGCAGTCAACTGAATTCTATTAGGGATACATCAAAATCGAAACTGGTATGCATTTCTGAGGCAATCTTTTCTCTTATTATTAAATTGCTTATTTTATTGTTGTTAGACAACACTAACTCCTTTTGCTAAACAAAACGTGGACATTGTCAGCGTAACAGCTACACTGAGCTGACAGAAGCTGGGGTCATCCATATACACATTTTAATTACCTCTTTTCAGGCAGGAACATCATTAAACGTTTATTATTACCAGCCACTATCTTGTGATCTTAATTGGCTTCCTTCACAGACGACACCATGAAGCCGATGCAGAAGCTCTGGCAGCCTCCCAGAGATAGTGACCATATCGGTGACACTTTACACTGATACTGTCTTCAGCTGAATAACAACCATCAGTTTAAGTTTTAATGCTAGACATGAGGTGGAAGCTTCTTTTAACACCTGTATACAGAGATGTTCCTGATTCCATGGTGTTGAAAAACACACTGAGAGGTAGTGACTTTTCACACACCTTTGTTAGGGTTATAGAGAAATTATCTATGTGTAGGAGAGGGATGTGCCAAGCAACCAGTTATTCCCTGTGGCTCTTTTGGATTCTGGTAAAATGAAAAAAAAAAAAAGAGTTTGCCTATCAAATGGAAAAATCTGGATCCATTGACATGCAAATGAAATCTGCAGCATGGGCCATGGTTTTCTGGCTGCTTGCTTCTCAGAAAGTATGGAAACACCCTTAAATTAATAGTTAGCATTAATAACATTGGACCTGAATGAATAATAGTTATTAACTTAGTTTCCAAAGCAATTGCAATCATGTTGAGAATGGCAGATTTTGATGCGGGGAACAAGGGAATGATTATGAAATAAACATATTGTCATGTCTTGTGGTGGATGGGAAAGAGAAAGGTCTTTCAGTGAACAGAATTAGCATCTTTCTCTTTGCAAAAACAGAAGAAATAAGTTCTGAAATTTTAAATACTGGGGCTCACTCTATAAGATTAGGCTGATGATGTCCCTGGGAACATTACTCATATACCTTCTTATTATAGGTAATTATCCTATTGATTCCTGCCCCATTGGGCCTTTTTTCAGGCACTTGTAGAAAATACAGTCACAAATATTCTAACTTTGGGTAATTATCAAAATTGCATAAAATTTTGAATTCCCCCAAAGAGAAAAAAAAAATTTTTTTAAAAGCCATATATATCAATGGGGTTATTTGTTCAAAATAACAATGGTTAGAAAATTTGTTTATATTTTTGTGGTTAAGATTCAAATAATATTGGTATTATCAGTATATTCCTGACTTATTCTTTTAAGAGATTCTTGTCAGTTACCAGGATCTGGAGATGTGAGGGATACATCTACAGATATCATTTCAGAAAGAGCTTAGTAAATGGGTAGATTCTTAGGAGTATAATTTTCCATTCAGTGAATTGAACTAGTGTAGACATTATAGTCTTTGGAAAGAACCATCAATCTACTTTGTTATCTCCCCAGAGTTTTGATTATTAGAAGATTCATACATCTGCCTTCTTTCTGGTAATTACTCTACAGCAACCCAGAATACATAGGCTGCTTTTCCAAGACTTTATATTTCCCTTTTTAATAGCCCTCAACCATCTAATTATAGGTAAATGTTATGAAAAATTTTTAAATATAAGTGACAAAATCAACTTCAGTTTATGGAATTCCTAGAATGCGAGGTCATGTCATGGTTACCCATAGATAAGTATAATTTCTAAGCCGTATATATTTTAAAATGTGCCTTAAGGCATGACATTGATATATTCCTTCTATAAATGCAGCTGAATTTTCAGTGAGAAGGATCTTTAAATAAAGAAAAAAAATTGGATGAAAATTCAAGTCACTCTAATTATTGCAGGACAGCTAAATATGGTTTAAACTAGACACCGTGAAATAGGGACTAGATAAAATAATTCTCTTCATTCACTACCAAGCATAACCTCTTGGCGGCTCCACTTCTGTTATTGGAATGGTCATTTTTGCTTCCAGAAAATAAATGTTTCTTTCTCATCCTAATTTTTTTTGTTTACTTGATGGATTTCCTCTTTTAGGAAGACATGAAAATTAGCTTTACATTTCAACTGCTTTACTATATTGAAACAGGATGGTGAAATACAGCTGTTTAAAACATACTGTGAGCAAAAAGCAATGAAATCTTATTTTTAAGAAGAGTCATCAAAATCAGGGTGCCAATCACTCTTAGAAGCAGAGTAAAAATTGCTTGCACTTCAATATTTATATTTATATTTATTATAAGTAAAAACAATTTTTTCTAGAAAGAAGGTGCAGGAAAGGGCACAGTATTAGCTAAATATTGTACCTTCGAATATCACTCATTTCCTTCTCAATAGTACTGAAAGGGTCTAATTTATAAGTTTTTCCATCTCCCTGTTATGCTGGTTTGTAAGTTCTGACACTGCTACTGGTATGTTAATGAGAAGCTAGCGTTCCATTAAGAGAAAACCATATGCTCTGCTGCCTACTGTGAAAGAGAAAGCATGTAATGTGGCTGTTGCCTTAGTAACACATTAATTCATTTTGTCAGTGTTGGCACAGATCATTTCATTTATAAGAAAACAAGTATAATAGTTTACCACATCTATAATATTTACAGTGTTTCTGTTACAAAACAGTGACAAAATGAGTTTAAAAAATAGAGTTGGTATAATATCATTAAAATATGGAATTTGTGGTAAATTTTTCTCTGTAAAAATGAAAAAAAATAAAGATTGGTGTAAAATTTCTCTTCACAATCCTACTTAAAACACTTTAACACCAAACTGTTTGCTTTTTAGCATATTTGTATTATACTAATAACGTGCGTCTGCTGCAAAAAATTTAGTCCATGAAAAACACAAGTGCATTAACAGTTTTTAATGAATGCTAAACAAAATATTTCATACAACAGTTTTGTTAAATTACAACCATTATAAACCTAATCGTATGCTAGTGTGTTACTCATAACAAGGCTAAACATTTATATAGTTTTATCTGTTCTTCCAGATGTTTATTAGTATTCTAGCACTCCTAAAATATTTCAATTAAACCACTCCATTTTCTCATGTGAATGCATTTTGGGTTTATTCACAGAAAATCTAGTCACATGTATATCTAAATAAATATAGTACACTGTATATGCTTTACGCACAAGTGATACTTAATGTGAATTGAGATAATCCAAAAGCGTGATAAAGGAGAGAGGTGATTAGAGGAAAGACAAGTTCCTGTTCATTGAAGTCTGCACCTGCAGCAGGATATCAGTTCTACGGATCCTTAGGGTATTCCACACCTGTAAACACACATTCTTAACAACAAACATTTTGCATCTGTAATGTTCACCTATCTTCTTTAACCAATAAAGAGGGAACTGTGTACAAGATAGTGAGCAACTGTCACTTACCAGTTTATGTAGTGATTCAAGTTTTATGTCATTTCAAAAGAAGCATTTATACATTTACATAAGTTATACAAATGGGTGAAAAATACTCTGGAACTGGCCATCTAAGTAATGAATGGCCAATTATATTTTCAACATTAAGCAATACCTTCCTAAAATATCAGTGTTCAATGGGTTCATCCAAAGCTTCATAAACCGAATGTGGGTGTTTTTGTTTTTACTCTCCTGACTATTGATTCACAGCAGTGCTCCCAAGTTTTATGGGATTCTTTCTAATTAGAACCCAAGACCCAAGAGTATTTTTAAGAGTCTCCTTTACAGCCCTGCAATGCGATTACTCTGGGAAACACTTAAGAAAATAAAATTTATGATTAGTTTTGATGAAAATGACTTTAGTTTTAACTTCATAACATCTCTGCTTTGATATGAGTAAAATACTTTGAATGGCTACATCACCAAAAGAGAAAATAAAACCAAACATCAATGTAATTTTATATGATGGGCAATTAAATGTCTCTGAAATGTAATCATATCACATTGAGTCACCCAATAAAAGTAACTTAATGAAGTATTTTATCTAATTCATATGTTTTTACTTATTAGTTTGTGGTGCTTGAAAAAATAAAGCTGTAAACTTTTTAAGATCCTTCTTTCAACTCAAGCTATTTCTATCAATAAAACTGGTTTGTCAGCAGTTAAGTGGCACCACATTTATGCTTTAAGTACCCTAAATTATGGGTAGATTTATAACGAGATTCACTGATTAGACTTACTATAAATAATATATGTATTACTATGACTTTGGTTAAATAAAAACTATTTTGTAGTACATAACACCTCAAATTTTAAATCCTTTTGATTTCAACAGTTTATTATTACTCATCCCTCCTCTGTTAATTAATGTGAGGATCAAAACTAAGATTATAAACTGGGAAATATACATATTTATATATACACACACCTAAACATATGTATTTTTATGCTATTTAATAAATTTTTATTTTGATAAATAAAACCACATATTTTAGATCTAATATTACCCTAGTGAATTCTCTAATTATTTTCTCATAATGATTTCTAAAGTCCACATTTAATATTAAGAGCAAAGTAAACTATTGTTGTATCTACATAACTATAAAAAAAGGTAAAATAAAAATTCACAGAAAAAATAATTTATTAAATGTTTAGGTATATTATACCATGTAATCAGGTTAACTATCCTTTCCTCACTGGTAGCATCAATTGTGTTTACTTTATTTCCATACAGGAATGTGAGTAATACAGAATGACAACCATGAAGGCCAACTACGCTTAAGGTCAGATTCATGTATATATTTGAGTCTAAGGAGTTCAACTCTGATAATATTAAATTGTTATATTGCTTTATAACTACTTACACAAAATGTTATAATATAATCTTTAATATATAAATAATATTTCTTATAATCACTATTTTGAAATATATGAAATATAATCACAGCATAGCAAGTAAAAGTATACATTTTGAGTATTTTAAGAACTATAAAGAGGTATATAGTAAATATATTTAAAAACCCAACATTAAGATATTTTTAAGTAATGCACGTCAAATAATAAATGCTTCATATACTTGTTGAATAAATGAATAAACATAAAATATATGAGCATACCTGCATTCATAGCAACCCTCAAGTCACATACTCAATTTATGGCATTCATAAACTTATTGGTGGAGCATTTTGACTGTAAAAGTGCTGAAAGTAAGTATTTAAAATTTAACAGTAGCCAGTCAGTATTTGCTTTTGTAGTTAAACTGTTAAAGAGTACTGTTTCAGTCCAGTTTAATTCAATATGAATTTAATAAGTGGTGGGAAAGGAGAGACAGAATTAAATAACCTCTCAAATGTTTTAGAATTTTAAGATTTGAACAAACAAAAATACCAATATTTGGAGAGGATTAAATAATGATAGCTTCACATTATAAGCCTTTTCAATATTCATCTTCACTTTTGTTTAGGGGCATATAATTCAACAAAAACTTGGTCAATAGTTTTAGATAAACTCAGATTAGTCATATGGTAAAAACTTAATTTTCCCAAGATGAATCATTTAAAATAAATGTCTGACTATTCATTGGTCTTGAATTAAGTAGAGTCACACATTTATGTAACATTTTACCTCAAGTGTTAAAATTTACACATTATATATAAATTACATTAATGATAAACTAGTTGTATAAAGAATGCAAAGTTTAATAGACATCAAAAGATATTTTAACCTGAGATGTAATTTGTTATTGTCATAATTTATTTAACATAAAATATGCAATATGATACAAATAATAAACTTTAAATAGTTGAATACAGAAAAAAATTGGTCTAAGGCTTTCTGTCATAAAGACAGAAATATGCCAGTATAAGGATAATGATATGATTTGGGCTACGTTTTTTCTGAAAAAATTCAGATCCTTGTCTTAAGTTTTTCTTATGTGTTATGTATCAAATGAATAATGTTTTCTAATTAAGGAAGATAAACAATTAATATACATAGTATAATATTTTAGGAGATATATTAGTATTATTTTATATTTTTCTGTTAATTAATGCAGAACCAATTGCTATTATCTTATTTGTAACTATTCCAGTGATTAGGGTATTCTAAAGAATCTAGTCCTAGGATATTGTTTTCTAAGCTTTACTCATATGACATAGGAGAACATATTATACAGCACATTTTTTTTTACTTTTTTATGATACAGTTAGTATATTAAAAGGCTTTATTTAGAAATATTGGAGCACTAGATAATTATCTCATGAATTTCTTTAAGTTAACTTAAAAAGAACATGTTAGAGAAAGGAATTTTTCCAAGTTGACGCTAAGATTGTTCAAACATACACTATGCTTTTTTATTTTTTTATTTTTTTAGTTTTGTCCTCTTTTTAACTTTTGGTCAAATTGATAAGCAGTCAGCTTCATAGCAGTGTGATATGGAGGCATAATCATATTTGAAGACTGGACTTTTTACTCATGAGAACTTACATTCTAGCTATTTCAGCAAGACTTTTGTTTTGTTTTGTTTGTTTTGCTTTTTCCTCTTAGATACAGAGAGAATCTAATGCCTCAAAGAGAGAGACCCTTTAGGAGGGGAAATGTAGAAAAAAAAAGTACACAATATCAGATTTGAATTCTTCTATAGAAAACAAAATTCAGGCATATATATAATACTTTTATCAGGAAATATATCCCATTAGCTACACTCTATTTTGATAAAAGTCAAACACTATTTTCATAAACAAAGAGTATATACTAAGACACACATGTCAAAACTGTAGCTTTCCATCTATAATATACTATAATATACAAATACTTGCAGAATTTTTTTTTACCATGATAATATTTTCTTACTTATTAATCAATGAAGGGTAATGTAAATTTTCTCTAAATCCCACTCTTCAAGACTTCTCAAGGCTACTTTACTGATCATTTTTACAACCTTGTGGTTATAATACTCATGCTGAAATTTTTTTTTTAAAATATGATGATATTACTCAAAGCAACAAATAATTATTTCAGATTTGGTGTGCAAGGAATGCTAGACCCATCGCCTCACTAAGGAGTTCATCACAAGGTCTTGAAAGATCAATTATCTGATTGTGCCAGATTAATATTCAGAAAACAACTGAGTTTTTCCTTCATTTACTTTTTGTTTGATCACCAATTTTCCTGCTCACTTCATTCATGCAGTAGGAGGGTGGGAGTTCTGTCTTTTTCATCTGTGTATTCTTTATAGTATTAAGTTATGGCTCACTAAATGTTTGAAGACTTGAACTGACACCCTATTATAGGTGAGTTTGTCCTTGTTTATAAGAGGTGCTGTTGCACCTTGTGTTAAAATATTTATTAATAAACCTAAAACTGCTCCAAAAAATAAAATGCTAAAAATATATTTATTAAATTTACAGAAATAATTAACTTCATAAGGTAAACCTAGACAAAATGTAATTCCCCTTCTTGGTTTTCATGTACTAAATATACAAGTAATTTTGGCATAACTGCTTTAGTGAATTGTCAGCCTATGTAAAATGTAAATAATATCCAGTTGATTATGTATTAAAGATTTCAAGAAATGCAAAAATGACATAATATGAGATGTTAGAGAAGGTAAGTAATCAATACTCTTACCAAACAATTTTTATAAAATTAATTTTAACATTTAAGAATTCCTTTGTACATTTTTTATTCTTGATGTTCCTCAATGTACTTGTAAAATGTCCAATTACACAGGGAAGTTTCCAATCAATTGAGCACCAGCTTGTTGAGTTTCATAAGTATTTCCAGAAAGATTAAATTATTTATTCAAGATTATAATTTAAATAGTGCTCAGAATTCAAAATTTTCTGCCAGTTTAGATTATTTCTAGATATAGCTAATTTAAAAAGTTTTTAATAATCATAAACTCACAACAGTAAGTGCAATATGGTTGGGGTTAGGAAGTAAATAAATCTACATTGAAAATTATAAAATAAACATATTTTCCTTTCACCTTTTTAATGTTTATTTTCTATTCCTGTTATTAAGCCCACAATAAATTATTTCACTGAATGCAATGCGTACATGTGCAAGCCTATCATTACTTAATAATGGAGTAATTCATTGAGATTATATAAATTTGCTAGTTATTTATCTAAGTTTATCCCTAAAACAGATACAGAGCACAGTATTACCACAAAAATTCTAGAATTGTAGGCTTCATCAGGATGCTAATGGTACAAATATACACCACCTTGGTTTTGTAAGCCAAAGATATCTTAGAAGTTCTACTTTACAAATAACTATAGGCTAACATTTAGAAAGGAGATTCTGGAACTTTGAATATTTACATATATAATATTATAATGAAGAAGACAGATGAAGAAGCTGAGAGAGAGGAAGAGAGAAATGAAGGAGGAAGATGAAGGAGGAAACAAGAGGATAAAAGAGGTAAAAGAAAAGAACTGGGAAAGAGATGAACACTGGAGGAAATTTTTCTAAATGACTAAACACAAACTGAAATAAAAAAAAGATAAGAAATTTAGGATATGTGCGTTCATGTGATAAAGAGATTGACTAAAGGTAAGTTTGAAATTGGAGAGAAGAATAAGGGTCAAGGAGAGTCCATCAAAGGCCTAGTTCCCCTCAAAGGAGGAAGGAGATAGAGAGAAATACATGAGGAAGAAAAGGGCCAACAGGTGACACCCATGGATTGAGACAGTTTAGTTATTTGGCAAGTATAGCCGGTCAGTTTGGAATTGGGATGAAGGAGAGGAAAAGACTGAAAATATTGCATATAATACATATTTGTCCTGCAGAAAGATTAAACACAGAATGATTTCTCTAGTAGAGAGGAAAACAAGCAATTAAATGTATTCAACAAATAATCATTGAGCACCAACTATGTGCCAGATATTGTCACAGATCCTGGAATTATGGTGGTGAGCAAATAGACATAGCCTTCTGGAGTTTACAATCTAATGAGACCAATAACCAGTGCTGATCAATGTATCATTAAATAAACATTTAAGTATAAACTGTGATAAGTTGTTTGGAGGAAATGAACCAGGAGTATGTTAGTTGAGAACACAGTTGCTATATTTGTTCTGGAGGTAGCAAGGTTTCTCTATGTAAGTGATATTTGAGCTGGGATCAGAAGGTGAGTGGACAGGAATTAGGCAAAGGTGGTAGAAGAAAAGTATGCCAGAGAGCCCTAAAACAGGAAAGAATTTAATGTATTTAAGGGACACAAGAAAGGCTGATGTGGCCCAGAATTTGCTGAGACACAAGATTGGTGAAGTAGACAGGAAGGTGAGGCAGGGGCTTTACACAACATTTGGACTGGGCATGTTATTCAATGAGTCATAGGTTGAAAGTTTCAAACTAATGTGTTCCTTAATCCCATCTGTGGTTTCAAAAGATTACCCTGACTATGATTTGGAGACAGAATTCAGAGTGTGTGTTTGAGGTTGGGGGGACAATGGCTGGTAATGGGGGAATAGAGTGGATTCAAGAATACCAGTTTGAGGCAACAGTAGTAACACAGAAGAAAGACAATGGTATCTTCAGCTAGGGTGGCAATGATAAAGGTGGAGAGGAGTAGAATAATTCAAGATAGATTTAGGAAGTATATTTTACAAGAATGGCTAAACACTGAGCATAGGAAGTGACGAAAAGGAAGATTTCAAAGGCTACTCTTGGGATGGGGGACTTTTTCAAATATCATAACTGACAATTATTTTCTCACATCATCCTCCATTCTGGTTTGAAATTCATACGTGTCAGTGAAATTAAAGGACATGATTATTGGCAAGAAATCCCCAAATAGAAAATTGCATTGCATTGGTAGCTCTGCAAATTATATTGTATCCATTTCCAAAATGGTGGGAGATTCAGTGTTCTCTTCAGGTTTCCCTCTTGGAGGTAAGAATGACAAGAATCCCTTTTCCCAGCTTTCTCCTATGATATTCCTTTGTCCAGGATGCCTCCAAGTCTGACTAGTACTCATACCCTTCTCTTCCTCAGTTAGGAGGTGGTTAAAACTTTGTGAGCTCAAGATTGTATAAGCTTCAGAAAAAAACATGGGTCTCGCTACTTACTATCAGGTTTTACTATCGAAACAATTCAATTTAAACAAACTATTTAAGTTAACCAAAAAGTATAAAGAGGATTCACATTGAATTGTCTTATCATTCTCATCTGCTATGAGTATCAAGCCTACCATATATAATTATACTATTGTATTTTGAAATTTGACAGATAAGAATTAGGAGTTATTCATATGTGGACATCTTAGTCACAAAATAAAGTTAAATTGTGTTTTCTTTCTTTTTTTTAAAGATTTTTTGGGGGAAGGGGAACAGGACTTTACTGGGGAACAGTGTGTATTTCCACGACTTTTTTTTATTGGGGAACAGTAGTGTGTTTTTCCCAGGACTCATCAGCTCCATCCAAGTCAAGTTGTTGTCCTTTCAATCTTAGATGTGGAGGGTGCAGCTCAGCTCCAGGTCTAGTCGCCGTTGTTAGTTATAGTGGGCACGGCCAACCATCGCTTGTGGGAGTCAAACCGGCAACCTTGTGGTTGAGAGCCGGCGCTTCAACCAATTGAGCCATCTGACCACCTGAAAGCTCAGCGGCAGCTCATTGACTTCATTCTAGTTGCTGAGGGCACAGCTCGTTGGCCCATGTGGGAATAGAATGGGCAGCCCTGTTGACCAGAGGTCGTGCTCTAACCAACTGAGCCACCCGTCCGCCCCAAGTTGTGTTTTCTTTTGAGTCCACAACACAGAGTTAAGCTTTTTTTCTAACAATAATGTCTATAATTCTTAAGCCCCCATTAAGGTCAAAGAAATTTATATATACCTGATTTCATGTAAATCTCACTAAAACTCTATAATGTAGATTATTACTATTCCCATTTTTCAGAAGAAACTGATTTTTAAATAAATCAAGTAATTTGTCCAAATGCTGGTCTGGCTCATATCAAAGTTTTATCATCTTTTTAAAAAGAAATTTCATGATTTATATGTTTATTGAAAGCTGTTGTAGACTGAATCTTGGGGGGAAAAAACACTTTTCAACATTCATTTTGTGTTTTGAAACTGGAGTAAAGTTCTTGACCTAAAACAAAGTTTTAAAAATAAACTTTTAAAAATACACACCACTTGTTCTCCAAAAAGCTTTTGCTGCCATCTGACTTTTGAATAGAGGTATGTGTAAAGCCCAGGGGAAGCCACATGTTGGCCCACAGGTCATTCAGTGATGCACTCATCTTTATCTCTGGGCAAGTCCTTTAACTGCTTTCATAATTAACTGTTTCATTTTAAAATGTGAATAGTAACATTTGCTTCTAGGAACTCTGAGATGAGCAATAGATAAATGAGATAATTGGTTAAAATTATCTATAATTTATGAAAAACGGTTTAAGCTAATTCAATGTATTTATTTAATCTCAAGAAAAGGTTTAAAAAGGACTTTTTAACAGCATCTAGAATTCCCTCAGCATGCACATCAAAGTGGAATAAGGTGATAGTAGAATTAGAATCTTTCCTAGGGCTTTCTGATAATTAGTCTACACAGGGAATAGCATTGTCACAAGTTTTTCTGCCTAAATTTGAAAACATCACATAGCTTATTTAAAAACAGATAAGTTAATTTGTTCAGATAAAATGTAAAACTGATATTTTTAATTGAAACTATTACAGTCTGGATATTTTAAATTATTTTAGAAAAAACAAAGCAACGTAACTAGGGGAAAAGGCAGTTGCATTTTTGGAGACTGTCACAAGAGGGCATTTATGGATTAACTCAGTAAATTTTTCTATATTAAAAAAACACAGAAAAGTATTTCAAACTCCCAACAGCAAAGTAAGAATAAATAATTAATAAAAATTTAAAGGAAGAAGAAAAAAGTCTCTAAAATGTGTACTTTATATTAATTCTGCTATACAAAATTGGCTGTTCTTTTTCAGGTGTTTCTATCAAATGAAAAGTAGTATATACTCTCAAGTGTTAGATGTCAGTAACTCGCTCATTTCTCCAAAATACTGAGATCCTGAAAACACTGCATCAGCTAAAAATAAACAAATAAATTAAAAATCCACCCATATTTTGTTTTTAGCATTTGTTATTATATTATTGCTAAACAAATATGTAAAATAAACCTTATTGCAACAACCGATAAAAGGTAATTACATTTTTAAAACATGATTTTATCTTTTGTGCTGAAAAACAAGCTATTTAATATTCCTAAGTATTTTGAAAACAGGTGCCATTTAGATAATAAAAACACAAATGCCTTAATAAAACAATGAAAAGCTTAGTTTCATTAGGAAATAGGTAAATTGCTAGAAAGAGAGTGTTTTGGGACCCAGTTAAGGGGAGAAAAGCAAACTGAAACAAATGTTAAAATATTTTTACTCCTGTTATCCTGAGCTCTTTAAGAGTAAGGCCTTTGACAGATTCATCTTTGTGATCCCAGCCTAGCATGGTGCTGAGTATACAGTAGGTGCTCAATGAATGTCACTAAATAAATAAATGAAAGCATCTCTGTAATTGAGGATAAATTTAGAAGTGGCAACGCTAGGGAGAATTATTTCAGTGATTATTAATTAAATTGATGACTTTCTTTGAATTAATTGATGTCAAACCTTCAAATACAAAGGGAAAACTGCAATCATAAGGGGTTTCCAAATAACTGCAGGGTTGGTGCCATATGTACAAACAAAACTTCAGGAGAGCTAATGTAATGATTATGTATATGTTCAATTTGCAAGAACAAAGAAATTGCAATTATGGGAGCAACAATGTATATAATATAATCTGGGAATTTTAGAGCTATAAATCTCTTCATGATCATCTAGTCCAGGGGTGTCCAAACTTTTTTAAACGTTTTTCACCAAGGGCCATATGTGGTAAAATACACAAACAGCCAGGCCACTCACTTGAGGTGAAGTACGTATTGCCTCACCTGGTTTATTTAAGTAAACTAAATATATTTTTGGAATTTGCTGTGGGCCAATTAACAATGGATTGCGGGCCGCAGTTGGCCCACGGGCTGCAGTTTTGACACCTCTGATCTAGTCTATCACAATAACACCCAATTTATAGCATGAAGGATCCCTATAATTTTTCCCAATTGATCCAGTATCTTGTAGTTTTGTGTGTTTTTTTAATTCATCAAAGACCTGTAATGGGCGATAAGAGTATTTCACAAGCATTGGGTACTCCTTGTTATCATATGATTTTATATAATTTCAATCAAAAGTAAAGAAATGTGACATTTTAGATAACCTGCAGTCTTATTACAGATAAACATGCAATTTCCTTTAGGCATTTTAATATAACTAAAACAAATTTCAGATTTGTTTTCCTACTTATGCCAAAGTACAAGCTTTCAAAAGCCATTTTTATTGTACCATACTCAGGCAAGACAGTGAGACATGGAGGAACAGTCTCACTGATTATGTGAGTTAAACAGGACTAGATTCAGAACTCAACTCCAATATTTATTAGAAAAATTGTTTTCTCTAAATCTGTTTTTCATCTATAAAATTGGGACAATATTGCCTACTTTAGTGAACTATAGGCTGTACACCTTCGGTAGTAAATTTTAATACTCTAGGTAGTACGATTTAACATATGAAAATTGCCTGATAAGTAGAAGGTAGTCAGTAAATACCAGCCTTTGTAATAAGAGAACCATAGATTTTAGGACCCCCGTTGAGAACTTTGAGATTGTGGCAGGATAGAAATGATTACAAAATATTCCTTTATATTTCTCAGACATATTTGCAATTGTTGGGACCAGGAAAATAGTTCTGATCAGTTGGCTGTGGTTAACATGATGAGTATCACTTTCTGGCTGAGCTATTTGAAAGCTACGTGCCCCCTTCATCAATATCATTCCCTACACTCATGCCCCATGAAACCTGGTCCTGAGATGGTGGTGTCTCATCTACCATAACAAGACCTTCATCACCTAGGTGGCTGAGTGAGTAAATGGAGCAGAACCCTTGCCGGCCATTATTGGGCATGTGCATGAGTTAACATTTCTTGTGTTAGGTCACTGATACATAGGGCTTAAATTTTCATTGCAGCATAATTAATATTCTGATCTAACCCAAACACTTCACTTTATTAAGAAAACTAAAATCCAGAGAAGTCAGTTTGTATTAAGAGTCAAGACTAGAATGCAAAGATTAAATGAATATAGAGGAATCACGGATCCCTTCTCAAGTGTTATGTCTTATGAATCACAGGGTACTTCCTTGTGTTCCCTATATAAATTCACCTAATACATATTCTTAAATTCCTCCAGGGAAACTGACATCTCGAGTTTCTTTTAATCATTTTTTTCTTCCTTTCATTTCTGTAAAAACCTCCTGATCAGGCCAGCTAGTTTTCTGGGAAAAGACCTTGGCTATCTATTCTTGTCTTCATCTCTATCCAAACATCATCATTATTTTTCAGTTTTCAGCTGTGGTCCAGATATCAGTTCTGATGTATTAAAAACCTATTTGAAACCAGAGGTTCTTTTCCCAGATACTTATATCTGATTAACCACTGGTTGAATTTTTTTAAAAAATTAAATATGACTTTAAAGTACTTTCAGTTCTAAATTGATTTAATTAGGTACTGCATTCTATGAAGGATTGGTTTGTGCCATTTGCCCTTACTGGAATGTTTTATTGTGCTGAGATGGCTGTGAACTGAAATTTTTGGTTGTAATTTGAATTTCTTTTTCAGGAGTTTGGCTACCTCTTGAGAGGATTGACTCTTTTTTATAATCATAGTACAGTGATGAAAAGTGGGGTTATTTAAATCTATATTTAATATACTCATGTACTTAATCCTCAATCCTCTTTATTCCTTTGTCCAATAATTTGAAACGTTAAAAGCAGTTTTCTGAGTATTTTATGGAAGTGGGAATGGTTGTGAAGCATGAAGTCTAGAAACAGAAAATAACTTTTGCAGGACACGTACATTAAAGAGCAAAGACAATGAAGAGGAGTCAGTGAAAAAGAGAGTCAGTGAAAAAGAAAGTACAAATATAGGCAATAAAATAAGTTTTCAAGAATCATAGGGAGGAGACAGTAAACATTGCATGGCTCCGAGAGATAGCATTACAACTGAGGAAAAGCATCTGATTTTGATGTTAAGACATCTTTGATGGCTTTTGAACATAGTGATTTTTAAACATCTTTTTCTCTCTGTAACATAAGATATGTAACTACTTCCATCAGTAACAATGAATTGTCATGGCAGGAAATGATCAAAAGCAGTATCTTGTGTCAGAACCTCACATTAGGTCATGAATAGTTTAAAAATGTTTCAAGTTATTTAGATCCACTGCCCTAGGCGGCCAAGTGACTCTTTCCTCCATACCAATAAGAACCATTATTCTAAAGTAATTTTCTTAAAATGCCTTCTGGGCACTCCTGGAGTTCATAGATATAGCCTTGGAATCTATAAGCTCACCATGAAAAAATTTTAAATTCTATGTTTTCGTTTTAGTTGAAAATCTAACAATAATATAATCATGTTATTCAATATCCACTTGCTACATGAACAGCGCTCATGTTTTAATCTAAAATATATATTTTTAGGAAGTGGAAGACAGGTGTCATCTCATCAGTGTATGCTGTACTGATAACGGTCTCCTACTACCTAATGGGGAAGTGTTGAGGGGAGTTATAGTACGACACGCACTTCAGAGTGTAGGCACCTGAACTCAAAGGAAGCAGGATACTAGCTGGGCATCCCATATCCACTTTGTGAGCTGTATTGTGTGGGTTCTGTCTTTGTTCACATCACTCATTAACAGAAGGTAACTGAAGCTAGATACCTTAAGGAAGAACTTCTCTGTTTTTTTTCTTCTGGCACTAATAGGTTTCTTAGGCAGCCAACAGTATAGCAGTACTAAATTTATCTTTAAGGAAAGAAGACAAATTTAGAGAGGCCTCAGGGGACATCTAATTAAAATTGACATTTTAAATTCGCTCCCTTGAAGAGTTTAAGTATAAGGTCTGATTATCACGAGCCAGAATTCAAAGACATCATGTTATTCATATATTTTTAAAAACTGAGTTATATAGGTAGGCATAAGTATTCTTGATATCGAAATAGAGAAGCATATTAGATATAGAAGTATATATTATGCCACATTATGTTATTAGTAAACATAACTAAATATTATCTGAAATAAATGTATCATCCAGTATATTACATTTGTTATTCATTTATAAGTTATTAGTTTTCCAGTTTATGTTTAATTTATAATATTATGGTAATAGTATCATAATTGATAACACTTATGTGTAGAGTTTAAATTAAATTTGTATTTATGCGTATTTAACTAACACGAAAATACAAATGATTTAATACTGCCAATGCATTAGAAGAGTGTTCTGTAGGTAATAAGAGGTACATATCTCCAATACAAGAAAAATGGTTCTAGAGTTTATTTCATAAAGTAATGTAGATTAAAGTCAGATTCCTTTCATCTAAGGAAAGTCTATGCTGAGAAAACATTGATTGTGATGATATAAAACATCCATTAGAGAAATGTAATGCAAAAAAAATAAGGAAAGTGGGGCTGCTGCTGGGGAAATCAGCTGAGTCTGGCAGGCTGGGCCAAGATGGAGAAGACCCAGGCATGAAGGGAAGCCAGGGTGGTTAGACAGCCATGCAGGGAGAGGCCACTGAGAGATTAGGGTGGAACAAGGTCTGTGCCGGCACTTGCCATATGGAAATAATAAGAACACATGGTAACTTGCCACGGGCTTCAGCCACGAAGCACTACTGTGTTAAAAACGGAGACACCATCCCCACAGTCCTTCTCCACTTTCTGCCAGAGGTCTCTTGTTGGTAGGGATCGCCAACCCTGCCTGGTGAGAAGAGTCACTGAGGATAACTGATAAAATAAAAATTCCCCAATCCTATGCCAAACATTCTGAATCAAAATCTTCATGGGACTACGTAGCCAGGGAAGCTGTGTCATTGACAGTTTTCCAAGGTGTTGCGCTCATCTGGTACTTTTTGTGGCATAGTTTAATACGGTGTTTATCAAAATGTGGTTCACAGACCAGCAGTACCAGCAATGCTTACAAATTATCAGACTCCACCCCAGACCTCTGAATCTGAAACCCCAGAGGTAGGACCTGGAAATCTGTATTTTAACAAGGCATCCAGGTGATTCTGAAGTGTGCTAATTTTGGATTAACTGGATTAATGGGAAACGCATTTAAACAGGGTCTCCAAAGGTGGAGGCCCAGGCTTGGATGTTTTTAAAAGGTTTTCTAGGTGGTATGAATATGTAGCTGTGGTTGAGAAACACTGCAGTAAATCAC
This sequence comes from Rhinolophus sinicus, assembly GCF_057876585.1. Lineage (NCBI taxonomy): Eukaryota > Metazoa > Chordata > Mammalia > Chiroptera > Rhinolophidae > Rhinolophus > Rhinolophus sinicus. Next base: position 122,929,228 of record NC_142503.1, read on the forward strand.
AGACTAGACTGTCTGAAGAGCACTTGGTTGATAAGAGTTGAGTAAAAAATTAATTTGCAGCACAGAGGAAAGCCTCCCTATAAGATTCCCTCCTGTATATAATTAGACTCACCAAAGCTCTTGTTTCTTATCCCAGGGCCCTCCCTCACCTAGGTCATTCCCCTCTATCTGTTCACCATATGTACATTCTGATCTATACAGCGGTTGATTGAATTAATCGTTTAATGCATTATTCATAAACATTACCTTTCCTAAACAGATGTAAGGGATGATGTTTACATGTTGAACCCATACTTAATTTTCTGCATGTCATTGCTCTAATTTCATCTTTCTCATTCCAGGACTACAAGTTGGTGAGAGTGATATTATAAACAGTAACTTTGAGTCTGGTCTAATTTATTTAAAAAGGTAGTTACATGCAAAATGTGGTAGTTTATTATTAGTAACAAATTACCCAAGGCACACTTCACAATTAATCGTGGCATACCACAATATTAAGCTATTTTAAGATTGAGAACAACAAATTAACCTGTATGGAAACTGGTCACATTTTTGACTCCAGCTTTGAGCCCTTTAGACAGAGAGACACACAATTATTTTGTCCACGAAAGAGTGTATACAGATGGGTTAGGTCTCGGTCTGCATTAGACCCTCCTACCTTGTATAATCACATGGGTCCAAAGGTAACAGACTGGTGGCTTCACTCATTATCCTGATTCCCATAGTCAGTTTCCTTTAAGACTAGGCGCCTTCCTTCTTGAGACATAGTAGGAGGGCTTGGCAAAAAGAGTTATGCGAAGGAAAGAACCGTTAATTTTTTACATATCTAGCATAGAATTGGGATGAACTGGTACAAAGTATTTGTCTATTGGATCTTATATCAGCTGTTTTCAAGATTATCATATATGAAACTCTCATTTTATACGTAAAGAAAGTGAGGCCAAGAGAGTTCGTCCCTGCCATTTCTCTCTCCTTGTGTGCCATTCTCTCCTTGATATGAGTCAGTTCAAAGAAAGCGTAGGTGAAGGTGAGTAGGCTGATCTCTTTTCTCTCTGTGAGTCATCTCCTGGGATTCTAACTCATTATCCAGAGCCCTGGAAAGCTGAACTCTTGACTTCTTATTAGAAGACAAGAGAAACACTTGTCACTGAGAAAAAGAAAAATCCTGTGTGAAAAAAGAAGGAAGGGACTGGGATCATTGGGTAACTAGTAGAGTGGAATAAAGGCAGAGAAAGAAATGAACATGAATCCCAGGTCCGTTGATAAAAAGGGTGATTTTTTTAGGTAAGAAAGACATCAAGCATTACTTTCAGTTTATGTAGAATTCTTGATAAAATAAGTTACATCTACACTGTCACATAAAAATGTTATTATATCATGTACTGTGATAAGCTTCTCAGGGAAGCTTTGAAAAATCAGTGTAGGAGTTGGATGGAATGTTGGGGACAGAACTGAAAAAAGAGGGAATAGAATTTATTCATCTATTTACCAATTCCCTTATTCTTTGTTCATTCACTTGCACATTTTATCATTCACTGAACAAACACTCATACTTGTTGAGAGCCTACACAGATGCAATCTCTGCTTTCATGGATATTTTACTAGTAATAAAACTCAGAGACATGATATCATACAGCTCATTTAGAGAACTTTAAGAACGCTAGTTTGGTGTAGCTAAAGGAAAAGATTCACAGGGTAGCATTGGGTGGTGAAGCTAGAGACTTGGGGAGAAACTTAGGGACATGGGATGAAACTCGAGTTCACTTCAGAAAGATTCCTCAAGCTATAATGTGGAGAGATTGACTGAAGGCAGCAAATTTGAAGGTATGGTGCCCACTTAAGCAGTCAAAGGAGTCAGAATGGAGGGAAACTACTGTAGGCAGTTTCACTGGGGACAGTCTAAATGTGACGGACAATGTAAATATAAACGTTGATAAACAACTTAGCATCCTTCTTGCCATTTTGTTCTAGGTGTGACTCTTGTATGCAGAAAAACCCTCCATTTTCTTTAACTTAATTCAACAATCTTTGTTTCTGAATGTAGAAATTTACTCAATTCATATAATTCTGGGTAATTGAAATTATGTTCCTACCATCATTTTTTTTTCTATTTTGTTACTATTTTATGATGTTTTTCTGCTATTCTTTTAGTATCACTTTATACATTATTTTTGTCCTAGTCCCTGCTTTTGCTAAATTGATAAAAATGTGTTTTGAATTCTTTCTTTTTTTCTGGAGATTTGAAAGTTCTACTCTGGTTTTCTAGTGGGGACCTTCATTTTTTTAAACAAATACATTTAAATATTTACTTATCTATTATCTATCTATGTATCTGTCTAATTTATCTATGTAAGACTAAAATTAAACTAAATGAAGGATATAACAACATTAACCCTCATGTTACAAACAATTTAACATTAGAATATCTATAATTCTTAGAAATAAAGAGAGTTGATAATACCATTATCATGATGGAAGGTTTTAACATATTATCTTAGAACTTAACAGATAAACTACACAAAACGTATTAATTACATGAGTGATTTAATTAAAATTAAAATCTTATTTATATCTCTAAATACACACACAGAAAGAGATGAGAGAGAGGGAGGAGAATATGTATTCTCTGTGGGATACAGAGGGTTTATTTTCACAAAACATTTATGAGAAGAAACAAATAAAGCTTAAATTATAATTCCTAAAATGTGCATCTTAAGGAATATTTACTATACATCATTAATAAAACAAGAAATTGAGAATAAAAGACACAATTAGGCACTTCTGGAAAAGAAAAAAAAAGCTATCCTAAATAGCACATAGACTAAAAAAGTCAATCAAAAGTGAAACAAATGATTTGCAATTTAATAAAATAAATGTGAAAATACTAAAACATATGATCACAGTGCAAGCTGTAGTTAAGATCTATGGCCTTATCTGGTTTATTAGTAAATAAACATTGAACAAACAGGAAAAGATGAAAAAAAAGAAAAGCCTATAAATATAGATAAAGATGAAGGTCTAGACATCTGCCGTACAACACTGTGCCTGTAGCGAGCAATACTGTATTGTAACCTTAAAAATAAAAATTTATCGAACGAGTTGATCTCATGTTGTCTTACCTCAAGAAAGAAAATGATAAAAAATTACAAAGTAAAATAGGAAAAAAAAGTACAACTAGTGAATAAAACTAAAAGTTTCCAACTCAAGCTATTGAATAAAATGTATAAATCCCTGACATGTATGAAAAAGAGAGAACATTTATAATGTTATAAACAAAAAATGGCTATAATTATGATAAATATATTACCAGTGTTATACAAAAATATAAACATATGTCAATAAATTAGAACAGGACGATAACTGTGGATGAAATCAATAATGTGGTCAAAGATACCACTACCAGGCTACAGGCCAAAATAATTTTATATTACATTACATTTAACCTCTAAGGAGCTAGTATATCCTATGTTGTCTAAACTATTTCTGCACATAGAAAAAAGATGAATAGCTTCCCAATTCATTTTAGAAAAAGTAAGAAATCACTAATAGTAAAATCTCATATAATATTTTCATTTCACACATAATTTACAGACCAGTCTCATTTGTTCATATAGAATTAACAATGTAAATTATACAATGATATTCTGTACTATATTAAAAGTTGTTTATTTTACTAATAATATGTAATGATATATTCCAGGAATCCAAGTATTGCTAAATTCTAGGAAATAGATCAACATGAGCGAGGACTAATTTATAGTGGTTCTGAGTGTGAGCTGTGCATCTAGGCGTCTAGGTGTGAATCCTGAATATTCCACTCAAAGCTGTGTAACTTCTTTATGTATCAGCTTACTTATTTGAAAGTTGGGAGTAATGATTTAACGTACATCAATGAGTTCATAAATATAAAATGTTTAATTATGCCTGGCTCATAAGGAGAACTACATACGTTTAGCTATAATGATTATCAGTAATTTGATGGCAAAAAAATATATATATATGATTATATAATTTGATTCCAAAAAGTACTTGACAAAATTTTGTCATTTTAAATAAATTTCTTATAGGCAAAATGTAATATTATATACACCTTAATTGTTATAAAACATCAAACATCTGAAATCATATTAAACACTGAAATCCTACTTTCCTTTTTGAGTCTGTATCAAGACAGGATATTTACTATTATTTAACATTTATGGAGATTTCCACTAATGCAATATAAGAGTTAAAAAAGAAAAAGTGGAATGTTTACCAGGAGAAAATAAATTGTACTAAATTCTTCAGTTGATATGAAAGGTATGAAATTTACTTTGAACATGTGACAGACTATAAAAACAAATTTTATAAATTTGAAGGGTACAAAATAAATATATAAAACTCGATAGCTCTTTTATTTATACCAGTGAAAGCTAGGTATAAAATAAAGTATAAACAAAGATTCCAAACTCACCCTTGAATCAAAAGCTATAAAATCATTGGAATAAATTTTGTAATAATGATATATATTTATATGAATACATACACATAATGTGTGTGTGTGTGTGTGTGTGTGTGTGTGTGTGTGTGTGTGAGAGAGAGAGAGAGACCTGAAAATTTTACTGAAAGCATTTAGTTTGGTCTAAATAAATAAACAGGTAAATAGGATTTTAAATCTATAGAGAAAGTAAGGCTTTTTCAATAAATGGCTTGGGAAGAATTAGCAACCACTTGAAACAGCATGAACCTAGATTCCTGCTCCATATTTAAATAAAAATTCTGGATGGGTTAAATATATGAATATGTTTGTGTATAGTATTTGAAATAAGTAGAACATTTTCTTTAAGATTACAGAGGATCGAGGGAGAAGAGTTAAAATTTTTTTCAAGGTGGAGTCTGTTTAATAAATTTATAGGAAGAAGTCAGAAGAGAAAGAGGCTTTGGAATACTGGCATGTAACAGCACAATGAAAGGAATGAAGTATTTGAAGAGATATGAAGGGAGGTGACACTGATCACACCAGAGAAAGAAAGGACAATTCATCTGCAGTCAGTGGTGAACTACTTACTGCATGTGTAGTTACGTTTTAAGTTGTCAGTAAAACAAAAAAAGGACTCAATGTATATTTTTCTCCATGGAAACTAGAGATTATGGATGAAAAAATAGTGCTTGTGAGGAGAAGAGAGAATTTGTCCTGAAAGGCACTCGTAAGAATGGTGTTTATACATAAGAGGAGTGAGAGAAGTCAGAAAAGTTGGAACATCTGCACTGGACAACTTGGTTTCAATCACCTCGGGCTATATGCGCTTTCTTCTGTGGGTATGTGTGGTTCTAGGGAGGAAATAATTATACGTAATTATATAATGTCTTCTGCACCTATCCATAATAACACTTTTGAGATTTATGTAACCATACATGAAACATTTTCTTGTTTCTTCACAGTAGTCCTGAGAAAAAGTTGCCAGGCCAGGAGTTACTTTGGAAAGGAATAATTATTGTTCCTCAAACATTTTAGGAGCCTCTCGTGGAAATGGAACGGTTGGGGGAAAACTACCATAGCACCAATGAGGTTAGATAAAACTGTTAAGGAATTAACTATTCATTTGAAATTCATCTTCAATAATATATAGCATAAATTCTTCTTTTTCTTCTCTTCTTTACAAGCCGCCTAAGAGATGGCCAGCTGACTTCTTTTGGGACAAAATAGCTGAAAGAAAAATAGGAGCTGTTAAGCTAAAACCTGCTATGCCAAGTTGCAAACTACAGTAAATTTTCAAGGTTCACTGGAAAAAAATCCTGAAAGACTAGGCTTATAATGGAAGTGCTGACAAAACCAGCTCTAGCAGCACAAACACAGGACTATTACCAGGCCCTTAGGGTGGACTGGTTGATATCATTTGCACTTTAAGCAGTTTAGGTGTTAAATTGCATGCAATTGCACAGTGTGATAAAACACCCTTCAAAGATATGAAATAATCCCTCTTTTTTCCTGCACTATTTTCTTACAGGAAATCTTAACTCATAAATGGTAGTATTGGGTAATTTGTTTCTAGTAAAATGCCGCATAATCCATTTAGCTACAATGCTTATCCTATTCCAGTGGCAGTATGTAACAGGTGTAGGGTATGCTCAATAGACAGTGAGCCTAATTTCACAGATCTGAGTTTAGATTCAGGTTTTCCTTCTTATTATTCCTTTACTGATTTTTAATGGCAATTTAAAACCACTTGAGCAAAAGAAAACAGGAAAGTAGCCAAAAGTGAATTTGTTTTGAATGTGAAAATGTTAATGTAATTGCTCCTCTATCACCTCTCCTTGTTAAGATTGAGAACACAATGAAATAATCTGTTCCATAGCGTGATATATAAGGTGTGCTTGCTCAGTTTTGTTCACTAATGTCATTTTGGTTTAATTCAGTGAGCAACAGCTGTCATAGGATGATTATCCTGTAGCTGGGCTGATGATATAGAAATTGAGGAAAAATTATTTTAGGTTTTTGGTCAAGGCTTCTTGACAGTGACAGGCTTTAGAGGAGATTATTCTCTATCGCTTAATAGAGATTGTCAATCTGAAGTTGGCCAAATGCAGACACGTTATGGGAAGCTCTAGTTCTTAATGGAAATGTTGCTTAGAGGAGTTTCAAAATATATTTTAGAACACTTTTTGGTATAAAATTTTAGTATTATTTGGTGACCCCTGTTAGAAAAGATCAAGAAATAATCTTTGGGAAAATTGAGCAAAGAGGAATTACAAAAACCAAGGAAAATGGTTGACCAGGAAGATGGAGGTATACTGTATTTTTTTATACATGTATAAATGAGGTTACTTGTGAATCAGCAGGATTAACCTTTTTTTGGAGGTGGGGAGATTTAAAAACTATGTTCTTATTATAACATCAACATAGTAAAGTTAGGACAATACTTAATGATTAGCAAGGGTTATATACTACTACCTTTCTAAAAATCCTATACACAAAGTTCTTTTGATGAAACAAAGCTGAAAGTTGTAGGTGAATGTCGCCATCTAACCATCTATCCACCCATTCAGCTGTCCTTCCACCTATACGTCATTCCATTCATCCATAAAATATTTATCTGCTTTTTTTCTATGCCAGACATAGGTAGGTAGATATTAGGTATGAAGGATAGAGCAGCAAATAAAATTTCATCCTTATCTTCAAGGAACTTACAGAATGGTAAGTGAGACATTCAATAATTACATTGATTGCAAAACTGAAAAACAAAATCATCAAAGTAGGCTATGTAGCAGGCAAATGCTGTTTTTATGAATGGGTTCAAAGTGAATAAGATGTGATTGTTTACATGTATCACTTTCTAGGTAGCTATGTGAACTGCAGGAACTCAGAAATAACAACTCTCTCAACTCAGTGGGCTATCTAAGGAACCACAGGGAATCAGAACAATTGCTACTGTTGATTGAACCACAAATGTATGGACATGGCAAAAATGTTGCAACAAAATTTTTGAAACTTTAGAGACATGTATGCGTCACTGAAGCTACAATAGTGAACTTCAGCTAAAAAACATGACTGGAGAATGTGATGATCTTTTAAATATTTTCCACTTAATTGATCTAAGCAGTGAAACAGCCTCAGGCAAAGTTGCCCAGGCTTGAATACAGGTGCTTGTACATTTGAACTTTTTTCACTTAAGCATAATGGTGTTGCTTGATTGCTGAGCGTGGGGATCTGTGCCTATTGTCCCAGTTGGGGCTGGGAATATTCTTCAGCTCAGTTGTTTGGATCTTCTTGAGTTTTCGACTATCTTTCAGGTAATCACTCTTAAATGTGTGTTTGTGTCCTTCAATCTCATTTTATTTATTAACACACTCTCTCACACACACACACACACGCATAGTATTATTTTTTCAACATAAACAGGATCATTGTTCTGTAACTGTTTCCAAACATAAAATTTCAAAATAATATCCAAGTCCTCAATTGCAGTATCAATGCATTTTGAAAGATACCCCATATATATATACAGAGGGGAATTATAATAGACCTCAAGTGATTCTGTCTATAGTCTTTGATAGCGCTGCTTGAAAGTAATTAACAGGGGACCTCAAAAAAGCCATAATCTCAATGCATGGGTGTATTTTTTTTTTAAAGAATTTTATTAAAATATACCTAACATACAATAGTATATTAGTTTCGGGTGTAAATCATAGTTATTCAACAATACCCACCTGGCACTATATATTGTATTATTACAATAGTGATTATATAACAATCTATGCTAAAGAAGTGATTACCGTGATGAGTCAAGCAACCATCTGACACCATACCACACTATCACAATATTATTTACTGTATTCCTTATGCTGTACATTACATCCCCAAGACTTATTTGATTTATACCTGAACTTTGAGTCTCTTAATCCCCTATATCTCCCCCTTTTTTTAATTTTTCAATTACAGTTGACATTCAATATTATTTCATATTAATTTTAGGTGTATAGCATAGTGGTTAGACATTTATATAATTTACAAAGTGATACCCCTGACTCATGTATAATAGTACCCACTATAATACTATTATACATAGTTATTACCATACTGTTGATTATATTCCCTGTGCTTTACTTTATATCCCTGTGGGGACAGAGTCCCAGAGAGCAGTTTCCAGGCTCTTGGCCTCATGTGGAAAGGTGCTGACTCGAGTAGTAGATGGTCATCAGCTGTGGCTAATTGACCATCAGCTGTAACCAGTTAGCCAATTAGCCACTGATATAACTTCCTCGGCTGCCTTGGTTGGTCGGTTGGTTGGTTGGCAGGCAGAGAAACGGACAGCAGGTTGCAGGTCATGTGGATCCAGCCTCCAGTGAGACTATAGCGCCTCCAGTGAGACTATAGTGGTATGACTCCCCTATCTATGGTTCCATGGGTGTTTCTTTTTGGCCTAGCCATATCCTGCGTTCTTATGTGGGGAGCGGGAGCAGAGGCCCCGCAGGCTGCACTGCATGACAAATGGTGCAGCGAGGAGGGTCCCTGCACAACAATCCCCATGACTATTTTATAACTACCAGTTTGTATTTCTTAATCCTTTCACCTTTTTCACCCTGCTCCCAACCCACCTCCCATCTATCACCCTGATAGATCTAGTACCCATCCTATACCATACATAGTCATTACAATATTATTGGCTATATTCCTTATGCTATACCCTACATCCCCATAACTACTGTGTGACAATGAATTTGTATTTCTTAATCCCTTCCCTCTTTTCCCTCCCACCAGCCCCCCTCCCTTCTGGCAACCATCAAAATATTCTCTGTATCTATGAGTTTGTTTCTGTTTCATTTTTTTTAATTTAATTTGTTTGCTTGTTTCATTCTTTAGATTCCACTTATAAGTGAAATCATATTTGTCTTTTACTGTCTAACTTACTCCACTCAGCACAATACCCTCTATGTCCATCCATGTTGTCACAGATGGGAAGATTTCATCCAGGTTGCCTTCATATCTTTGTGATTGTGTTATAAATAATGCTGCAATGAACATATGGATCAGTATATCCCCTCGAAGTTGCATTTTGAGTTTCTTTGGATAAATACCAGAAGTGGGATTACTAGGTTCTTCTTTGTCTCTTGTTATAATCTTTGTTTTAAAGTCTATTTTGTCTGGTATAAGTATTGCTACCCCAGGTTTTTCGTTTGTTTGTTTCTATTTTCATGAAATATCTTTTTCCATCTGTTTACATTCAGTCTCTGTGTGTCTTTCGATCTGAAGTGAGTCTCTTGTAGACAGCATATATAAGTCTCATTTTCTTATCCATTCAACCCCCCACTCTCAACCACCTGTCTTTTGATTGGAGCATTTAATCCATTTACATTGAAAGTAATTGTTGATAGATATGTAGGTATTGTCATTTTATTATTCATATTTTTTATTTTATTTTCATCTTTAAAAAGTCCCTCTAAGATTCCTTATAATACTAGTTTGGTGGTGATGAACTCTTTTAGCTTTTTCTTATCTGGGAAGCTCTCTATCTGTCCTTCAAATCTAGATGATAGACTTGCTGGGTAGAGTACTCTTGGTTGTACATCCTTGCTTTTCATCACTTTGAATAATTGTGTGCCAATCCCTTCTGGCCTACAAAGTTTCTGTTGAGAAATCAGCTGACAGTCTTATGGGGGCTCCCTTGTAAGTAACTAACTGCTTTTCTCTTGCTGCTTTTAAGATTCTCTCTTTGTATTTAACCTTTGGCATTCTAATTATGATGTGTCTTGGTGTGGGCCTCTTTGGGTTTATCTTGTTAGGGACTCTCTGTGGACTTTCTTGGGCTCACCGGTTGTAAGTATTGGCCTTGACTACAGTGGAAGTATTGTTGTGCAGGGACTGATCGTACAGAGCACGATCTGCCTCAGCAGGACTCCTGTGCCTGCCCAATCCTCCCCTTGGGTGTGTCATATTTGGAAATGGCTAGGTGATGCTCCAGCTCATTTTGAAGCTGGCTATTGGGACACCAGTCCCAGGACCACCTTGGAGGGGATCCTCTGTAGGTCTGCTTCAGCCACACCCTGTGCCCTAACTGGGGCCACCTAGTGGGAGCCAGAAAGAAATCTGCAGATGTCTGCCACCATGCTGTGCTTGGAAGTACCTTTGAGAGGCCAAGCCATGAACCAAGGTGGGCTGCCACTTGTACTGGCTTAGGGCTCCTCAGTCAGAGGTACAGGACATGCTCAAGCCAGATGCTGCTTGTCTGGGTTCCACGAACCTTTTAGAGACCCTAGGAAAGTCTGCAGCTTGAGCCAAGATAGGTAGTCTGCATGAGAAAGACACTGAAAGCAGCCTGGGTGTACTCAAAAGTTGGGTGGGGCCAGGTCTCAAATCGCCAGGTCGTGGTGAACAAACAGTGGAGACTCAGAAATGGTGGCCACCTGTGTTTACACACTGGGAAGGGGGAGGGCTCAGCAAATAAAAAAATGGCCTCTGCCAGCTCCCCCCATGTGGGGACAGAGTCCCAGAGAGCAGTGTCCAGGCTCTCAGCCTCGTGTGGGGGATGCTGGTTCAGGTGGTAGTTGGCCAATTGGCTGCTGATGTAACTGCCGTGACTGCATTGGTTGGTTGGTTAGTTGGTTGGCAGGCAGAAAAGTGGACGGCGGGTTGCAGATTGTGTGGATCCTACTTCATGTGTCTCATCCGGCCACTAGCGAGAATATAGTGCTATGACTCCCCTATCTGTGGCTCCATTGGTATTCCTTTTTGGCCTCACCATATCCTGCATTCTTATGTGGGGAGTGTGAGCTGAGACCCTGCATGACACCCTGCATGACACCCCGTCCAGGAGAAAGCCACCTCTCCAGCTCCCGTCCCAAGTCAGACAACTCAATTCCCTACCATTTGTCCCTGCCATCTTTCCAGCTGCTGCCCCAGTGCTGGAAGTCAGAGCTAGTGATTCCATTGGTGGGTAAGTCTGTGCACAGTGCCTTTAAGAGGAGCGCCTGTGAGTGCAGCAGCACTATCTCACTCAGTCACAATCTCTGCTGTTTTTCACAACCAAAAATTAGGGGGACTTCTCTCCCCAGCACTGGAAACTTAGGCTGGGGTGGGGCTGGTATCTCTCACTCCTTTAGAGGATGGGGGAACTCCCACAGCCAAAATAACCCTCCCAATCTTTAATGGTCAAACACAGGTGTGGGAACAGCCATTTCCGCATCTCTGATCTTCCTACCAGTCTGGAGGTGGCTTCTTCTGCACGTCCTTTGTTGAAAGGCTTCAATTCAGTTCAGCTTGATTTTAGGCGATTCTTAATAATGGTTGTTTTATAGATTAGTTGTAGTTTTGATGTGGTTGTGAGAGAAGGTATACACAGCATTTACCTACTGTGCCATCTTGGTTGTCTCCTGCGTTATTGTATTCTTAATTTCTGACTGGTTCTTTTTTATGTTTGCCATCTTCGTTTTTGTGTTTCCTATCTTTTTGTTGAACTTCTCCCTGAGATCATTGAGTATTCTTATAACCAGTGTTTGGAACTCTGCCTCTAGTAGATTGCTTGTTTCCATTTTGTTTAATTCTTTTTCTGGAGCTTTGTTCTGTTCTTTTATTTGGGACATGTTTCTTTGTCTCCCCATTTTGGCTGCCTCCCTGTGTTTGTTTCTATGTATTATTTAGTGCTACTAAGCCTCCTGGTCTTAGTAGAGTGGCCTTATGTAGTAGGTGTCCTGTGAGGCCATAGTACAGTCTTCCTGGTCACCTGAGCCATGCATTACAGGTGAATCCCTTGTGTGGGTTGTGTGTGACCTCATCTTGTAGTTGAGCCTTGGTTGCTGACTGCAAGTCAATGAGAAGGATTGACCCTCAGGCACATTGGTTGTGAGGACTAGCCTTGACTACAGTGGAGGATTTGTGGTGCAGAGGTTGACCCTACAGAGCAGGATCTGCCTCAGTAGGGCTCTGGTGCCTGCCCAGTCCATCCATTGGGTGTGTCATTCTTGGCTGCTAAGTGATGCTCCTGCTCCTTTCGAAGCTCATCACTGGGGGTGCCAGCCCCAGAGCCACCTGGGAGGGAACCCATTGCAAGCCAAGTCCAGCTTCAGCCTGTACCCAACCTGGGGCCACCTGACATGAGCCACAAAGCAATCTGTAGATGGCCACTGCTTGCGCTGTGCTTGGAAGTGCCTTGAGAGGCCAAGCTGTGAACCAAGGCTGGCTGCCATTAGTGCCAGGCTTAGGGCTGCTCAGCCAGAGGCGCAGGACATGCTCAAGTAGACAGATGCTGCTAGTCTGGGTTCTACAACTTTGGGAGACCCCAGGAAAGTCTGTAGCACAAGCCAAGGCAGGTGGTTTGTACAGAAAAGCCACTGGAAGCAGGTTGGGTGTTCCAGAAAGTTCAGTGGGATATGGTGAACAAATGGGGCCAGTCAGCTTGATAGAGAATCATATATGGAAGCTGCCTATGTCTGCATTCCAGAAAGTGGGTGGGCTCAAAAAAGAAACAATGGCTTCTGCCAGCTCCCCTGTCCAGGAGAAAGCTTCCCCTCCAGTTCTCATCCTGAAGCAGACAACTCAGTTCATCTCTGCATGTCCCTGTCACCTCTCCAGTCCCAGTGCTGGATCTCAGAGCCAGTGATTCCTTCAGTGAGTTAATCCATGTGCAGTCCCTTTATGAGGAGCCCTGGGATTTTCTCCACTGTCCGTTTCACTCAGCCAAATTTTTGCTGGTTGTCAGCACAAGAAGTTATGGGGACTTCTCTTCCTGGCCCTGGAATGCTGGGCTGGGGAGCCTGGTGTGGCGATAGGACCCCTCGCTCCTTCAGCGGGGATCTCGGCAGCCAAGATAGCCCTCCTGATTTTTAATGGTCACATGCAGGTGTGGGACCAGACCTTTCTATGTTTCTACCATTCCCACCAGTCTCGAGGTGGCTTCTTCTGTGTGTCCTTAGTTACAGAGCTTCGTTTCAGTAAGATTGCAGGCAATTTTCAGTGATGGTTGTTTTGTAGTTTAGTTGTAATTTTGGTGTGGCTGTTAGAGAAGGTAAGCACAGCATTTACCTACTCTGCCATCTTGACCAGAATCCCAATGCATGGGTGTGTTTGCACAGAAGTACCCCGAGGATGGGTAGAAGGGAACTCCTAAGTTTTCCTTTCAGTTGAGATCATTCCCATCTGTTTAAACGTTAGACATCTTTTAGATTATTGTTAGGTTTTTATAGCTTTAGACTTGTGGTTAACAAGGTTAACAACCTTTGAAATAGAAAGAAAATTTTTGCAAGATGTGTGTAGTCATGCTTCTCCTTTCATTTTGCCTGATACCAAGACTGGAACTCTTTCAATTTCAATAATCGAGTCCTTAGAGAAATTTCTTTTTTTATTTGATTCTCCCTTCTGTTCTGCTTCATTTTTCTAGAGATATATAAATATATAAAATCTGTATCTGTATATTGTATATATTATCTTAAAATGCTGTCTTCTTTTTTCTCCCTCATTATCTTTATAATTTCATCTGCTATAAGAAAATAGTATATACTGTGTTTCCCCGAAAATAAGACCTAGCTGGACCAACAGCTCTAATGCGTCTTTTGGAGCAAAAATTAATATAAGACCCGGTCTTATTTTAATATAATATAAGACCCGGTCTTTATAATATAACATAACATAGCATAATATAATGTAATGTAATATAATATAATATAATACCGGGTCTTATATTAATTTTTGCTCCAAAAGACACATTAGAGCTGATGGTCCGGCTAGGTCTTATTTTAGGGGAAGCACGGTATGTAGCTGATACTTGATTTTATTTACTATATCCACAGCATTTTAAAAAGCAGTATGTTTTTCCTTCAGTTTTATAATTTATTTCTGAAATAAAGATAAGGATAACATCTCCCTAATAGTAGTATGTGAATTAAATTAAAATGCAAAATTAGTACTTAGTGAATACTAGTTATTATTGAATTGTGGTAAGAGAATGTGTTCTATAAATGTTCTCTTTTGGAAATTATTGAGGCTTATTTTGTTTCTTAGTGAATGATTTTTTCTGAGTCTTTAGAAAAAAGTATGTTTTTCAGTTAGGTACAAAGCTCTCTGTGTATGTTTATGAAGCACATTTGTCAATCATTCATTTGATTCTGGTCATGTCAAATTTTAAGCTATGTCACTCAATAATCAGAGTTTCATCAAATTATTCTAATATTGTTGATGGTTTTTATTTTATATATTTTACTGATACATCTATTGGTGCATAATAGCTCCTGGCTATGTATCCTTGACATTTTGACCTTACAAAATATCCATTGCCACTGTTCTTCATTTAATGATTTTAAGTTGAATTCTACTTATCTTTTATGAATATTTGTGCTGGAAATCTTATGTTTTCCTCCTAGATCTATTCTGTACCCTTTCCTGTTCTGCTCTGTTTCTAGATACTGATTTGTATGGACCATACATATCAAAAGGTACCCTTGTCCCCTGCCTTCTAGTTTGGTTAGACTAATGGGAATCGCTGGCAGGACATCCCAGGGAGGGAGGAGAATGAAAATGGGATACCCATTCCATAGGCTCCTTCCTTGTGGAGTTGTCCTGTGACTATAGATTTTGACCAAAGATCACAGTGTCTTCAGATGGTCCTCTGCTTATAGCTTCTGGGTTCCAGTAATAGCAACCTCCTTTCCCACTCAGACCTAGGGGTGGTAATAACAAATGCTGTTTTTCCTAAACCCGGCCCATCCTTTTAAGATAATTTCTTTTATTAAACTCTCTTCAAATTATCCAAGCTGAATGTGCTAAGTGTTTACTGCTAGGATACTTACTGATATATTATTTTCAAGCTTGCTTTATTTTTATTTTTGACATATTTTTACTTTCTCTTTGTTTTCAATCCTTCTTTGTCATTTTATATTAAGTATGTCCCTAAATTACAGCATTTATGTATTTTCCTTTATCCAAACTGAATGGTTTTTAAAAGAGGCTTTTTAGTCCATTTATGTTTATTATGAATTCTGATATCTTATTCCAAACATCTTATATTTTTTGCTTTATTTTCTTCCTTTTTGCATTTATTTAATTTTTTATTTCTAAGAAATAATCATGTTGACTTTGCTCCTTAAAAAAAAATCTCTTTAGTGGTATTGAAAATTTATATCCTATGTTTTTTCTCTATTTCTATAAAACATTTGACTTTATGTTTCATTAAAATCATAAAGAATATTGATAACCTAATCTCCAAATAAGGTTTGATTTTGGCATACTTCTTTTCTCTACCACCCCAAGATTCCAAATATTTTTAAAAACTGAAATTTTACTTCCAAATTACCCTAAAAAGTTTATCTACAATGAGCAACAAGGTGAGAAGACTGTACAGGATAATTATAGTCTTAGAGGTGCTGGAAAAGATGGCCATTCCTCTTGATAAAAAGATGCACAAATTGCATTATAGTATAGACTATTTCAAAAATTATTGTTCTGGTTCACCAATTATTTTATTCCTTAATTCAATATATATTATGGAGTGCCTACTCTGTACCAGACATTGACATTCATCAAGGAAAAAATTAGATAAAAATTAGCTTATATTCATGGAGTGGAAGACAGACAAAAATAGCATGCATAAGGAGTACACTGTAAGAATGAATAGTGTGCATTCTTCTTTGGCTTCTCCCTCTAGTTCTCTATTTTGAACTATTTGTTTCAGGTCATGAATGAATCTTCTTTCTTTTCTTGGCTCTCATTTTGTTTGATCTCTTCTGAGGTCTTCAATATGGCTGACCCCCTTTCCCTTTTATAAATTCTTATTCTCTTACCTGATTCTTATTTTATATCTCTTTTTCTTCTTTTCCTTCATGAGTTTATCTACTTTTTCTTACCCTTTAGCTGAGATCCTTTTTAAGACTAAGATCGTAGCTCTCTTCTTTTTCTAAAGTCTCAGAGATCTCATTTATTCTCATATTTAAATAATACTTTCTACAAAAAACATTCTAATCTCCTGTTGCCAAATCTCTACTGGATATTTTCTTCTTAGCTGATCATTTTCTCCCCCCAAATTACTGTTTATCTTTGTCTCCATCCTCACATTTTGTCAGTACCATACTTATTTTTTCCTAGATAAAGGCTCAATATAATAATAGTGCATTGATAATAGAAATGATGATATTAATTAATAATAATTACTGAACTCTTTCTATATGTCAAGCACTGTTATAAGCATTTAATAATTTATTTACATTTGCTAACTTATTTACTCCTCACAAAAACCGTATGAGGTAGGTAAACTTAGTTTTAGCATTTTATGAATATACAAACCAAGATACAGACAGGTGAAAAGTTTTCTAAAGGGTCTCCCAGGATCTACAGCCTTTACTGTCTTTATCCAAGCCAACTATCAAACAGTTGCTAAATCAGTATTTCTAAAATATTTTTGTATCATATAAAACTCTTACTTAAACTGTTAAATGTTAATCTATTGCACATTTACTCATAATAGTGTTATCCATCATTTGCTGAGGATTTACTATAAATACTAAGAATTGATTTAGCACATAGGCCAAAGTTTGAAATTTGCATGTATTAGCAAGTTACTCATACTTTTTCATTGATTTTAAGTAGACAGTTTATTTTGGAATAGTTTTAGATTTACAAAAACATTGTAAAGATAGTACAGAGAGTTTTCATATACCCCAAACATGTTTTACTCTATTGTTAACATCTTGCATTACTATGGTTTTTGTCACAACTAACAAACCATCTTTGGTACATTACTATTAACTAAACTAGATATTATCATTCTTGTTGTTATTGTTATTAACCAAACTCCATCAGATTTTATCAGCCCTTTTTTTCTGTTCCAAATGTCCCATGTGGAAAATATACTTTACTCTACACCCAATAACTCACACAAATTTACTTCAGAAAACCCAGTTTTTTTTTATCAGTTTTCTTCCCCCAAATATTTCTGTGATCCCAAGGAAAATTTAAAGGTTGCACATTTATCTTATTGTCACATCTGCTTTCACCGAGCCACCTCATCAGGATTCCTCCTCCGGCTGCCCTCTTGTCATCTGAAAACACAAGCCAAGACTTCCACAATATCTTCTTAGATTCTAGTTTACCTTCCATTGTAGAAGCCAGCTCACCTGCTCCTATTTTGAAGAAAAGGGATCTTAAAAACTGTTCCTTGTGAATGTCTTGTTTCTGCTGGAGGCTATGTAGAGTAAAACAGCTGTTATATTAATGGAATGAAGCTTAAATATTAAATGATCTTCAGATCTTCAATACACACTTTAGATCTTCTTTATTCTACTTACCCATTTTCCAGCTCACCACCTCTTGTTTATTATTCCTTTGTAACATCTTTGGATTTATCTGATCTTCTCTTTTTTATTCTGTTATGATACTAGTCTAAAGTTCTCCTTCTTTTTAAGCGTATTTTAATTATGCTATACTCGTATGAACAATCCACTGTGACTGTGCATCTGGATGGTGTTTTGTATTCTAATCAAACACAATCTTCACATTTGAAAAAATGCATGCTCGCTATTGAGCAGCGTGATAACTAGACATAAATTATAAGGAGTAGACATAAATGACTGGAACTAATATTACCTTTTGTATTCATTAACAGCTTCCAAGACATAGTCCACTGATTTAATGAGAATCACTCTCACATTTTTAGTATTTATGATGGTATTTTCTTCACTTGTAGAATAACTTGCACTGTAATAAAGACTTACAGTATTTATTATCATTGGGCAAACTGAGTACCAGTGGAATGATGGAATTTCAACTATGAACTACATTGCCATTTATTATACTTGTGGCTTCCTTTGGAGAAATTGGATATAAAAGGCCAAAATAAGTTTAAGTTCACTGTTTGAGAGTAATACCCACTAGGAAAATGGTATGACTTAAAGAAATGCAAATTATCTTTCTGTTTAGGTGTTATAGTTCATGATTGTTTCAGTATATATGAAGTGAACTTGGACAAACATGCTCTGGACATAACAGTGCCCTTTGTTTTTTCTTTGCAGCAACATGGCTGCTGTGTAATGCTGCATAGATCTATGTTGATCTAAATGGAAAAGAATTTCTTTGAAATTCACATTTACTGTGCATGGACATACCGGGTGAGAGTGTGAAGTCTGGTCAATCATCTCTCTGCCTTCCTCTAGCCTTTAAAATAAGTTTATTTCCAGTTTAAACAAAGTGACAAGGTCAGCTTTGGTGCATTTGTGTAGTTTCAGTGGTCAAGTCACAGACCTGTCCTAGAGCATATCTGAGAGTCAGGCTTTGTCCTAAAAACATCTACTATAATTGTGTTTTTAGCGGGGATGACCTGAGGTCTGGTTAGACATCTCTGGTTATTTTAAAACACAATGATTTGGTGGAGAGGAGAGGACAAAGATGTCTTCTTGACCAACTCTGTGTCCATTTCTTTCTTCATTTCCCCTCTCATGGAGGAAACATTGCTAAGGTTTCTGCCCGGTTGTTGGATTTTGATTGAGAAGCATTGCTAGTGAGTGGCATCACTGATGGTTAGAAAACATGCACCCTTCCCTTTCTGCCCATTCCCTTCTCGTTTCTTTTTTTTTTTTCCTTTCTCCTCTCCCTATTATGTTCCCATTCATACCAACTTTGTGCATTCACTAAACTGGTTTAGGGCTTTCCATGGGGTCAGAATATCCCTCTTTCTCTCTCTCTTTTCGCCTTAGTGTATTGGTCCCTGCTTTGAGTTCTTAGAACACTGGGCAGAATGATCCTTCCAAGATTTAGATGGTGAATGGATGGAGTTGTTTGGAAGGCAGAGGGCTCTTCTTACATTCCCACCCAGATTTTCCAGAGTACTGTACATTGGAGAACTGGGTGCTGGTCCAACTATTATAAGTGACCCTTTGATTCTCATTTTGAAATTGTTTCTTGCTTGTAGCTCCACACTGTGTCACACTATGAGGACAAGTAATGAGTAGTTCCATGTTTTAACATTCCTGAACATAATTTTTTCAAGTTCCTGCAAAATTTCACCTCAGCTCTGAACAGTAGGATGGTTCAACTTCCTTCCAAGGCTCCCGGAGGGAGAATGGGGGTGGGACAGTCTGGAGGTGTTGAGAGAAGCAATTCACTGTATTCTGATTCCATGTTATCCTTCAAATTTATGCTTAGTGTCTTTGCCTTGTGGGGAAAGCCCAGGTGGAGACTCCGAGAACAGACTTATCATGGCACCTCCCGCTCTTATTTTGTTACCCTGAGAATGCCATTCCTCCCACCAAGGAGAAGTGTGATAGCTTGCATATGCCATCTGCTTACAAACCCCTGTGAGCTGAAATTCTCCCCCAAAAGGTTTACGTAAGCCCCCTGTGAACTCAAACCACTATGTTTTGCTCAGTTCAAATAAACATCGAAAAAGTATCTAAGCATTTGAACTTATAATAACATATTTATCCCAACACATGAGGCTACTCATCATTGGTGTATGTGTAATATATAATTGCAGCATGCAGAAAACAAACAGCTCTCGATCAGAGAAGTCTCTGGATCCCACGGGGCACTAATCATCTACCAAAAATAGAGATGGTTGGGGAAAATAACTTATAATTGCATTGGCAATCCACTATCAAAGTATAATTTCACGTTGTTTTCATTTCTAGCAAATAAATAATAAAAAACTGATTTGAAAAAATTGCTCATTCCACTTAGTAGCAGACTCAAACATGAAATCTAGAAATTGAAAATGTATACATATTTTATCAAGCATGCATTTTAAAAATGTAGGAAAAATATGCACACACACATATATGAACTTGTACTCTTTCGATTTACAACTAACATTTGGTTTATACTTCTTACAAAATTTAAATTATACTCTTAAAATATAAATTTATACTCAAGTTATAAATAAAAATTATGAATACATGTATATATTTCTCTTTAATGGTTTTAAAATCCTTATATTTATAAAGACCTAGTTTTGCTATATGTTCTCAAGATGGAAGAACTGCGTTTTAATTATATTTGCATACATGAAGCATAAGGTTGCAAGTCAACCAGCAAGCTGAATCTGAAATTACATAACAATAATTGAACTTGGAATTATTTGAACCAAGAATTTATGTTAAGAATTATATAGACTTACTCAAGGAAGAACAAAAATGATATTATAAGACAGAGAAAATAAAAGAAGCTATAGATAATGGGTGACCATTTTTCCATCAGCAAATGTTTTGTCCATGTTTCTCCTTGTTGCTATTTTGCTGAAATTTGTTCATGAAATGGGTCAGAAGTGTGTCATGGTCAGGAATTATCTCTCATCTCTAAAATATTATCCATGTTAATCTCATTTAAAACTATCTAATGGCTAGTTGTAAATATGAACAAAAAAGGTAAGCCATTTGCTACCACAACAGAATGAAAGGTATTGTGCAAAATTAAAATAGTAACTATTGTAATAGATAATTAGGAATCACACCTTATTTTCCAGCTTGTAGATAGGAGGCCAAGAATGCCCTCTGAGGGTGTTCATGAGGTAGGACATTTGCTCTGGACGTGGCTGGCACTAAACCTCCCTACTCCAAGATGTCACTGCAGAGGTTTATGGTACCTTTTGGTGCTATTAGGTTGGTGCAAAAGTAATTGTGGTTTACAAAGTTAAAAATAATTGCAAAAACCGCAATTCCTTTTGCACCAACCTAATAGAACACACTGAGTGGAGTCTTTACCTTTAAAAATGTATGAGGCAGACTTTCTAGTTACTGAGATGAACTACTAGGAAAACACATTCTGCTGGTGCATCCACCTGTAGCAGGAGGTTAAATACAGTTGATCCGTAGGTCAAGGGACAGATTCAAAGATGACCCTGAGAGTTTCCTATCCGAAAAAAAAAGCAACATTTTGGTCATAAGCTGCTTAGGATATTAGTTTGATTTGCTAGTCAATTGAAAAAAATAGATTCCTGAGAGTGTCGCCTTTGAATTTATGGTTTGCTTATCAATTGGCAGGGACAGTAACTAGCAGTGTTTCCCCGAAAATAAGGCCAAGCCAGACCATCAGTTCTAATGCGTCCTTTGGGACAAAAATTAATGTAAGACCCGGTCTTATATTACTATGATACTATAATAATAGTAAAATAAGACCAGGTCTTATATTAATTTTTGCTCCAACCAAAGGCATTAGAGCTGATGGTCCGGCTCGGCCTTATTTTCGGGGAAACATGGTAAACCTATTAAAACCTAAGCAGTAGGTTTTAATTGATGGACTGAGCAGAAACTTCAGTGGCTGGTACCTGTGGAAGATGGGTTCCTAAAATGAGCTTTGCTTTATGGGTGACAATAAATCAGTTAGTCTACAGCTAAAGATGGAAAACAGAAGTCCAAGTAGGGGGTAGAGAAAAATCTAAGACAGCTAGTTGTGTGGGTTTTACATAACATATAACCTTTTTAAATAAAGTGATCTGCATTGGCTCGTGTAGACTGTGGGAAGGCTTGGCGAGGAACACTTTTGGGTATATTCAATTCTGTATAAATGACTCCCAATGTGTCATCTGAAAGCTGTTAGGATTGAAAAAGGCACTGGAACCAATTCTTTCTTTTGTCTCCAGGAGGATTTGAACAGCCCACTCTCCTGGACTCAGAGAGAAGTTTTTTCACACCTCTTCCAAAGACACTGGTGCCGGAAGGACGCTCTGGGCCATATGCAAGAAGCAGCTAGTGCAAAGATAGCCTTGCCAGTGTATTCCCAGTGGCCTTTAAAGGGCAGAGGTAAAGTAATGCGATGCTGTCATACCCGCTCACGCTCTGTAGCCTTTGTGCCGTGTACTGTGCCACATTTTGGGATTATGCTCACAGAGGTTAAGGAAATCTTATGAAGCTAGATGTCATTAATACATAGGGAGTGCTGTCCCTGACTTTGAGTTTCTTGATATCTTAAATGGGGATAAAATTACCCTAAAGCTCAAACGACATAAGAAAAAAATATTTCACATCTTGTAAAGTGCTAAATATAAGATATTATGGACTGGTGTCAAAACACAGTTTCCAGAAGAAAATATACCAATACTGCATTGTGAAGTGAATCTGTCTCTAGCTGGGTTTAAGAGTCCGCATAGTCTAGCTTTATAGGATCAGAAGGAATCCCCATCATTTCAAAATAATATCATCCCAAGACACTGGACTGGTTTGGTGGTCCTTCAAGATCTTTCCCCTCTCACCTAATATGCCAGCTTGGGGGCTGTATCCCAGGGCCACCAAATCAGAATTATTTGGCACAGCCCTCGGAGCCCCACATAAACATTTGAACTGTAGTGCTCTGAGAACGGAGTTGCTGAAAGGGAGCAGGGGGCTACTGGGAAACACAGGTCCCCGACCATTAAATATTTTGACTAATATGACCATTAACCTAGCACTGTTTCAGGAAATTAGAGAAAACAAGCAAAATCAACCCAGAGACTAGCAGGCACTCAGGTGTTTGTGCTCCTAGAAGCTCACCCCACTAAAAAGGTGAACAGCTGCATTCCCACCTGCAGAAAACTCTGGGTAGTCTTGAAGACTCACATTAAGTATAGAGCTTTACGACAATTAGCCAGGAAGGAACAAAAGTCTGAATGGATGGGTATTTCACCAATTTTATATGAACAGTCAGTCCCACATCAGATGCTGTTTACAGAATGTATGTGTTTCTAGTTTCTTTTTTTAAATGTCAGAGTTTTGTGTTTCTTTATCTTTATAATTTCTCTTCCATTAAATATACTATAATGAGATTAACAGAAAAAATAAACAAAACTATAAGCAAGCATATTTATAAGGCTTTTGATACATAAGAATTTACTCTTCAGAAAGGTTATATTCCTACAAACTCAGTTTAAGATTTGTTTCCTTGCACTTTTACCAGCATCAAATATTATACTTTAAAAAATCACCAGTTTGATAGATAAAAAGTGCTACTACATATCTTTATTGTTAATTTATATTTATTCATTTGTGAATTCAACATTTATGTATTCTAATGGAAAAATCTGTAACTCTCAGGGTCAGTGATAATCCATTGTCAGTAAATCCCAACCATTAAATTTAAATCTCACTTATCCACAATAATGTGTAGTATTTATTAAATGTTATCTATGTACCATACACTTTGGTAAGGGCTTTCAGACATCACACATAAGTCTAACTATTCCTCCTTCAGCCACTTGCCTATTTCTCTACTTTCCTTGATGGTAAAACTTCCCAAAAGTCCATAACCTATTGCATCCAGTTTTTTACATTCCCCGAAGTTTTGCCTCAATCAACTTGAATACAGATTCTGTCTGCCATTTCACTGGGTCTTAAGGACAAGATCTTTTTGGCACCTAATTCAAAAACTCATTTTATATTTCTAATCTTTCTGCACACTTCAACAGGCATTCACAAAGCTGAGCGGTTGTCAAAAAAGGACTTAAGTGGGTGAGTCACTTTTTATCTTGCCTTCTATGACACCACAATCTGGTTTATCTCCTCCCTCCCTGGCAGCTTTTTCACTTTATTCTCTGGGGGCTGCTCCTTGTCCTGTCATTCAATCAAAGTGGGAAGGCCCTAGAGATCAGTTCTGGATGCTCTTCTTACCATCTACATTTTCTTTCTAGAGGATCTCTTCATAGAATGCTAGCCCCATAAGGGCAAAGATTTTTATCTGAAGTTTTTTCAATGTTGTACTCCTCACACTTAGTACCTTGTTCATGTTACATGCTCAATAAATATTTGTTGGATGAATGAATTAATGAGTCTAGGCCCAAAGTGTAAATATTATCTATGTTTTGATGACTTTCAAATGATAATTTTCTGCTGGACTTCAGTTTGTGAACTTCAGTTCTGCGATTCTGATCACCTCCATGTCTCCATAGAGGTGGTTAAAAAGTGCCTCCAACTTACCATGTCTGAGGCACAACTCTTGATAACTTTGACCTGTTTGTTTTTCAGTCTTCCTCATCTCATGACATAGTTAAGTGAAAAACCTGGTATTTGTCCTTGATTCCCTGCTCAACTTTTAATTCATCAGAAAGTCTCTTTAGCACTGTTTCCAACACATCTGAAATCTGTCCACCTTGCACTATCTTCGGTGTTACCCTCTTTGGTCAAGCCACCTTCATCTCTCAACTGGACCACTAAAACAGATTCTTCGCTCCCCGTCCTCACACTTAGCTATTCACACTAATCCACATAGAACTCTGACAGCGTTTTAAAAATGTCATCTCACTGGGCTGCTTAGCAGTTTCTAATGGCTTTTCACTGCCCTGATTGTATTAGGTTGGTGCAAAAGTAATTGCAGTTTAAAAGGTTAAAAATAATTGCAAAACCTCAATTGCTTTTGCACCAACCTAATACAATGTAAACTCCTTATGGAGACCTATGAGATTTGAATCATCCTTAGTATCAACTCAAGATGTGAACTGGATCACAGAGGATGTCAATGCCTGCAAGTTTGCTATGTTTTTAGGTAAAAGGTGTCAAGCCCCTTCCACAAGAGCTAATGACTAGCTAATAAGACTTATTTTTAGTCCCAGATTTTATTTCTTGAAAGCTGGTACATCGTTGGGAAGGAGGATATGGATAGAGGGCATTTCACAGCTATTAACGATGGGTACTCAAGGAATACTTATTGTAAATGAATACTACACAACTTTGGAAGTAATAGTTAAAGCAAATGGTTAAAGTAAATATTTTATTTATGCTTCTGGTAAATAAATGGAAAAACTGCAACATCAGAAATGACCACAGGCTGTTGCTATTTACCCACAATATGGAGAATAGGTTGTACATTTCTTATTGTGCAGAATATTTTTTATGGGCTGTTATGTCATTGGTCTATATTGACTAATTTATTACACATATTCTATGTTATAAATATACTATATTATTATGAATATTAAATGTATATACACATCCATATCCCAGCACTGGTTCTGTTTCATGATTTTTTGTTTACCTTTCAAAATTAAAACTCTTTATTTTGATATGCAAGTACACTAGAAAAAAACAGTGCAGAGTATATGATTTTTACTTTTTTTCATTGCTGATAAACTATTTTATAATGTCAAGTATTTTCTCTTAAACTTTCACAATTTGACGTGTAGGTATTTTATATACACTTAACTATTTTTTGAAAAAAACATAGGCCTATTATTTTCACAGGAGTATATGTCCACAATCATCCATATCTTGATGGTATATTTTTATACATCCTGTAATTTCTATCTGAAATTCTGGTATTTCCTACTGTTCTTTGCCTTGTTATTCAATGATAGACCCTATTCACATTTAAATTGTCAATCTCTTCAAACATATCTAGTTTATTGTCTCCAGCCTTCTTTTAGATTTTAACATATTTGTGAGAAAGAGTAAAGATTTAAAGAAATTAACTAACCAATTCACTAATCAAGTCTGTGCACTTCACATTTTATAGAGATAAATTAGCATGCTGTTTCACAACTCCGTATCATCTGTTTTTTAATCCCTAATATTAGTATGAAAAATAAACTTCCTTCCTTCCTATATTTTTTATAGTACCATCCAGCTACTAAAAAGACTTTAAAAGAAAAATTTCTATTTGTTGTTAATTTAAATGACTTTTAAATTTAAATTAAGAAAAATCAATCCTTTAATTTCCCTTGATTCTGACAATCTTCTAGACCCTTGAAATCTTTAGTTAAAAATTACACATTAAAATAGCCTATCATTAATTCCATACCAACTCACAAATTTGCATGCTCCACAATTACTAAGAGAAACTAAAAGAAGTCACAACTTATGATTTTTTAAAAAACATGGGAACATCTACTTCCAATGTATAATGTACAGCCTAAATTTCAAATGCAGATTTGGCTGTTGGAACAATGACTCAAGCTCCATATTAAATGTGATTAAATCTAACTGAGGGTTCTGTAGAAGGCTCATAAGATGGTATATTGTGCATGCAAAGGCTTAAACTCCCTGATACGAAATAAAACATTAAAAGAAAAATCTATCAAGTATATGAGTTGTAAAATTGGCATCAATTTATTTCCCTTCCTAGCCATTTTCATGTGTAGTTAACAAATATAAACTAAAGTGGATGACAATGATACGTGCTATAGAAAAACCCTCATAATCTTATTTAAAAATTAAGTTTATTGGGGTAACATTAATTAATAACATTATATAAATTTCAAGTGTACAACTTAATTTTTCTATTTCCTCATTTTCTAATGTTTTAGTAAAACTTTCTTCATTAGAAACTTTCTAAAGATTCATTTCTCAGGTATTTTTAATGGTAATTTGAAACATTTCAGAGAGAGTTGAAATTTCATGGAAATCTTCAGTGATATTACTAAGAATCTTTTCTTTGTTACTAGAGGGAAATATTTTTTTTCAGTTACAGTTGGCATTCAATATTATTTTGTGTTAGTTTCAGACGTACAGTACAGTGGTTAGACATTTATATAATTATGAAGTGATCCTCCCAATTAGTCTAGTACACATCTGGCATTATGCATCGTTATTACAATATTTTTTACTACATTCCCTATGCTGTACTTTACAAACTGTGACTACTTTGTAGCTGCCAATTTGTATTTTTCAATCTCTTCACCTTTTTCAGCCAGACCCCAACCCATTTCCCATCTGACAACTACCACTTTTTTCTCTGTATCTATGAGTCTGTGTCTGTTTTGTTTGTTCATTTATTTTGAACTTTAGATTCTACATATGAGTGAGATCATATGGTATTAGTCTTTCTTAGTCTGCCTTATTTCTCTTAGCACAATATCCTCTGGGTCCATCCATGTTGTTGCTAATGGTAAGATATAATTCTTTTTATGGCCAAGTAATATTCCACTGTGTATCTGTATCACCTCTTTTGTGTCCAGACATCTATTGATGGGCACTTAGTTTGCTTCCATATCTTGGCTATTGTAAATAGCACTGCCATGAATATAAGACTGCATGCATATATCTTTTCAAATTAGTGTTTAGGATTTATTTGGATAAATACCCAGAAGTGGAATTGCTGGGTCATAAGGCACTTCTATTGTTATTTGAGGAACCCCAAAACCATTTTCATAGTAGTTACACCGATTTGCAATACCACCAACAGTACACAAGTTTTCCCTTTTCTCCATGTCCTTGCCAACACTTGTCTGTTGATTTATTGATGATAGTCATTATGACAGGTGTGTACTGGTATCTCATTTTGGTTTAAATTTGCATTTCTCTGATGATTAGTGATGTTGAGCATCTTTTCATATGTCTGTTGGTCATCTGCATGTCCTGTTAGGAAAAATGCCTATTCAGGTCCTCTCCCCATTTTTTAATTGGATTGTTTGCTTTTTTTGGTGTTGAGTTTTATGAGTTCTTTATAAAATTTGGGTATTAACTCCTTATCAAATGTCTCATCAGCAAATACCTTCTCTGATTCAGTAAGTTGTCTTTATGTTTTGTTGATAGTTTCCTTTTCTGTACAAAATTTTTTAGCTTGATGTAGTCTTATTTGTTTATTTTTTTTCTTTTGTTTCCCTTTTACAAGGAGATATATCAGGAAAAAATATTACTAAGGGTAATGTCTGAGAGTTTACTGCCCATGTTTTCTTCTAAGAATTTTGTGGTTTGGGGTCTTACAGTTAAGTCGTTAATCCATTTTGAGTTTATTCTTGTACATTGTGTAAGAAGATGTTCCAGTTTCATTTTTTACATGTAGTTGTCCAGTTTCCCCAACACCGTTTATTAGATAGACTGTATATTCTTGCTTCTTTTGTCATAGATTAAATAACCACATAGGCATGGATTTATTTCTGGACTTTCTATTCTGCCTCATTGATCTATGTGTCTGTTTCTTATGCAAGTACCATGATGTTTTGATTACTATAGACTTGTAGTATAGTTTGACATCAGGTAATGTGATAATCCCAAGTTTCTTCTTTCTCAAAATTGCTTTGGCCATTCAGGATTCTTTGTGATTCCACATAAATTTTAGGATTATTTTGAACTATTGTGCAGTGGCTGACCCAAGAGCAGGATTTACTTTAGCAGGGCTCTGCTACCTGTGGAGTTTACCCTTTCGGTGTGTTGTTTGTGGACCTAGTTGGGTGGTGCTCTGCTGTGGTCTGAAGTGGCCAACAGGTGTGTTGGTTCTGGGGCCTCTTGGAAGGGATTCTGGTGCCGGCCCAGGTCAGTTGCTCTTTTGCCTATCTCAGGACCACTTGGTGTGAACTACAAAATGATCTGTGGTTAATAGCTGCCTGTACTGGACTTCGAGGTACCTGGGACAGGTTATGCTGGAAACTGAGGTTGACTGCCACTAGTGCCGCAACTGCTTAGCAAGAGGTATAGGGCAGGCTGTGGCCAGCTGCTACTTGTTTGGCATTTGTGGACCTTTGAGAGATTTTAGGAAAGTCTGTAGTGTAGGCTGAGACTGGCAGCTTGTGTGGAACAGCTGCTGCAAGAGGTTGGGGCTAGTACTTGGGGTGGGTGGAGCAGGGTTTTAGGAAATCACCAGGGTGGGGCAAACTTTGTTATCCAAATTGATGGAGACTGAGATATGGTGCTGGCCTGTGCCTGCAGGATGTTTGGGGGAAGGGCTCAGCAAAGAAACTATGGCACCTACCAGAATTGCCCCTCCCATCCTTTCCCTGAAAACAGACAATTCAGTTCCTCCCTCTATGTCCCTAGTACTTTTTGAGCTGCTGTCCCTTTTCTGGAGCTCAGAATGAGTGAGTAAGTCCATGTGCAGGGCCTTTGAGAAGAATGCCTGGGATTCCAACAGCCCTCCGTCTCACCCAGATGGAATCCCTGCTGATCTTCACAGCCAGCTATGGTGGGAATGCCTCTTCCCAGCAATTATGCTCTGGGCTGGGGAGCCCTGTGTAGGGCTGGGACCCCGAGCTCCTCAGGGTGGACCTCTGAAGCCGAGATATCCCTCCTGGTTCTTAACCATAACACATGGTTGTGGGGCCAGCCTATTTTGCATTTCTGCCCCTCCTACCAGTTTCATCATGGTTTCTCCTTTATATCCTTGGTTATGGGACTTTTGTTAAGCTAGTCTTCAGGTGGTTCTTTAGGGTCGGTGTTCTATAATTTTGTTGTAATTTTGATGTGGTTGTGGGAAAAACCGAGCATAGTGTTTACCTACTCTGCAATCCTGACTGGAAGTTTCTGACATTTTCTAAATTTACCTGGTGTAATCTCCTCTCTGAAGTCACCAGCTATAACACCTCTAATGGCCTATGCTAAGTTATTACAAAGAAAAAAATATCATTGTTTTTCTGGATCATATATGACTTTTTATTAAGCATGGATTATCAATAATTGCAGTGTTTTATTGTCATTAATTTGAGACAGGCCACTGGGCCTAGAGTGTATTGGAAAGCTCTTTTCCAGCCCTAGGACCCAAAGGGCTTCGATAACTATTAGTTGAGTTGGATTGAGAGGAATTAAGGAGGTAAACATTTCAAATAATCTATTGAAATATTTCTTAAAGGTGATAGTTCAGTGTTTTAAATATCAAGGGCTTTGGCTGGATGTCAGCAGAACTGGCTGAGTAAAAATCTTTAAAAATTTACTCCTACATAAAAGAATTAGAACATTTATAAACTATCATAATAACACTTTCAGAACTCTGGAAATTACCCAAAGGCCTGCAACAGTTCAAGGAGAATTTATTCAAGAAGATAGTTTAATCTTGTTTAGAATAGCAATATTTCTGGTATTTTTTACTTGCCCCAGTTCCACCCCTTACCCCCAACTCTACAGTAGCCTTGCAAACTAATAGCACCATAATCACAATGAAAACAAGCAGTTTAACAGCCACTGGAATTGTCACAATGAGTTGGAGCTTTTTCAAAGATCCATTTTCAGAGAATCGTCATCATTTGACCTGTCTGGTAGTTCCCTGGAAATCTCTACCTGCAGGGCTTGCATTTACTTGACCCAACTCAGAGATCATTCAGTGAAAACAACTTTTTTCCTTAGGAGAAAACTGTCAGTTGCAATTGTTTGACAACACCTTTGTCTAAGGTGGCAATAATAGGTGGAGCAAAAAAAAAGCTGATCCAAAATATGCTAAGAGATTAAATGTCCATAGGGGATTTTAAAAAACTCTTATATAATCCGGGAATCCAGAAGACCACACATTCACAGACGTGTGGACATGCCCCAGGGCTGTGTGAATGCCCAGGAAAGACCTGAGAAAGCCCTAAGCAATGCAATTACCTTTGTTTGACCCCAAAGCTCTGTGAAGGCAAGAAGTGAAAGATAAATCAGAGATGTAAACTGATTGCCTGGACATTGAAGAAATGCCCAACATGTACACAGAGAACCCCATCACAGGCTGAGAAACATTGCTTTCAAGAATTTAAGCCAATCTCTGTACAATCATTAGCCAACTACTAAGCTAAGAATACAGACTTTCCAGAATTACAATTCGTTCAGGAAAGTCATTAAATGAACAACTAATAACAGCAGCAGCAGTGAACCCTGGGGTAAGAAATATGATTTCCAGAGTCGTTACATTACATTATTTTATTTTTTTAATACATGATTTTCATTGCATCTTTATAATATCACAAAAAATCTGAGGAATCACTTGACATCTTGACGTTTTTGTAGCTGGACAACATTCATCATATTTATCAGCCTGCTCAATGGTTCCTTTTTCAGAAACATAGATAGCATCCAAAAATTTCCTGATATTCTTGTTTTTAACTGTTGTGGTTTGTTGATTCAAAGCAGCTGAATTTGATACAAGTTCAGTATCATTTCTCTCAAGAATTTTCTTTCTGGGCTTGAGCTACTGAACAAGTGAACACCTGACTTCATCCAAACCCTGCGGATGTATTTTTCACCGAAGAAATTTCAAATTTCAACAAGAGAACCATTCTCCTGAATAACGACATTGATGGGGAAGTAAGGATACACAGACCTCATCTTGTAACGGAAGCCCAATGTAACCCCCTTGATCATGTTCTGCCCATGACTACAGATAGTGCAAACAGTAGCCAGTTCCTTTCTATTTCCCCACCATTTGTCAACACAGAGCCTCTTCTTTTTCTTTCTAACAAGACTGAGTTCTACATTCATGTGATTGAAGTCCCTCCACACGGTGCCTCTGGGTCCCTTCCCAATAACTGTGTGTCCCTCCAAAGTGATGTTCACATTTTCTGGAATGTCCACTGTCTGATTGCTGAGAATGGTTTTCCTCCTCATAGTAGATGCAGCAAAGAGCGTTACATTATATTATTTTAAATGTCTAGTTTTCAACAACAAAAAAAATTGTGAGACATGTAAAGAAACAAACAAACAAAATGGCCTATACACAGGAATAAAAGCAGTCAATAGAAACTGCCCCTGAGGAAGTCCAGATGTGGGACTTACTATATAAAGACTTTAAATCAGCAATTTAAAACATGTTCAAAGAACAAAAAGAAAGTGTATATATAAAGAACTAAAAAAAGTATTAGAATAGTGTCTCACCAAATAGAGAATATTAATAAAAAGAAACGATAAACTAGACACAATGAGAAATTCTGAAACTGAAAACTACAATAACTGAAATGAGAAATTGTATAAGAGCTCAGTAGCTAGCAGAAATAAACCTCAGTGAACTTGAATATAAGTCAATTGTCACTATCAAATCTGAAGAACAGAAAAAATGAGTGAAGAAAAATGAACAGGGCTTCAGAGACCTGTGGGACATGATTGAGCACATCAATATACACACAATAGGAGTCCCAGAAAGAAAGGAGAGAAAGAAAGGAGCAAAAAGAATACTTGAAGAAATAAACTTGGCCAAAAACTTCTCAAACAGTTGTATATCCGAGAAGCTCAGTGAATTCCAAGTAAGATAAAGTCAAAGAGATCCACACACAAACACATTATAATCAAACTGTCAAAAACCGGAAACAGACTGAATCTTGAAAGCCGCAAAGAAGAGTGATTCTTTATGTACAAGGGATCCTCACTAAGATTAACAGGTAATTTCTCAATAGGAACAACACAGGGCAGAAAGTAGTGGAATGGCCTATTCAAGGTGCTGAAAGAAAAAGACCGCCAACCAAGAATTCTATATCTCTCAAAGCTATCCTTAAAAATGAAGGAGAAATTAAGATATTCCAAGATAAAACAAAAAAGGAGAAAATTTATTGCTAGGAGACTTGCCCTGAAAAAATACTAAAAGGAGATCTTTAGGATTAAATGAAAAGACACTAGATAGTAACCTGAATTCACATGAAGAAATAAAAAGCATCAGTAAAAATTATTAGGCATTAGGTTGGTGCAACAGTAATTGTGGTTTAGGTTAAAAATAATTGCAAAAACCGCAATTACGTTTGCACCGACCTAAATAATAGAAAAAACAGTATCAATGTATTTTTTGTTTGTAACTTGTTTTTTCCCCACCTATTTGATTTAAAGAGACAACTGTTCAAAGCAATAATTAAATGTATACAAGTGGACATTTTCATCAACGTTGCTGAAGCAGTTTGCTATAACAGAAGTGTCTGGATGCTGATGGTAACCACTTTGAGCACCTCTTGTAATTGCAGAAGTCAAACGTGACTTGTATTCAGCTTCTGTTATTGGTATATATTGAGTATTACAATTTTAATACAGTTTTTTCCTTTCTTAAAATGTGTATATATTTCTTAGGCCATATATATATATATATATATATATATATATATATATATATATATATACACACACACACACGTACATATGTATGTATGTATATATATGAATTTCAAGTATATAGCACAGTGGTTAGGCATTTATATAATTTTATGAAGTAATCTCCCTAATAAATCCAGTACCCACTTGACACCATACATAGTTTTTACAATATTATTGACTATATTCCCTATATTGCATTTCACATCTCTGTGACTATTTTGTGACTACCAGTTTGTACTTCTTAATCCCTTCACCTTTCTCACCAATCCCAACTCCCCTCCCAATTAGCAACCCTCAGTTTGTTCTCTATATCTGTGAGTCTTTTCTGTTTTGTTTGTTCATTTATTCTGTTCTTTAGATTCCACATGTAAGTGAGATCATAAGGTATTTATCTTTCTGAGTCTGACTTATTTCACTTAGCATAATATCATCTAAGAGCCATCCATGTTGTTGAATATGGTAAGATTTCATTCTTTTTTTATGACCAAGTAATATTCCATTGTGCAAATGTACCACAGTTTCTTTATCCAATCATCTACTGATGGGCATTTCACTTGTTTCCATATCTTGGCTATTGTGAATAGTACTACAGTAAACATAAGTGTGCATATATTTTTTTGAATTAGTGTTTGTTGTCACACAGCAGCATGCGTGTCTAGCCCCTTGTACCCACCCCTAAAAAGAAAGAAGAGTCTGTGAGACTATTCCTTTCAGGGACATTGCTTCACCTTTATGCCATCTCCTTGTTTGGCCCCAAAGGATGGCTGGCTAGCCAATGACGGGTAAGATTCCTCAAGAAAGGAACGACCTAAGACAGGCACAGTCATGTGGGGACCACCAGGAGAATTAGTGGGGTTGATAGAGGTGGGCATAGACCCCCACTTTCCCCAGTCTAAGGAGAGCGTCTGCCTATGTGGCTGTATTCCTTCCCACAACCTCCTTCCTTCCTTCCTTCCTTCCTTCCTTCCTTCCTTCCTTCCTTCCTTCCTTCCTTCCTTCCTTCCTTCCTTCCTTCCTTCCTTCCTTTCTGTGATAACATCAGTTCTCCATCTCAGTAAGTTTTCAACATAAAGCTTCTGTCCCCTGGGGAGGTACAAACAATAATTATTTATACATCATGGGACTTTCAACAGGCAAGGGTGATTGGTTTGGACCAGTTTTCTAGTATGGTGTATGAGACTCATGGACCATAGTAAAAACAATACTACTTCCTTGTATGTGCATCAGTAAAAGCCACAAGCTGGCCTGATTCAGGGTTTTCAGTCCTTTGAGGCTGTGAGACCCTTGGCCCCTGTTTCAAAAGTTTCTTGATTTCTGTTTCTTTGTTAACCCTTCACTGCCCCTTCTCATTCTCTCACTGCCCGTGTTTCACTGGACGCAACAAGTGTTTTAGATTTCTTTTGATAAATACCCAGGAGTAGAATTGCTGGGTCATAATGTGGTTCTAGTTTTAATTTTTTGAGGAACCCTCATACTGTTTTCCATAGTTACTGCACCAATTTGTAATCCCACCAACAGTGCACCAAGGTTCCCTTTTCTCCACATCCTCGCCAAAACTTGTTATTTGTTGATTCATTGATGATGGCCATTCTGACAGGTGCGAAATGATATTATATTGTGGTTTTAATCTGCATTTCTCTGATGATTGGTTCATTGAACATCTTTTCATAGGCTTTTTGGCCATCGTATGTCCTCTTTTGAGAAATGTCTCATCGTGTCCTCTGCCCATTTATTAATTGGATTGTTTGTTTTTTTTGGTGTTGAGCCGTATGAGGTTTTTTTTATTTATTTTTTTAAAATAAATTTTGGATGTTAACCCCTTATCACATGTATCATTGGCGAATATCTTCTCCCATTCAGTGGGATGTCTTTTTGTTTTGTTTATAGTTTCCTTTGCTATGAAAAAAAAACTTTTTAGTTTGACATAGTCTTGTTTGTTTATTTTTTCTTTTGTTTCCCTTGCCAAAGGAGATAGATATATTGGTAAAAATATTATTAAGGGTAATGTCTGAGAGTTTACTTCCTGTATTTTCTTCTAGAAGTATTATGTTTTCAGGTCTTACATTTAAGTTTTTAATCCATTTTGAGTTTATTCTTGTATATGGTGTAAGAAGGTGGTCCAGTTCCTTCCTTCCTTCCTTCCTTCCTTCCTTCCTCCCTTCCTTCCTTCCTTCCTTCCTTCCTTTCTTTCTCTTTCTTTTTTTTTGCAGGTATCTGTCCACTTATCCCAGCACCATTTATTGAATAGACTGTCTTTACCCCAATGTGTATTCTTGCTTCTTTTGTCATAGATTGAATAACCATATAGGCATATATTTATTTCTAGGCTCTCTATTGTGTTCGATTGATTTATGTGTCTGTTTTCATTCCAATACCATGTTTTTTGATTACTATGGCCTTGTAGTATAGTTTGATATCAGGTAGCATGATACCTCCAGTTTTGTTCTTATTTCTCAGGATTGCTGTGGTTATTCAGGGTCTATTTATTGTTCCTTATTAATTTTAGGATTATTTCACAGAGTTCTGTGAAAAATTCCTTTTTTGATAGGGATTGCATTGAATCTATGTATTGTTTTGGGTAATTTGGACATTTTAACTATATTAATTATTCTTATCCATGAGCATGTTATATGTTTTCATTTATTTGTATCTTCTTTAATTTCTATCGTCAATGTCTTTTAATTTCCTGGTTAAATTTATTCCTAAGTATTTTTTGGATGCAATTTTATATGGGATTGTTTTCTTAATTTCTCTTTGTGATAGTTTGTTATTGGTATATAAAAATGCAACCTATTTCTGAACATTAATTTTATATCCTGCTACTTTACTAAATTCTTTTATCAGTGCTAATAGTTTCTTGGTGAAATCTTTGGGGTTCTCTGGTATAATATCATGTTATCTGCAAATAATGAAAGTTTTACTTCTACTTTTCCATTTTGGATACCTTTTATTTCTTTTCGTTGTCTGATTGCTGTCTCTGGAACTTCCAGTACTATGTTGAATAGAAGTGGTGAAAGTGAGCATCCTTATCTTGTTCCTCATCTTAAGGGGAATGATTTTAGCTTTTCCCCATTGAGTTTATTATTAGCTGTGGGTTTGTCATATATGGCCTTTATTATGTTGAAATATCTTCCCTCTATTCCCACTTTGCTGAAAGTGTTATGATACATGGATGCTGGATTTTGTCAAATGCTTTTGCTGCATTTATTGATATGACCATATGATTTTTCCTTTTTATTTTGATCATGTGGTGTATCACATTAATTGATTTGCAGGTATTGAGCCAACCTTGCATTCCAGGAATGAATCTCACTCGATTGTGGTGTATGATCTTTATAATGTATTGCTGAATTCAGTTTGCTAATATTTTGTTGAGGATTTTTGCATCTATGTTCATCAGTGATATCGGTCTGTAGTTTACTTTATTTGTGATGTTTTTTTCTGGTTTTGGAATTAGGGTAATGGTGGCCTCATAAAATGAGCTTGGGAGTGTACCCTGTTCTTGGATTTTTCAGAATAGTTTTGAGGTGGATAGGTATTAATTCTCTTTTGAATTTTTGGTAAAATTCACCTGTGAAGCCATGTGGTCCAGGAATTTTGTTTGTTGGGAACTTATTGATTACTAATTCGAGTTTGTTAATAGTAATTGGTCTGTTTAGATTTTCTGTTTTTATTTGATTCAGCCTTGGAAGATTGTATGCTTCTAGGAATTTATTCATTTCTTCCAGAATGTCCAATTTGTTGGCCTATAGTTGATTGTGGCATTTTCTTAATTATTTATTTATTTATTTATTTATTTATTTATTTATTTCTGTGGTGTTTGTTGTTACTTCTTTAAAATTCTGATTTCGTTTATTTGGGTCCCCTCTCTTTTTTTCTTGATGAGTTGGGTTAAAGTCTTGTCCATTTTATTTACCTTTTCAAAAACCAGCTTTGGTTTCATTAATCTTTTGTATTTTTTTAAAGACTCTATTTCATTTATTTCCACTCAGACCATTATTATTTCCTACCTTTTACTCACTTTGGACTTTGTTTGCTGTTCTTTTTCCATTCCCTTAAGTGTAAACTTAGACTGTTTACTTGAGATTTTTCTTTTTTTTGGGGGGTGGGGTGGGTGGACCTGCATTGCTATGAATTTCCCTCTTAGGCCTGCTTTCATTGTGTCCCATAGATTTTGGGTCATTGTGTTTTTGTTTTTATTTTCATTTGTCTTAAGGTTCTTTTTGATTTCTTCCTTGATCTCATTGTTAACCCACTCATTATTTAGTAGCATGTTATTTATCCTCCATGTGTTTGTGTTTTTCAGTTGTTTTATTTTTTGTTCTTGTTGCAATCAATTTCTAGTTTCATGCCATCATGGTCAGAGGATACGTTTGATATGAATTCAGTCTTCTTAAATTTATTGAGACTTGTTTTGTGGCCAAACATGTGGTCTATCTTGGAAGATGTTCCATGCACACTTGAAAAGAATGTATATTCTGCTGCTTTGGGGTAAAATGCTTTAAAAATATCAATTAAATTCACCTGGTCTACTGTGTCATTTAAAGGCACTGTTTCTGTGTTGATTTTCTATCTGGAACATCTATCCATTGAAGTCCATATGGTGTTAAAGTCCCCTATTATGTATGATTGTGTTACTGATGTTCTCTGCCTTTATGTATGTCAATATTTGTTTTATATATTTAGGTGCTTCTATGTTGAGTGCATAAATGTTTACTAGGGTTATGTCTTCATGTTGGATTGATCCTTTATTATGTAATGTCCTTCTTTGTCTCTTATTATAGTGTTCATTTTTAAGTCTATGTTGAATGATGTAAGTATTGCTACCCCAGTTTTTTTCTCATTTTCATTTGCATGAAGTATCTTTTTCCATCCATTTACTTTCAGACTATGTGTGTCGTTCAATCTGAGGTGTGTCTTTTGTAGACAGCATATGCATAGGTCTTGTTTGCTTATCTATTCAACTACCCTATGTCTTTTGATTGGAAAATTTAATCCATTTACATTTAAAGTGATTATTGATAGGTACATAGTTATTGCTGTTTTATTATTCATATTTTTGTTCTTTGTTTTCTCCTTTCTTCTGCTTAATGAAGTCTTTTTTAACATTTCTTGTAATACTAGCTTGGTGGTAATGAATTCTTTTAGCTTTTTTTGTCTGGGAAGCTCTTTATCGCTCCTTCAATTTTAAATGATAGCCTTGCTGGTTAGAATAGTGTTTGTTGCAGGCCCTTGTTTTTTATTACTTTCAATATTTCCTGCCACTCTTCTGGCCTGAAAAGTTTTTGTTGAAAAAATAAGCTGACAGTCTTATGGGGGCTCCTTTGTAAGTCACTAACTGCTTTTCTCCTGGTGCTTTTAGGATTCTCTCTTTGTCTTTAACCTTTGCCATTTTAATTATGATGTGTCTTGGTGTGGGCCTGTTTGGGTTCATCTTGTTTGGTACTCTCTGCACTTTCTGAACTTGTATGTCTATTTCCTCTGCCAGCTTAGGGAAGTTTTCAGTCTTATTTCTTCAAATAGTTCGCGATTCCTTCCTCCCTCTCATCTTCTTCTGTTATTCCTCTGATGAGACTGTTGTTACACTTGATGTTGTCCCATAGGTCCCTTAAAGTATTTTTGTTTTTTTAATTCTTTTTTCTTTTTGTTGTTCTGATTGGATGTTTTCTGCTACCTTGTTTTCTAAATCACTGATTCAATCCTCTGCTTCATCCAATCTGTGGTTGATTTCTCCCAGTGTATTCTTCATTTCAGTTATTGTATTCTTTATTTCTGACTGGCTCTTTTTAATGTCATTCTGTATGTTTACTGTCTCTTTGTTGAAATTCTCACTAAGTTCCTTAAGTAATCTTATAACCAATGTTTTAAACTCTGTCTCTGATAGGTTGGTTGTCTTCATTTCATTTAGTTCTATATCTGGACATTTCTCCTGTTCTTTTATTTGGGACATGCTTCTTTGTTTCTTCATTTTGGCTGCCTCTGTGTGTTTGCTTCTACATATCAGGTAGATCTCCTATGTCTCTCAGTCTTTTCTGGGTATGTGTCCTGTTTGGTCCAGTGGCACAGTCTCCCTGATCTCATGTGCATGTGTTCCAGGAGTGTTCCTTCAGTGTGTTGTGTGAGTTCTTCTGTTGTATTTGAGCTTTGATTGCTTTGGCCTGTAAGTAGGTGGGATTGACTTCCAGGTTGACTGATAGTGAGGACTGACTAGCCGAACAGTATATGAGCTGCTATGTGGGGACTAACCCCTCAGAGGGGGATTTACCCCTGTGGGTTCTTGGGCCTGTGTGACCACCCTTTGGGTGTGCTGCTTGAGGGGTTGACTAGGTAGTGCTCTCATGTGGTCTGAAGCTGGCCTCTGGATGTGTTGTTTCTGGTGTCTCTTGAGTGGGGCTACCATGCAGGCCAATTTTAGCTTTGGCTGTGACTGGCCCGGGGCTACCTGGTAGGAGCTACAAAGCTATATTTGGTTGGCTGCTGCCTGTGTTGGACCTGGAGATGGGTGGGAGTGGCCTTGCTGTGAACCAAAGCTGGCTGCCATCAGTATTGGGTCTGGAGCTGCTTAGCAAGAAGTCCAGGACCCCTAGGCCTATTGCCACCTGCTGCCTACCCATAAGGCTCAGCCCTTGAAAGAGCCTCATTAGGTTATGTGAGCCGGGCTGGTTGACCTGATGTTGGGAGTGCCTCTGGTAATGCAGCATTAGCTGGTTAGGGTGGGGTCCTAGGGAGTCAAGAGACAAAGCTGGTTGTTTTAACAAAGTTAATGCAGATTCAGTTCTTGCATTAGTGCCTGACCTGTGACCACTTTGCAAAACACTCTGAGAACACCACAGCCAGCCACCACTCACCTTGGGCTTACCGATCCCCTAGCCCGGAAGACACTGCAGTGCAAGATGTGGCTCACTGCCCACCACCAAAATTTCCCTGGGCTGCTGAGGGCCATACATTGCTGTAAAAGGTTTTCACAGCTTGTGGGGCCAGGCCAGACACTCAGTAGCTGAAAGTGCCCCTAGCAATGCAGTACTAGCTGTGCAGGATGGGGACCTAGGGCATCACCAAAGTGGTGTACACACACAGATTTTATCAGACCAATGTGGTCTCAGGTGTTGTCCTTTCAAGGAGGGTTCAACATAGAAAGCATGGCGCCCTCCTATAGGTGACACACATGAAGCAGGCTCCACAAAGGGACAATGGCTGCTGTCCCTCTAGCATTACACTGAAGCCACACAACTTAGTCTTTCCCCATGAGTCTCTGGCACCTCTCAAGTTGCTGCCCCTCCACTGGAGACCAGGTGTGTGTTTACAAGTGAGTTAGTTTGTGTGTGGACCCTTTAAAAGGGTGTCTGGGTTTCTAGCTGCTTTCTGTCTCACTGGGACAGGCAACGAGAGTCCTCGCTGATTTTCACTGCCAGATGTTGTGGGAACTTTTTCTGGCACAGGACCTCTGGGCTGAGGAGCCAGATTTGGGCCTGAAACCCCTCCCTCTACTGGGGGACATCTGCCACTGAGTTGTCCCTCCTGGTGTTCCACCACTATCTGTGGGTTTGGGGTCAGGTTGTTTCATGTCTCGCCCCTCCGACCAGTCTTGATGTGGCCTCTTCTTAATATCCTTAGTTGTAGGGGTTCTGTTCAGCTAGTCTTCAGATGATTCCAGATGATTCTTGAGGTTGACTGTTCTATAATTTATTTGTAATTTTGATGTGATCCTGGGATGCAGTAGGCAAAATGTTTACATAATCCACAATGTTGGACCTCCTCATCCATTAGTTCCAGAGCCCATTCTTTTAACTACTTTTCAATGCTGTTTCTCCATAAAAAGTAATGAATGTAGGAATTATCAATACTTGCTATTTACTATGGTGAAAAAAATAGGGTAAGTATAAGGCTTGAAAAAGTGCAGTTCTGAGATTATTTGCGGATCTTCACAGTTATCAGCAATTAGTATGACAGCCATTTTCTACCTCTAGTATAAAGAATCGTATATTTGGAAGTCATATCAGGTCTGTCAAACATTTGGTCAACCATAGACTTAAGTATTAGCTGACATTAACTGGTATGAGTATTAGTAAGAACAGCTTTTTCTACTGCTTCACAAACTATTCCACCCAAACAACTCAAACAAGAAAGAAGAGTGAACTCGCATTCCAAAAATACCAAGGGAGAGACCATGCTTGAACTGTTTATCTTGCTTAAAGTTTTATCTTACAAATGTATGCATATATGAGAAATTCTTATGCAGAATATATTCGATTTGATTTAAAAATCTATTTGTTTAATACAAAATATGTTTTACTGAACACTTTGCAGTAATTTGACATTCTAGGAAGATGTACCATGTTGACTCTGTATATGCAAATGGTAGCTTAAGAAACAGGATTCCACCTCACATCCCTTAGGATAGCTACTATTAAAAAAGCAAAACAAAACAAAACAGAAAATAGTAAATATTGGCAATGACGTAGAGACATTGGAACCCTTATGCACTGTTGGGAATGTAAAATGGTGCAGATACTGTGGAAAACAATATAGTGGTTCCTCAAAATATTAAAAATAGAATTACCATATGATCCGGTAATTCTATATCTGAATACACACCCAAAGAAGTTGAAAGCAGGGTCTTGAAGAAATATTTGTGCACCGTGTTTATAGAGGCATTACTTATAATAGCCAAAAGGTTGAAGCAAACCAAGTATTCATCAAATGGATGAACAGACAAGCAAAATTTGATATATACATACAATGAAATATTAAAAAGGAAATTCTGACATATGCTACAACATGGAGGAACCTTGAAGACATTATACTAAGTGAAATAAGCCAGTCACAAGAAAGACAAATACTATAGGATTCTGTTTATATGAGGTGCTAGAGTAGTCAAATTCATAGAGACAGAAAGTAGAATGGTGGTTGCCAGGGACTGTGGGGCGGGAGAATGGGGAGCTATTGTTTAATGAATACAAAGTTTCAGAGTTATTCA
Source organism: Rhinolophus sinicus (assembly GCF_057876585.1). Classification (NCBI taxonomy): domain Eukaryota; kingdom Metazoa; phylum Chordata; class Mammalia; order Chiroptera; family Rhinolophidae; genus Rhinolophus; species Rhinolophus sinicus. Next base: position 122,971,304 of record NC_142503.1, read on the forward strand.
ATGAAAAGAGTTCTGGAGATTGATGCTGATGATAATTTCACAACAATGTGAATATACTTAATGTCACTGAACTGCACACCTAAAAATGGTCAAAATGCCAAATTTTATGTTATATGTGTTTTATTCCAATTTAAAAAAAAAAGAAAAGAAAAAGGAAACAGGGTTATGTGGTAAAAATATTCATTTCCTGTGCATAATATGCTTTACTTCACCATCGCCATCCTTATCCAAGTTACCTAGATCGATGTCTTACTGGGTCATCTCCATAGCCTCATACTGTTGGATGACCATATATTTGTCATCCAAACTGGGGCATCTTTAAGTTTGAGAGAAGGCACAATTAATAATTATCTCAAGACAATTGGCATAAACTAGGATTGTTCTAGTCTCAATAGAGAAGTCATTTGATCTTTGCAAAAGGGCAGTCTTGTTCTACTGGAAACTTGCACCAGCCTCCTATTTCCACATGTGGCTAATGGCTACCATGTTGGACAGTGCTGAAACAGGTGATGTTCATGTAGTCTCCAAGCTCTCTATTATTCCTTAAAATTGAGATTTTCTTCACTTAAAGAAGTTTAATAATTTCTATAACTTACAGCTAGTATGTAAGCTCCATGAGAGCAGGGACTGTACTCATATTTATTTACTGATACATCCCCAGCATTCAGTATAGTGTCTGGCATGAGATAAGAACCTTATATTTGTTGAAATAAAAAATGATTATATTAGCAGTATTAACACAAAATCTGATTTTGTTTTAAGACCAGAAAAATATTTAGAAAAACAGCGCAGCATTTGAGGAATCGTATCCTAGAACTGTATTTTTTTCTATTTCCAATTTCTCTGATAAATATTGTGATAGATAATATAGAAATGTTTGGACCAAAAGATAAATAAGTAGACATCAAAGTATCAAGATTATGTAAATGTAACTGGTACATCATGTTGGAAAAGCGAGGAACATATTTGAACTGTCTTTCCTTAGTTATTCCTGAGTTTTTCATTCTTCCCTAGTATTTCTTTAATACAATAAGATATCCATTATGTTGACTTCTACTTGAAATATATCCATCAATCTGATTATATTTTACTAATCACCATGCTTTGTAGCATTCACTTTTGGAATGCGGGTAAAAAGGAAATAAGAAATATTGGTGACATGCAGGACTCACAAACAGATACAAAGATCATGTGAAGTCTTGCTTCTTCTTGTCTTCTTTACTTAACTTGGCTCTGATGAGGAATTTGTAAAACTTTGTGTGTGTGTGTGTGTGTGTGAGAGAGAGAGAGAGAGAGAGAGAGAGAGAGAGAGAGAGAGAGAGGCAAAGAAACAGAGAGAGAAAAACTGTGCTTACTCATGAAACTCAGCACGAGAACATGCTATAAGGACTTATATCATTATAGCTATAATTTTTGGAAATTTGGCCTATCATATGTCAATAGATTTTTAAGTTTATTATATTACAAACAAATTATGAGCAGTATCTGTATTTTATCTATTTCTTCATTCTTCATAACTCCAAGCTCTCAAGTAGGTGCTCAGAAAATGTAATTTAAAACCAGTAGTTTCCCTGGTGCCAGATGAGTACTACACTTATTTTGGTGACCACTTCATAGGTTTATAATTATTTAGTCACTCTGTTGTACATCTGAAACTAATATATTACATGTCAACTGTAATTCAAAGGTAAATTTAAAATATCAATAGTTCCCCAATTAGCATTTTAGTTATCAACAAGTGACAACTAAAATTATGCTTTAGTAGCAATATATGAATATTGCCCAAATTTATAAAGATTTATTGGATTAGCATTACTACAACCAGAGAGCATTTTCAAAGCTCAACATTTCACATATGAAAGGCAAACAATTTCTTGATATAGTGAATTATTATGATAAAAGATTTGTTACATTAGAACAGATGACTAATAATGCAAAGATGAATATTGAAGAATATTTTTGTTGAATGGACAAAGTATCCAAAGGCATTTGAGGAAAGGGGTTACCAAATGAGTATCTACTCGTGACCTCAAGTATTAACAATTTAAGAGAGAACTACTATGCACGTGTATGTGTGCCCATGTATGTGTAGGAAATAAAGACCAATGGCAAAGGCATTTTTCTGTTTTTTTGTTTGTTTGTTTGTTTTGTTTTTTACTTGATGGCACTAAATTCATAGTTGGCTTGTAGGCACAGAGAACTTAATCTCTTTTCTCTGTCATCTTTTTCTCTTGTGTAATTTGTTTACCAGGAATAGGTTGGAGAAGTCTGTTAAAGTGCAATGGAAGTAGAATAGAGGATCACAGAAGAAACCCAATAATTGAACCACTCTACCTGGCAAGTATCCTGCTGGAAGATAACGGCTCTGGAAAATAAGTTGGTAGGGACACTTAATTATTGCAGTCTTTAATTTAATGTAAGCCGCCCTAACACCAAGAGTTTGATCAGTATGTGTTAATCTAGTTAAAATAGGCACTTTTTCTCAAAATAAACTGGGTGCATAAAGTATGCATCTTAAATCTTGATTTATAGCAACTCCAAACTTCAGAGATAAGGATTTAGGTAAGGTTGCATTTAAAACAAACAATTTGCCATTATCTGTAAAAATGTGGTTATTCTAATGTCAGGATTTAGTCTTTCCAAAGTCTTTTCCCTTTATATACACATGTACTCACACATATATGTAATGAATGATGATGGGATATCATGAAATAATACTTCATTCTCAAAGCCACTCACCTTTTAACCCACCCGAAACAATACCCATTTACACTTATTATGTGACAGTTGGGCCAGCTGCCTTATGACTTGTTTTCTATTGAAGTCGCATTCTATAAATGACAGAAGCTTTAACCTTTATTTAGCAGGAGAAGCCATTAATCTGTCTTCAGACTTTCCCCTACCTCCCACAGAAAAAACAATTTGCTCTTCAAAAGTTTGTTTGGAAATGAAACCAAATTCTGTGTTTCCTCTACAGATGGTTGACCTCTTTCAGTTGGTGGCTGCATTACTCATTTAAACAATTATACAGGTCAATATAGTGTAATCTAAATTATTTAGTCTCTTAGTATTTTTCAGACACTACTGACAGTTGGAAAATCTCCAGCTGCTGGTGGTACCTGGATTTGAACTCCACCCAATGATAACAAGCGTTTTAGTCTGAATTCCAGAGCCCATCCATTGACAGTGCCTACTAACCCACTTGAGAGTCATGCACATCGGTCCTGAGGGAGTTATAATTTAGGAATCAATATGTTGACACATGATGATTAATTATTTTCAGATGAAAAGTTTAAAATATGTGTGATTTTTCAAAGACTCATTACTACCTGGATGGTCCTTTTTCTGAAGCCTAACTTTAAAACACCTTTCGTTTTTGTTTGTCCCCCACAGGGAGCAATTCAAGTCTACCAAATAGACTAGCAAAATATTATGATAACCTTTTCCATCCTAATTTGTACTGGAGGCTGAGTGTGTACTAAGATCAACATTAATTACTGTATAGCATTTCAGCAGTGTGGTTCATGGAAATGTCAGGGAGTTTGCTAAAGGGGACTTGGGGTCTTGGAAACATCAGGGGGGAAATAGCTAAAGACCATGTGCTCCACAGGACAATGGGGATTTATAAACATGAAATTTAGGACTGAGGCAGAAATAAAACCCAGGACTAAGGTGTTAACACCAACCAATTCCAAAAAAGGTTCATCAAGATAGAGAAAAAGCACAATGCAATACAATCTGGTCGTATTTCCACCATCTTTAAATAATTTTAAAATTAGTAAAATTTAGTTTCCAGCAGTGAACACAACGGCTTGTAAAATTGATTCTTCATAATAAGGGATCTAGTTTGTTAAAGTTAATATATCAGCTTGAATTAATGAATTTTTAATTCAGATTCCTTTTGCAGCTTGAATTCAGACTAATTACAGGTTTTAAATTGTCAGTAGTCGGAACTCGGCCAAGGCATATTTCCTCCCTTCTTTACTTGTACCCTGAGAATTCATGAATCAATTTTTTTCTGGGTCATGACTTTGCCCCACCAGGAGCAGAGAAAACCCTTCAGTGAGAAGAAAATTCAGTGGCAGGGATCCCAGTCAGTTAGAATTTATAAGCAAAATGCAAGGAAGTAAATGACAGAGGAAATTTCCCAGCTATGAGAAAAAAAGCTTAAAAATCACATGTATAATCAAAACAGTAATGAATTTAGTAAATACCTTTAAGCCCAGCAGTATTCACTTCTTTCCTTATAATTTAGGATTACTGAATATTTTAGGAAAGGGACTGCTTTTTGCAAGCCTTTTTTTTAAACAGCAGAGGTCACCTTAGTACAAACCTCTTCAGGGGGGAAAGCCTCTCTGTTCAGTGGTGATAAATTAAGTACTTTTAAACCATCAGCAAGTCTTCTCTTATTTCATTGAAATGCAAAAATTAAACACACATGGTTAGTGGGAATTTTTAAAAAGTTAGACAAATGAAATTGTTCTAAAATTAAGTTACTTTGTAAGTTCGTATCTTTAAAAAAATATTTTCCAAAATGAATAAGAATAATATCAAATAATTAAGTAATTATAGCATCAATTATATTTCCAATATGGTTACCCATATTTCAGTTGTATTTACTATTAGAAAAATATCCAGTAAATCATTCTGGCTCAGCCTCTGTGGTTTATTTTTAAAACTAATTGTATCTATAAAACACACCCATTAACAAAAAATAGTTAATAAGTAGCGGACTAAATGTAAAAATTTCCAAAAAGGGAAAAACATTATTCAATAAAGCTCCATTTAATAAAACATGCATCAATTTAGATAAATTGATAATCTCAATTTTTGTTTTGTGACTGTTCTAACTTTAAACTATAATTCATCTAATTTTGCACTTTAAGCTAGTGTGGGCATTTGTCTTTCAGATATTTAAAGACCAGAAGGTGTACAATGGAATACTTGTTTTACAAGATTTCATGTAAAATATTCTTCTTTTAGTTGTCTAAAGTTCATTAGAATACACTTTCAATTAATAACTACACCTGCTCATATTATATAGTTTTTAAATATTTAATCTGTGTTTTCTAATGAACTCATAATCTATAAGATATAATCAATTTTGAACAAATACTTCAATATGTTATGAAAATAAATATCCTTTTATTACATATGCCAACGTATCATTTTCATATTATAATGAACAATAATAACTATTTTGACAATGAGAATAAGATTTATTAGCACTCTTTCCTTTTCTTGCCCCTTTCTTCTCCCCCAAAGATGACAAAATTGTTATAACTTTCACATTAAGACTGCTAAGACAATTGCCATCTTTCAGGAAATGGGGAAAATTCAAAGAAATAAAAACGCCCAGGAAATTTTTAAATGCTATTTTAGATTTTAATCACTTTATTAGATTTCTTGCTTGAGTGATTTGTGCAGAAAACATTTTATCTATTTTGTTTTCCTCTGATTACCAAACTGTGTTACACACAAAAGTCTACTTGAAACTAGCTTACAGTTTAAAGACAGGTTTAATAACAGGTGAACACTGGAAAATATGCAAACAAAATGGCAGACATGAATGCCTTCATTTAAGGCATAATTGCTTCTCATCAACCCAAGAAATCATGCAGAAACAGTCTCTGTTTTACCCAGCCAGGAAGAGACCAGAGAAATCACTCAGGCAGAGATACTAAAAGGAAGGTCCATTCTTGGTTCTCAGCCAGACAACCACTCCACACACAGATCCAAGCTTAAAGACAATAGTCCTTAGAATCACAGTTCATCATAACAGATAATTATACAGCAAGTAAGACAATAAGGTTTTTTGGCCTCTGACTATATAGACTAATTGCTGGCTATGGAGCTCTGCCTGGAAGGCATACAGCACAGCCTCTGCAGTGTCTTCTTATTATGTGAGGACTGGTGTAATTTGGGTGGACAAGAGGTTTAGTGTCTAGGGAATTCCATATGGTGGCTTTCTCTTTTGTGGATTTTTGTCCCTAACAGACATATAACAGTATTCTAAATGGTTGCTGACGTATCTGCTTGGAAGAAGTTTCAAAAGGAAATAATCTTCCCTAGTATTCCAAAGAAGTTTTCAGTTGATTTTGAAAAATTGATATCAAAGGACGCAAGAAAATCTGGCCACTTAACTATAGGGTTTGCCTTTAATACATTGCAAAATATTAAAATTAGAATATGATATGAGGTTTTAGTTAAATGCATATGGATATCAGCAGATTTGCTGGATAATACAGGCAAAACCCATAGTTAACAAACAAATACATTGCTTTCAAATATGCAGCTGGAAGGAGTAAAATCCCACCTTGATTTTGTTTTGTTTTTGCTCCTGTTATATTTTAACAGGATATATCATGACTGCATTTATTACTTATTTATTATCAGGAAAGATGAAAGATGTCTGCTTTTAAGATAATTTACTTATGAGAGCGAGTTCCTGACAAGTTAGCATGGGGATGCAGAGGATCTGGAATAGTGATCCATCTGAAACAAATATGTCTCTCTTGAATTTGTGTAGCCCCCAATGCAGCCAATTAACTTGAAGCTGAGTTTTGACTCAAACTCGACCCTTCACGCCATACAGCCCTATTCTACATGGACGTCACTGAACCAAATTAGGGTAAAAATAGTCTCTACTGTTTTTTGTTGTTGTTGTTGTTGTTTTGTGTGTGTGTGTGTGTGTGTGTTTCCTCTTTCCTTGCTGAAAATAAATTGGTGTTTTTAAGACCTAGTAAGGTCTTTAGGATTTCTAAAGCTTTCTACATGATATTTGTATGCCTTCCGCTCTTTGGGAGGAGGAAAGAGCTGCACCACAATTATTTTTATTGAATAAAGTTTGAAGTTCATGAAAGGCTTTCTTGCTCCCATGTGCGAGCGCGGACCATTACATCATGCGCCCTTAGGGTTGGTTAGAAAAGAGAAAAGCAGGCGAAATCAGCAAAAATAAGTCTTCCTGACTTGAATTGAAAAATGTGCTTGTTTTTTGTTAAACACCACAAATTTGTAGAAGGCTGGCAAGTGTAATAGCATTCTGAGCATATGCTACCTCGGAGGCACAAAGCCTTCACTTAAATAAATACACATGGAAAGTACACTTTGATCCCAAAGATTTGTGCAAATAAAACTATAGTTTCCAAGCTGTGTAATCTATTTCGAAGTTAGTTTAAAAATTCTATTAACAAGGATGGAATATGCATTACCCCGACCAATTTCATTTTATTCACTGCTATTGTAAATTAATTTGAATTTTTTTTTTCCATGAAAAAGAAAGAAGGTGGATATCTTTTGAAACAAGGTGAACTGAGGGTCAAAATAAGCAAAATAAAGAATCATTGAGCATAGTGAATTTGCTCTTTTTCCCCCTCGTTTTACTCCTCTTTTCTAAGAATGCTGCAGCTTTTGGCTATTGGAGATGTTTGGTATGTAAGGTTATGTATAAAATGTATACTTAGACATTGTAAGTAATACTACAGTAGAGGTTCCAGGAATGTAATGAGATGCATGTATCCAAAAGGGCTTCAAGTAGTGTCTGCTAGTTAGCGGCTATTAAATACTCATCTCATTTTGACCCCATCTGTCTATCTTTTATTGGGTATATAGTGAATTCACTATTTATTTATGGTTTGATTTGCAGAAGAAAATGAAAACAAAACCAAGCCCAACTAGGCCAATCGCTTTGCTATTGTGGTGGTATTTTAATGTATTCTCTTATTCCGTGTGATTTTTTTTTTTTTTTTTTTTTTTTTGAAAATACACAGATCTTAAATATCGTAGCTAGAAAGTTGATATGGTTTGGATTTCAGATGATAAACACTACCAAACGGTGTCATATTAAAATGTAAAAACTACGCGTGCATGCCACAGCCTCTGCCTGCTATGAGTTTTGTTGTACGAATGTTTTTTTGACTTCTAAATCACACATTTGCTAAAATGAGCTCTGCTAGATATCAGCTTGTGCACAGGCACAATGTGTCTCAGTCAGATTCCTAAAACAGATAGCTGAACTAGACTTTGACTTTTGACATCAACAATCTGACTTCAATATTTCTCCACAAAAAGAGACTCCTGACTCTGGGCTGTTTCCACGTGATGGATAGCTTTTCAGCTGCTGACAGCACTGAACATAATAAATGTATTCATTAGCATTGGGGGCTGCATATCCCCATGTCTTAAGTTTTACAGCTAGTGGCTTTGAAATGCCACCCAGAAACACCTGCAGCCCTGCCTTGTCTCTGCAGAACTGCAAAGCCACTGTGAAAAAATATTATTATAAAGTTGTCTGTATATCAGCATTTCTGTGCTAAACAACCTTTTAATTGCCTACCCTCTAATTTTTCTTTGCCTGGAAACACTTGCAGGCACATATTTTAATTTAAGCTGCTCTGTTTGACTCCTCTGATCATCTGGGTTTTCATTGTCATTGCTTCACAATAATTTAATGTCATATATAATGGCATCAAATTGGGGAAAGCCCTAAAAGCTGCCAATCCAAAGTGATCTGAATGTTCCCGCGTACAAGCTGGATTTGTTTATGCCAACATTATTCATCACATTCTGTGTCTAACTGGGCCAGTCTTCTCTTGCTCTTGCATTTTCAAATCCTCTTTGAAGCTTCTTAATCACTGTGGTTTCTATACTACGGTAAAGAAAATGGTTGAAAGTATGCATTTGTAACATAATAAAAAGAGTATTACGATGATGCTTACCCCACTACTATCTAAACATTGTAGCATACTGTCCTTTAACTTGGTTTTTGTTAAACAAATTTCATTTTGTTTGCCGCTAGGAGAGGAGAGTTGGCCCACATGTGCAATTCAACATTTGTTTTCGATTTTTCATTTAATAATATTACGGAGAGCTGACTACCGCTAATGAAACTTATTTGTGACGCTACTCCAAAGCTGATCGTATATGTGTTCTTGGGAGAAGAGTTTTATTTTATAGCTAATTAAAAGTTTCTAAAGATGCTGTGGATTTTTTTTAGTGCAAATTAAAATTAATTAGAGTTATTAAGAAGCCATGAAAAGAAGGATTTGAGAAATAGTGAGAAATATTATTTAAACCCTAATGGAATTCAGTGAAACCCACAGGTCTATTACAGGCCCCTGATTTGCCAGGATCACTGCAGGGAATCTAACATTAATAAGCACACTGGTAATTAAATCATTTGTTACTTTGTCTGTAATGTTGTAATGTTTCACTGATACTCTGTCAGAGCTCTTTGTGCAGATCAGAGCTAATCAAAGGTAATCAATTTTCAGCATTTGAGAAATCTGTAAATGATTATACATTCATCAGATCATTTAGTGGAGTGCAAGGAAAGTGCAATGCAATTAATCTTCTTGCATGAGGAGGAATTACCACCACAGAATTCAACAGTTATAATTAATTTCATTGTCTTGCTGTGAATTTTGATTGCTTTTCTTTGGACTGTATAGTACAAATGATGATTCATTGCAAAGTATTTGCAAAGCAAACACACCAGTGTGCTATGCAAATTAAAGTAGCTGTATAACAGATAGGTTTCAAACTTCCTATTTACTCAGGGTTGTTGAGTACTAATTTGCCAAATAATAATTGCTTGTTAACTTTATACACTCTTCCCTTGAATATCAAGATTGGTAACCAACATAAATAGAAAGCACATGCTATTTTGTATCTTATAGTATGTACGTAAAATACTAGTTAGCACTCAAAGTTGTTCGGTTTACCAAATAATTTAAGCATCAAAAGTGGATATTTACCTCTGAAATAATTTGCTATTTATCTTACACAAAATAGGTAACAACAGATCACATGTAAAAATTTTCCTATAAATGTGTTGCTTCTTCCATTACTGTAACTATAAACCTTTGAGACTCATTTGAAACATTTGATTCTTGGAATCTATTTGTGTCTAGAATGTTGCTTGTTTAAAAAAATATGTAATTTTCAGTACATAGTAGGGTGTTGCCGGGACACATTTCCATGATTTACAGACATCCTATATAATTCCTTTCCAATTTCCCAATGTTTTGTTCATTTAAAAATGTACCTATGGAAACAAAAACCGATTCAAAATGACCTAAAGTTCATCTCACATTTTGTGATAAAATAAAATGATTCTTAAAAATGAAATTAAGGTTAATGACAATGAAAACTCGTGCATAATTTTAATGTTAGCTGACAAATGATTCCAAATCTCATAGCAGTTCAAATGTGGAGCACAATTTTTCTTTTCCTTAAATTACTTTGTAAGATAGGATTTCATGTCTGTAGATCTACATGAATTGAAACAGAGTCTCTAATGTTTTCTCACAAATTAAACTCTGTACATCTTAAAATGAGCTCTGTTTCAATTCATGTAGATCTACAGACATGAAATCCTATTTTAATATTTCTTAATCAAGAAGTTGATCTGTGTATTTAATCCCAATTGAAAACAAATATAAGATTTACTGTTCCCTCAAATACATTCTGTGTGTGATGTTACTGAGGCCTTTGTTGAATACATGTTGAGTAATAAGTCACTTTTCCTATTAATTTTTTAACCAATAAATCTGTTTAAATTGGTTCAAACCATTTCTTGCTAAAACCAGAAGGGTTAACATAATGCCTTTCTATTCTGAAAAAGCAAAAAACAAAAAGCCTTGAATGGGTTAACTGACTAACACATTCCAAATAATGTGCAATTAAAATGTCATGGTATCTTCTCTTAAAATTCATGGTAAGGTAAATAATACTAGAAAATAGACCAACATAATTCACACAGAATAAAAAACTAATGCTATTTTTTTCTGAGAAAATTAAATTATTAAAATGTCTGGAAATCCAAAGAAATAGTCAAAGAATAAATGAGGCCCCCAAACCACTATTTGCTGTCAAAAATCAATAAAACAGCTATGGTAAAATCATTTGATAGCATCAAATCTTTCACATACTTTAAAATATTTGTCTAGTGTGGAGATGCAATGAATACCTCATTGAAGATTTTGATAAAAGACAAATAAGTAGTATATAGTTCCAAGAAATTTCCTTGTTTCTTAAAACTTAGACATGCCTATATTGCCTATTTTTTCATAGGACAAGTTTCTTTTTAATTTGTTCAAAGTGCCCCATCTTTATCTTTGCTAGTATCTTATTTTTAACTAATTTTTATTGTTGCTGGGATCATAACATTTCTATTTGACAATTTTCTCCAGTTGTCATGTTTGAAATTATATGATTGCAGATACTGCAGTTGGTTAAAGGAATATTATGTGCTAAATATAGTTCAACTAATTTAAAATTATTTGAACTGCTCAGCTTAGAAAATTTACTAAAGAAATAGTAATCCTTTCAATTGATACCTTCCATTATAATCTCTTAAAGTTGAATCTGCAAATATTAATCCATTTGATCATTTTGACTAAATTTACTGATCAAATCATTTGGAAAAAAAGATAGTCTCTTTGAATTAATAGAAGAAATAGAGATAGAAATACAATATAAAACAAAGAGGGAATAAAAGTTAAATACATAATGCAGCATGTTTTATATGAGGATCATGGTATTTGGAGTAAAAAAGACTTGGTTAAAACCTGGGTCAACTTCTTTAAAATGATATGATCTTGAAAAACTTCCCTTATGTAAACTTTCTAAGTTTCATCTATAAAATGAAAATGATAATCTATTTTGCAGGAATTGTTTCATTGCAAATGTACATTAACGTGATTGGCACATAGTAGGCATTCAAAGAATGAGAGCTGTTATTATGACCCAAAGGATAATGAAAAGGTAATGTGTGAGGTGATGATAAAAATAGTGGAAGAAAGAACCCTAACTTCTGGGTTTTATATATAAATGTAAATCAGTTTTCCATCATATTGGCCTCTTAGTTACAAAAATGAGGAAAACAAAATATAAAATATTATCAATTAAAGAATTTATTGGGTTGGGGATATAGATGTTATGTAATTCTCCATTCACTGTTTCAAAAAAGTTTTTCTGTTTCTTTGTCCTCATTAACACCTTAACTACTCCAACATTCTATTTCTGAATGTTCATCAACTTAGGTCTCTTTCACGTCTATTTTTTTTTAAGTTTCTGTAGGTTTACTCCTATAGAAGCTTCTCATTTGCATTGGGAAAGACAAGTTTGAAGTGTTGAAGTATTTCAATAATGTCTATTTGCTTTTCAGCATTATTTCTTACTAACAATAATTCAGAATATTATTGATTAGATTTATCATTAATTTAATTAAGCGATGATTTTTCTAGATAAGATTGTAAAATCCAAGACATTCAGAGAATTTTGGCTCACCAGAAGTGCGTTTGAAAAATTCAGTCAAAGGTCAATGTTATGTTGTCAAAATGCAAGCTAATATTTTCTAAAGTAAAAATATTTCTGAAAAGATAAATTTTCATGGTATAAGTTCTCCATAATTCTTGGTTCACTCTTTTCGAAACCTCTTGTAAAATTTTCTAGTTTGAATATAAGTGAAAAAAATCTTTGTAAGTGAAAAATAAAGTCATGTATAGTTTTATAAGATTGGAAAAAAATGTAAGTTTTATTTTGACTTAAATAATTACAAATTTTAAAAAATCCCTTATGTGTCATTTAACTAAAAAACTGATGAGACTTGATGTTTCCCCCAGTGCAAAATTCAGGGAAACTTTTTATAACTCCATAGTTATCTTTATTAATAAAATATATTTGATGAATATTTGCTTCCATTGGTAATTTCGATAATCCATCTACTAAGTAACAATTGCTTTTTCCTTTTTCCTAATTTTTTAATTCAGAAAGTCTAATTTCATTTTTTTGGATAGCCAAGTAGCTTTAAAGTATCTCCAATTATAATAAATACAAAATATAAATGAGCCATATATGTTTTTGATAGATTTTTCAAGCATTGTTCTGTTCTTTTAAAGTACCAGTCTTTGAAAAAATTTTAGATGTAAGGTGGAGAACAATATAAATAATCTATCTGACTTAAAGGATGTGAAAAAAAAGAAAAAGAAAACTTGATATGTTCTTGCAATATCATAATTTATGTGAAACATGAAAAAAAACATGCATACATAACACCTTTCCTGTCTGGCTTCATCAGTATTCATTTGTTGTCAAAACAGGTTTCCATATTTAACTTCTTTTTTTGATTATGCCTTTTCCTTTATTTCGTGGAATGATATGTTATTATCTCTGAAGTGTAGATTTCTGCCAAGTTCTATGCACTTCAGTGTTAAGAGTATGGCCCACAACTCTGGGAATCTTTGTTGAAGCTGTAGAAATAAAATGAATAGTATAAAAGCTTGATGGCATCTGTGGATAGGAAACTCATTAAAGGCCCCAGCCCTCTGTTTTATTTCTAACCACATTTTCCCTGTGGGATTTCAATGTCTTGCAGGATGAAACCAGCAGGACTCATTACTTACAAAACAATGTTTAGAGTCCTTTCGTGTTGCTGGAATGCTTCTGCCAGTCAGGTAAAGAACCTAGGCCTTTATCTTTTTGGGACAATGCCGGCCAGCTCACAAACTGCTTGGAAAAGTCAAGCCTTTGAATGTAACTGCAGGTGTTGCTCCCCAAAGACTGTTGGTTGGTACCCTCCTATGCAATGTACAATGGGATAATAGAAAATTCACTTTGGAATTCAAACAAAGTCTTAGAGAAATGGAAATAATAGGAACACAATTTTGAGACTTCCTTAGTTTTTCCCACGAACTATGAACCATGACTAATACCCTCAGGGCAAAAAACATCCCTTTGCCTTTAAGGGATGTATACATTCAGTGTTTCAGATAAATAAGTTTCATGACCTCACCAATTTTGTGGCTTCCATTCATTTGCTAGAAAATAAATTTAAACGAAGAAGACTGCCATGTTATAGCTAGAACTTTAAGACACAATCAAATATAAGATCAGTGTATTTGAATATGAAGTATAGCAAATAGTTTTTGTTTCTTCTAAAATAAATCATTGCTTAAACTTAGTTCCCTAAATCAAATTAGTATAGTTCTGACTGAATTGCCTGTCTCTCTTTGGCAATGTGGCTAGTGGCATTTTGGAAATATTCTTAGAACTTGTAAAATTCCTGCAAGCATAATAAAGACCTTGCCATTGTGGAATCAAAAAGATTCAATCACTTAAAGTAGTACTATAGGCTTGTCAAGTGGAATTGCTTTTACAGATCTGCTGAATAACTCATCCATAATGGCTGAAAATTTCAGCCATTTTGTTAAAACACCCAAGGCAGAAGAGATTAGTGCACACCATAGACTAGCATATGTATAACCATGAAGGAATTTAGACCACGTCTGCACTGTGAAGTACCATTTACACATCCCAAGCTCCAGGCATGACATTAGGGAAAACAATGTGAGCTACCTAAAAAATGAAGTGTGGCTTGCCCTTGGCTAGCTGATGAGATTTCAATAGCATTTAAGCTCGGTAAAATGTATTTCTAAACAAAGTTCTTATCTTTACAGATGAAAAGGTCATGTAGAATTTGACTGTAGGGAATGCAAAAAACGGTTAAATGTAGCAACTACAGAAAAGAAGTTAAACAGTGAGAAAGTGCTAACCTAGTTGTTGAAGAATTAATATCAATTAGATTCCTATTAATAATAATGGGATAAGCTGACAATAAACATCTGGGTTGCTAAAATGAGAAGCCATTAAGCTCTTCCCTTTTAAACACATTTTTGACAATGGAGACATGTATGTTATTTATCAATGGGTAAATTTCAACTTGCAGACTTACAGCATTTATTTTCACAATTTCATCTTAATTCTGAAAAAGAAATTGGGAAATAAATTGCCGTTTTAAAGATTGTCCCTCAAGCCTCTTTTGTTAGGCAGAAGCTATTGTGAAAGTAGGTTCTGGGGGCGGGGGGATCATAATTTTAAATGTCAAATTCAGCTTTCATTTTTCCATGTGAAAAATGTTATGAATACTATACTTGATTTTGTACGGTCAAGGGCTCAAATAGACTTCATGGAGAATAAACACTTTTTCCTCACCTATATTTTGAATTTTGGGGGCTATGTTTTGCTTGAGTTATATTTGACTTTCAATAGAATAAAAACATGTATATAAAAGTTATCCTCGGTTTGAATTTAAATTCATCTGCTTGTTACCTTGTTTAAACAACAAAAGGAGAAAATAGTCCCCAGAAAAGATGTTTAAATACCAGTATGTAAACAATGATGTCACCTTGTACTTTGAATGAAATATTAATGGAAAGAAGAGCAGATGAATATCAGAATATATTATGAAGAGAGTAAATGCAACAGAAGGGTATTTTCTATCAAAAGAAAGGTGGTAAGAAATTTAATAGGTATAATTCATAGTCTAGTAAAATGAATGCATTTGGAATAGGATATACAAAAGTCAATTAGCGTCTCTGTTCCAAGAATCTCAAGAGCCTATCCATATGTAGCTTAAAAAATTGAGTCAGAAGGATGATAACTCAATCAACAATATCTTTTGGTATTCACTGCTTGTGCAAGAGGTCATGCAGTAAGTTGTCTGCACAATCAGGAATCCAAACTTTAATTCTAGCATTCTTTCTACAACACTCCTAATTCTCCAAAGCAAGGTTGCCTACATAGAAAGAATTAGAACATTTCTGTTGCACATAAAATTATTTGGGGAAAAAATCAACTAATTAACCCATTTTATGAGTCATTCAATAGTAAAAGCAGTATTTATTTGTCATGTTTTAAATATGCCAGTGATTGCTGCCTCTTCTTCCAAATCATATTGAGTTCTCCACCAAGTTTCCCATTCTAGTTAGCTGTGCTTAAGGTTTTAGAGGAGGCCAAACTAAATAACTTCCTCTCCCAAATTTAGAATCAATTGAAAAATAGATATTCAAGGCAGCTGGATAGAGCTCAAAATGTCAACTTTATTACTGGTAAATGGTAGAAAATACGATTTAACTAACAGGTGAACCACTTAAAAAATTCACTTTATAAATAAACCCCCCACCTCACCCAGGTAATGCTGCGTTCCTGCAGACCTTCCTACCAGGGCTGGAGTCTCCTGAGTAACAGCAGTGTGGACCTGTCACTCTCCCCATTGTCACACAGATCTGGAGAAAAATGCTGGGTTTTCTCCTGAATGTACCGTTACAGAAATTGCTCCCCATCTCCTGGGACCTGAGAATAAAGGCAGCATGGGTCCCTGTGGGGACAGTGTCCCCTCAGAGAGCAGTTTCCAGGCTCTCGGCCTCACATGGAAAGGTGCTGGCATGGTTATTAGATGGCCATCTGCTGTGGCTAGGTGGCCATCAGCTGTTCCTGGTTAGCCATTAGCCATTAATATAACTGCTGTGGCTACGTTGGGGGTTTGGTTGGTTGGTTGGTTGGTTGGCAGAGAAGCGGAGGGTGGATTGCGGGGATCATGTTGATCTTACTTCCTGTGTCTCGCCCAGGCCGTCCGAGAGACAGGGGTGCAAGAAGACCCCTCGTTGGGGTACTGGCGGATGTTTGCTTTTGTGTCTCGACCAGCCACCACAGAGGTTCTGTTGTTGTTGTTCCTTTTTGGCCTCACCATATCCTGCTTTCTTGTGAGGGGAGCAGGAGCTGAGACCCTGCATTACAGTCCCCTTGGACCTTTCTCCTCCTAGGAAATAGAGGGGAAATTTCCTCTCCTCTAAGGAATCAAGAGGCATGGGGAACAAGTGTTAGATGAACCTTTTAGTTCTGCCACTGAATTAAGAAATCTCATTTGTTCTAAGTACTACTGACTTGCTTCCTTGACCTACCCCAACTTTCCTGTATTTTTATTTTTTAACTTGCCTAGATTATTTTATCATGTAGGTATTTGGGGACCAAAGAAGATAATTTTATTTTATTTTGTTAACTTATATATATCTGCATATAACTTCCTATACATCAACTCGTGGTGCAGCTTTCTATACGAGATTGCTCTAGCCAGATACTGTAGCCAAATGAGGTTTAATAATAATAAGAAAAACATGAATTTTGTTGTAAAGGGAATGAAGGAGGTCGGTGCCCATACTTGTGTCGCAATAAAATAATAATATGCCTTTCCCTCATTCTCATATTTTTGTGGCTCTTTCCAGCTTCTATTCTCACTGTGATTGAGTGAACCTTTTGTACCAGTAAAATAAGTCAGTTGATTTAGGAAAGTAAACTTCTTTGAGAAGGATATGGATCCCTACTACTTACATTTTTTTCATTAGATCAAACCAGTGCATGCCATTAAAATAGCCACTGGATAAAACTGATTTCTGTTTTTCACACATAAGAGAACGCATTACTGCTACCCAGTGCATGGTCCCAGGGCTAGCGGCATCAGAATCTTGGGTGCCATTTCAGACCTCTTGAACCAGAACGTGCACTTCACAGGTGACTCAAGGACACACTAGGTTTTCAGAAGCATATTTAGGAAATTATTACCTTCTCCCAAGCGGTCAGCTGGTAGGGAAGACAGCCCTTGCTCCACTGCAGTTCTTGTTACTCAAACTACTTTTGTAGCTATAGAATGGTAGGGCCTCATTATTCTGTTCTCCTAGGTGCCAGGAGTGTTTTAGTCCAGTGGCTGGGACAGTGAGTGGGTGGTCAAGCCCTGCACAAAAGGTCCATGACACTGAGCAGCACCAGGGCATTATCTAAACAATATGGACTGTGGAGGCAGACCTGGGCTTGAGTCCCAGCTTTGCCACTTACCAGAACAGTGAGGTTGGCAAGTTATTGGACCTCTCTCAGCCTTGTAGTCTTGTGTGTGAAAATAGGAACATGATACCGACCTTTAGATTTATTGTGAAGATTACAGTAAGAACTATATGGTAAGTGCATGAGCTACAATAGGGAAATAACATGTTAGTTCCTTTCCCCTTCATTTCCTACAAGTGAAAGATATCCTTACTTATTTTAATCATCTCAGCTTTAACATCTTCATTCTACACCCTCCAATAGAGAGATGTGTAGGGAGGGAGGTTATGCCTCCCCACATGAGGCCATCGCCCTTTCCGGCCAAGCAATGATTGTCATGTTCTGTTTTGCTGCTTGCTGTAGCACAAATCCCTCCTGGATGCTGACCACTGACTATTCTCAACAACCCCAATGAAGTGGGAACTATTACTGTTCCCATTTTCACACATAAGAAAGGGCACCACAAATTTATGGAACCCACCGAATTCTCCAAATTCAAGCTGAGATTCAAACCCTGTGTTTGAATCGGAGGGATTCAGTTTCTTTCTTTCTTCCATGTGCTTTCTGTTATGACCAACGACATGTATTTTCAGATTAAGAGTAAAGTTAAAAGTCTGTGAAGAAACACTGAAGGACTTGTAACAGAAGCCAAGACTTAGACCTTGACCTCGTTTTTCTAGGTAAGAGTCACAACCTTCCATCTGGCGTGAACAATTCCTTTATACTGCAAAGGTAAGTCACTTCATCTTTTCTGTTCTCTTGGGAAATAAACAGTTCTGGTTTTGCACAGACCACTTTAAAGAACTCTGGCTAAATAGTCAATGGTTGTGAAGGAGAACATGGGCCACCTACTTTCCGGGCTTTCCTTTGTGGTCGGCAAGAGGCTGTAACCAATGCCCATTTACCCCTGCCTGGAGAAAAAAATTCCTGTGAACTCACCTTACTTTTTTAGCCTCTTTAAGACTGTATTATTGATCTAACATTTAAGATTTATAATACACTTTCAATGTCTTGAATGTTTCAAAACTATACTCAAGGTGATATTATTTTAAAGGACACCTACAAATGCTGAATGCTTTTACTATTGTGTCATTCATTCATTCACTCATTCATTCTACAAATGTATATTGTGCCTCTTCCTAGCAATAGCCGTATCACAGGCACTGAGGACGCAGGTCCGAACAAGACAGACAAGATGCCTTCTTTCATGGAGCCTGTGTTCCCGTCAGAGGAGACAGAATTCATGCATTACAGGTAAAGCCTTTGCTGTCCCACTTCATCAATCTTGATCACTTTTAGCTAATGATGAGAAAAAAGACATAGAACATTTAATTTAGTGAAATGAACCCAACATTTTTTAACTACATGAATAATAAATATTAGTAATAGTTGTTACTGGATGAAAACTCACCCATTTTGGTAAGTGTATGTCTTAGCCTAATAAGTTTCTGTCTCAGAAAACATTAAATAATGATAATGTAAATTAACAATATCATTTGCAACTGCAAGTAGGATAAATCAATTAATATCTAAATATATCAACGTGGATTTCTAGAAGCATATCACATAATGTCCAGAAAATACAACATACAACATGAAAACATCTATCTAGAAATCCATCTATTTATCTATCTACATACATAATATATAAGTTTACTGTTTTTGATACAACTGAATTTTTTGCCAGGTGCTATTACTTAATTGATCAAATGAACACTTTAATCACTGATACTTCTAGAATTTTTTGGATTATTATTCTGTGGAAAGATAATATTGCATATTATCAGAAGAAGGTGCTCACAGTTTCACTTCTCATCTAAGACCCTTAAATTTTCTATTTTCAACATTTCTTTTCCTCCATTCCTGAGATGTGAATTCATCATTCGTGTCTGTGACATGTTTTCATATTATCATTTAATACCGATGTCAGTACCAAACAGTAATAAGGTTGCAAACATCTGTTGTTTACTCTAAAGTGATTAGCTTCCATATATAATAATAAAAATTTACCCTATTACAATAATGTTTAGGAAAAAAAACCCTGCACTCATTTTAGACTCTGATGGTACCTTTAAAAGGGCAGGGAAAACCAGGTACATCAAGTTTGCCTGCTATTTGCTTAATCCAGTAAAATCTAGGATGAGTGGGAAGACATTCCAGATAATGTTTACATTAAGGAAAGTCTATTAAATATATGCATAGGGCTGCTTGGTGTTTAACTTCACTGAGACTCAGAAACAATGTAACCAAAGTGATTTAATCACCTAGACTTCTGGTGAGGAAGGCCTATCATTTTACTGTCCTTTTCCAAGTTGGCTGGTTGTTTCATTGGTGACATTTAAGGACAAGACACAGTTGGTTTATAATACTGCTGACTTTAAGCTGAAATGGAAACATCTGGAGGAATCATATTTCTTTTCCTGGCTAACCTTTATTTCTCCTTTGAAATTCTGCTCAGGCATCATTTTCTACAGCAAGCCTTCCCCAAACCCCTAGTTTAGGCTAAATGATCCTCATTGAAACTCACAGCACCCAGTGGATACCCCTAACTCAGAACTCGTCATAGGATTAGATTTGAATCATCTCATGTATGAAAATCTTCCCTGTTGGACTGTAAGCGGAGAACCAGCCTTTCTCATCTTTGTATCGCTGGTACCAAATACAGCAATATACTGCCTGATCATGGATAAGGGGCCCAAAAGTTTAACAAAATGGCAAAAATTAGAACACTGCATCAGGCAATGTGCTAGACAGGCCCAGAATGAACAAGATATTTCTTTCCTTTAAGATCTAATCATCTAATAACCTAGAGATTAAAAAAAAAATACTACCATGTGAATATTCACAGGCTACAATGGGGAACAAAAAGGAGAAATTAATCAGCCTGAGGGAAAGGGAATGCCATGGAAGTCTTGCAGAAGATTTAATGTGGGAACCAAGTATTGAAAGATGAATAGGTACTCACTGATTGCCTTAAGAGTAAGAGAGCAAGACAACTTTGAGAAACTACAGAGAGTTCAATGTGTCTTGAGTTTAAAAGTAGACAGGAGTTAGAACAGGGTGGACGTAATTTGAAATGCCAAGAGCATTGTTTTTTAACGTGCAAAATGAGATGCTATTGACAGATTTTAAGCAGAAGAGTTATATAGTAAGATTTAAATTTGAGAGGGAAAAGCCATGGTAGTGTGATAGAAGATGAATTATTGGGGTGCACCATAAGCAAGGAAACGGTGAGGAGAATGTGAAGCTGGAACTAAGATGGGAGGCAGGAATAGTAGATTAGAGATTTACTGAGTAGGTAAAGTGAAAAGGACTTGGTGAATTTAAGGATAAGGTGTCTGGCAAGATGAAATAAAATTTCTGGATTTTTCCAAGGGGTTTGACAGTGACATTCACTGAATAAAAGCAGTACATAAGGATAAAAATGTGAGCCCAGTTTTGGATAAGGTATGTTTGGGGAGCCTGGTTGACAAGAAGAAGCCTGACAGACAGGTATGTGGGTCTGGAGTTCAAGGGCGAGGTCTGAGGGAATGATACAGATTTGGAATTTGTCATGCTGGTTGAAGCTGTGAGTGTTATAGTGGACCCTGATATTTTGTACAAATATCAGTGGGATCCCTTTTGCATTTTCTTTTTTGGCCAGCCTCCTCATTCCAGCTTCCGTATGGTTTTGTATCTGGTGGCCTGAACCTGTGGAGGGCTGCCCTCAGGTACTGCAGCTGATTTGTCTGCAGGCTGGTTATTTCAGTGCCCGTCGGCAGACCTTCGCCAGTGACCAAATGGTACAGGAGTACAAAAGCTCATCTCTCTTGCTTCCAATTGGGGCAAACTATGAGGTATAATTTGCCCTCCAAAACTTGGCCCCAAGTTGCACCTTTGCTTAGTTTGTTCATATTTTCTGTCCTGCTTCCCCTCTGTCTCACTAGTCTCCCTAGGGAGCACTTCTTTAATGAATCACTTGCACACAGATACTCATCTCAGGGTCTCTTTCTGGAAATGTGTACCTGAGATATGTTGTGAATAAGACCACCCAAGTAGAGTAGTTAAAATGCAAGGGAAAATTATCCAAGAAAGGATCTCTGGGAGTATCACGGGTGAAGACATAGGCTTTGAGATCCATTATTTTGAATGTCAGGATTATGCTTAGGACAATCTCAGGGGTTGAAAAGTGTCCTCTCATACCAGGGGGTTTCCTCACCCCTTTCTTTCTGGCTGCTAAATGTGAAAAGACATGTGATTGTCTGATGAAGCATCACAGTGACACCATTAGCAAGGATGCTGACAGCATATCTTGGCCATAATTGGGAAGTGAGCCCTGGACTAAGGCCCAATGGATATTGTGGATTCATTTATTAGGGAAGAATAAAAATGTAATATTAATACTTGATATACAGAGAGTAACTGTCATTTTTTCCCTTTCACTCAGTATTATGTGGTGACATCTTTCTATACAAAGAAATATAGATCTACATCATTATTTTTAATTACTGCATTGCATACTATTACGATGTATATGAACTATGGCTAAATAAATAATTAGTCTTTCGTTGATGGATACCTTGGATTTTTTCATGTCTTTCTTACTAGGAACATGCTGTGATGAACATCTCTTTTTTTATAGTTGAGTATCTGCTCAGGAAAAATTTCTTCCAGTGGGATTTGTTAGTTAAAGTATATGCGTGTTATACATTTTGATACAGGCAGTATTAAATTGGTGTCCCATGTTCATGTGTATAATTTAAAACTTCATTTTCTCATGATTTGACATCATCTCTATTGTAAGCTCACATTTCCACTTGATAACAGAAAATGTTGCCTAGTCAATTTCAGTTTAATCAGCCCAATAAACTAACCTTACACTTCGTTAATGCAGATTAAAAACTCAGCTATGTGGAGGTTTAAATTTTCTGCTCTGGTTCTCTCTTACTATATCCTCTCCAGGGGCAGTTCTAAGTTCCAAGAGCCTAATGCAACTGCCACCAGGGTAAAAAGGAAGGACTACTTCCTGCTCTGGCTCTGAGTTAGTTCTTCACTGGCATGTCCCCCAGATGTGATGTAGCAAGCCTGTCCCTGGCACAAATGGCACACAGTGTTTTTTCAATGATGACTAGTCTATGGTTTTACCGGAACCCTGCTTGGATTTTTGGCCCAAGTAATTTCTCTGAGATGCAGCCATGTTGTCCTCAGGTTTCTGGTTGGAACAGTAACCAACTCTGTGTCCCCTCATCCTGCCATGTGACCTCGGAACCCCCGTTGGCTCTCTCTCTCTCCGTCAATATTCACATCCTACTTGGCACACGGGAACTCTGGATTTCCTGAGACACCAATTAGGGGACACAAAAAACTGTAAGAAAGGTAAGGAAGTCTGACAATTTCCCTTTTATAGTCCTTTTTGCTTACTCTTCATGAAAAGTGAGGTAAGATCACTAGGGAATTCTGAAAAGAAAGAGTGTGAGCTTGAGATGAAAGTTTTGAAAGAGCAGCTTAGGAGAAAAAGTGAACCATGAAAAAAAAAAAGTCAGGCAGTATGAAAAGTGCAGTATAAATTCCAGACCATAAATTCGTAGTGGAAAAAACTGGGCAAATATGTGACATTTTCTCCTACATTGCTCAATAATAGTGAGGAGGTGAAGACTGGGAGAAAATGGAAGGATGTGGAACTGGAAGCTCAAGGATGTTGACGAATCATGGGAATAAAACAGTAAATGAGCTGGACAGATGACAGGTATGATTAGAGAAGAAGGTCATGGATTTTAATGGTATAAAAGTAAAAGGTCTTTGGTTGATGAAACATTTTTTGGGGGAGGACTGATGAAGAAGTGAAACCCACTAAACTGAGAAAGCCAAATCACTGTGAGACGGGGGTTGTGTACGGAAATTCAACAGTCATATGAAGGTGGAACTTGGGGTGAAGAGGAAGACCAAACGCCACATTCTGAAGGCTGCAAAACATGTAGGGAAGTGATGGGCAGTTAAATAGAATGATCTACAGATGGTGTGAGTGACAACAGCAAGGAGGAGTCAACGTGATATATTAGAGGGCAAAAGCCTGAGAGGAGGAGAAATTTGCTATAAAGGAAGTTCTGAAGGTAAAACAGGAAATCGGCATACTAATCAGTCCCTTCATTTCATGTCCCCAACTCCAGGCGTATAAGACATAGAGAAGGAGGAGAAGAGCTACTCTCAGGTGAGAGCCAGATTTCAGTTAGGGCAAAGAGGTAGAGGGAGTTCTGCCTCAAAGAGTAGGAAGAGCAAAGCAGTAAGAAAGTGAGAGTATGGAAAGAATGAATGACAAAGTGGGCCTCCATTTTGGATGATCCGCAGAGCAGACAGGATTGGGAGAGAGATTTAATTGTTCTGAGGAGAACTTTCCTACACAACTGTTTGCTGTCACTGGCTGACATCTCACGAGTTGGAGGCCTCTTCACTCCCTCTCTGTTGTCTAGTCTGCAAAGGGTAACTTGGCTTTAGGTTCCAAACAGAATATTGATTAAAATATATTTGGAGAATTAAATCCAGAGTTCAGCGTTGAGAGCAACTGTGAATACAATTGATGTGTCAAATAAAAAAAGAATTCTCTTGTGGGACAAAGTGGTTGAAATTCTAATATGATTCTAAGCTAAACCTGCAAAAGTCACAGCTGAATTTGGCTAACTCTATTTGGATTCTATCATTCTTAATTCTTAACTTTTAGTTATAATAAATTGAATCCCAAATCTCATTAGAAAAGGAATAAAAAACCAAGGAATGAAGAGAAAAAGAAATGACAGTATGCCTCCTGTTATTTTCTTGCTGTCCTTTCCACATCTCCAAGACAGTGGCAATAGGTCAGGCAGGTAGAACTCCTGTTATGGTCCTGTCCTACAAGGGCACAGCTAAAGATCTTGGACTTGAGTTAGGTCCTAGCTTTGCGTTTCTGTTCTGTCTTTTTGTTCTGTCTTTTTTTTTTTTTTTTTTTTCCCTTGAAATTGATTCCTTTATTATGAGTCTGTTCTGTCTTTAATCAGTCATTTCCTGTTTGGTGTGAGTTAACAGTTCCTTTAGTGGATTTTTTTTTTCCTCCTCTGAGTCATCTTACTTGAGAATGTCAGCCATGGGCTCACTGGCACATGTTGTATTGTCAATCTGTGATTCTCACTTTGGGCCATTTCTGTTGCTTGTGTCTCTTCTACTTGCAGTTTCCCTTTGGTCACCATCCCCTATTTTAGGAGAACTCAGTCCACGTGCAGAGAAATATTATAGGTTAATCTCAGCAGGATGTGTGAGAAAGAGACCTTGGAAACAGGATGAAACTTGGAGTGTCATAATTCTATTTGCAGAGACTCGATCCTTGCTTACATGGACTGATCACAGTTGCTGAAAAAAAAATAACTCTGTGATATTTTCATGGATTCAGCCATATGGCACCACCCTACCTGAACCATCATTCTGTTTTCTCTTACAGACACTGAGGAATGCAATATGGACATCCCTTCTGACTGCACAGTATACAAACTCTTTACCTAACATTGCAGATGGGTTTCATATATCTAAGGGGCTGTTTATTAATGTGGATATTTTTTCCCTTGCTTATTTACATATTGCTCAGAAGCCTGCCTACAACATGGAAATTATTTGAATGCATCTCGTTTCTTAGGAGTAAAGCATACTCCTACACAATAGGGCATATCGTTTCACAGAGAGGCAAGCCATTGAGGGGTCTCCGTTTCCATGTTTTGTGGGGGCAATACCATAAAAGCACTTTCTACAGTTTGCTTGTAGTTTGCAGCGAATATAAAGACATGCTTAAATGCTTGGAAATAGTGGGGTGTGGTAGAGAAGCAGGGTCCCGGGGGTTGGTAGAAGAAGTGCAGGCCTTGGGATAGGACAAACTGAAAAATATTCCTGGTTTTACTACTGGAAAGTTTTTAACCTGTATCAACCTGGTTCCTCATCTATAAAACAGGAAAACCAACAGATATTATGTAAAATGGTAAGGATCGAGCACTATGTACGTATGATTAAAAATGGTGGTGGAAATGGCATTATTAAAAACAGTGTTGTTAAAAAGTATTTAGGAATTATTATTGTCTGTGTTTTCTCAGGACAAGAGTATTGATGCTTCAAGGAAGTAAAGTAGTTGTCTTTAATAATTTGCCTTAAGCCCATAAGAATTCTTGAAAGAAATATATCCGGTCCCTAGAAAGTGCTTGGCAAGTGAGAGATACTCAGTCTAGGTTTGTTTAGCTATAAAATTGATTCATTCATATGGAAAACATTTAATGTGCCTAACTAGGCATTCATATTTAGGGAGATAAAATCATAATTGTATAGACAATCACTGGATACTTTTTTGGAAGGAATGGAAATGAAATATAAAAAGAGATAGAGTTTTTTTGTTTGTTTTTTTCTTTCATTCTTTTCTTTCCTCAAGCTCTTTTGGTTTAGAAGTGGAAAGTTGACGCTTGGAGAACAAAAGAATAGGAATGTCATTCAGTGAATTTTTTCATTTTTCTGTATTGTCTTCCTTTAATAGAATGCTAGCCTGTCTGAGAACAGGGATCTTGTCTGTTTTATTTTCTGCTCAAAACCAGCCCAGTGCCTAAAACAGTGTCCTGCACGTAGTAGTTGCTCAATAGTTATTAAGCAGATTTTCATCTATTTGTATCTAATATTTGGAAAGAAGTTTATAATAACATCTTTCTTCTTCTTTAAAACTAGTGCTACGAAATCCACAGTCCTTATATTCATGATGTTCTTTTTTTTTAATTCCAGTCTTTGTTTTTAACAAAAGATTTCTTCTTTTGCTATTAATTTCTCCTATCACTTGCTGAAATGATTATCCAAATAGTTAATCTTGCATACCTGTTTCAATCAAAATTCTTAAATCTGGCTAGCCATAGCAACCAAGTTAGTGTTCTTTTTTCTGTTTTGTTTATGTAGATTCAGTCATGGTTTTTCAGGTAAACCTGTTTGGAGAAGACCTCAGCTAGCACAGCAAACTTGGTGAGGAAAAAACGTACATGACTGATTTTCTCAGGACTTAATTTTTTTTTTTGTTCCTATCAGATAAAACTTCCAGATGGATGGCAGATCATAGAATCACATTTCCTGCTATCCTATGGCACACTGAAACACTTTATTTGCAATCTGGAACACAACGATCTGACCATGTAACTCTCAACAGCGTAACTGGGTATACATCTTATGCCTGGATCCTCTAATTTGCACATTTTTTTCTGACACATTCAGAAAGTATACAGTCTGAATCCTTCAATTCATGTTCACTTAGAAGTTAGTGAAGTTTTAAAATATACGAAACTCTAATAGCAGTCGGATGAGAACCAATAAGCAAAGATTATTCCCAAAGCCAATTAATCTTTTATTGGAACTGGAGTGAGTGTCAGCATCTCTTGCTTTTCCTAAACTTTTCTTACAGTAAACTTTCCAATACAAAGAACTAGCTACATGATGCGATGTCTCACATACTAGCAATGGAGCAGAAATATGGCTTCCAGATCCTCCAGCCTGATTTTTTATTCTGTGACCTTGGGCAAGTCATTTCGTCTTTGGACCACTGATTCCTCATAGAAATAAGAAAGGTTTTTAATAAGATAATTTTGAGATCCTTTATATCTCTAAAATTTTTATGATCTACAAATCAGATAGGTCAACCTTAAATTATTGGAAAATCAATATAGAGTTATGTGAAATAAAGCAGGTCTTTCTGTCACAATAAGACCTATAAGTAATAGCAAACACTCCTTTACCTTGCTTTCTTGTATATGATAAAATACCACGTTAGTGAAAGCCCCTGTGCTAGATGACATCATTCATCAGCAATCCACTTTAAAATGTTTGAGGAGTTTAGAGGATCGCTCAGAATTTGTCTCTTACAATTTGAGGAAAAATAAACCCTGACAAAAATAGGATCCAAGGACTGATTTGGTGTGCTCTGGAAAAATATTTTTTTTATAAACAGCAATAACAAATATAACAGTAATTGATGGGGCTTAGACATGTGTGTGTGGCTTATCCATATATTCTAACATGTTGACAACAGAGCAATAATGATGTTTAATTCAAACAATCTTTTTATGGCAGGCAGTATGTGAGAAATATTTTTGATGTATTCATCATGTTTTTTGTGTTCCGTGATCACCTTGCAAAAGCAGGCTTGAATCCTTCCTAAATGTGTGGTCCTTTGATTTGAACTGATAGAATATTATGACTTCCTTTGTCTTCTGTTTTGTGATTTTGCCAGTAGTTGAAACAAGGAGAACAATAGAGTGTACATGAATAGAATTGAGTATTACGGAAGGTGTAAAGATACTGAAAGCTGACAAAAAAGGAACACTAATGAACCCAAAACAAATTGGTTTAATTTCTTGAGTTAGGGATTTCTATATCTATATCTCTATATCTTTTGTTTTCCTTTAAAAAGAGAGAAATAGTTTATTGCAAGGAAATTAATTCCTTCACTAATAGCCATATCGAATTTATTTCAACTCAAATGGAATTTATGCAATACACTGAAAGACAAAGATAAAATTATACTCGTCTTTGTGGGGAAAATCAATATAGAGTTATATATCAATATAGAGTTATTACATCAATATAATGGGACCTGTAATACATGTGTTAAGACTGTTCAATGATTTATTTATGAACACTATTTATGTATAATGTGATTCTTGCTCTAATCCTTATCATTAGCAACCTTTAGCAGAAAGTCAATTGCTACATAAAAATGATCTTTCACAGGAAATCTAGTCAATAATACCGTAATAACTTTGTACAGTGACAGATGGTTACTAGACTTACGGTGATCGCTTCGTAAGGTATATAAATGTCGAATCACTGTGCTGTACATGTGAAACTAATGTATTATAATATTGTATGTCAACTATACTTTAGTTAAAAAAAAGATTGTTCATAACATAAAGCAGTTTGCTTTAGAAATCCAGGCACTTGTCTTAGAAGCCCTCCCAAAAGGCCTTTGTTTACCTGTGTTCAAGCACCCTGTTTCCTCCTGTTCTCAGACAACTGGGAGCTCATTTCCTTTCCCTTGAGCTCTCTCTACTGCTAATTTCCTCACATGAAGTACTCTTTGCTCCAGAATCAACGTTCTAGACTTTTCTCCCTCAGTCCATCTATTAGTTTGGATAGTTTAATGTATACTGAAGGGTGAATAGATTTAGTGCTAGTGTAATTTGAATTTTTTAATGCTACTTTTCATTGGAAAGGGATTTTTAGTTGGTGAGTTTACCTGATTCCCACCCTCACCCCCAGTTCATTCTCTGCCTTAAACTTCTCCTCCTGCCAATAAAAGACCTCATGTGGTTACTTTGAATTTTCATGTATGTTGAAAAATAGTTTGTTTGTTTATTAAAAACAAATACTTTGTGAGGGCAATATTTTATTTATTTATTTTTCCTAGTCTATGTGGCTCCCAGGCTTATATTTAGCTATTACTTTCTGTTGTTACATTAGATCCCACAGTTAAAGGGTCCTAGGCGAGAATACTTTATTTATTTCTTCCTGGGCATAGTGGGTCAATGGACTTCACCTGCTGAATAGACACCTATTCACCTTCCTTTGTGCGGGATCTCTATAGGCACTTCCAAAGGAGGCCTCAGAATTGTAGTTCCAATTTCTGCCTCTGTTTCTCTCTGCTCCAGCTTCTCTCTGCTTTTGGTTGCTTCCAGCTATCGCTCATTTTGATATATAGGAGTGATGGACTGTCCTCATCTACTCTGTTCCACAGTGTCTCAGAGGATACTCGTGGTAGTTTCTAGCTGCCTCCACTTCTGGTCTTTGGGGGTAAACTTTCTTTCCATTTCTTAAGGAAACACCTTCCCTTTTAATATCCAGATTTTGGATGGTAGTGGTCTCATGGTAATAAGACCAGGTCCTGAGTGACACTGAGTTTTCAGCTTTCCTGCGCTGATGCTGCGTTCCTGGAACTCCATCCCCTGGACGGGGTGCTTGATTTTGCCTGGCAAAGCCAGTGTTTCGCCTCACTTGTGATGCTTTGTCTCTTAGGAGACGCTTTGTTTCTCTCTGTATTCTGGCTTCTATTTTCCCTTCCTTTTAGTCTATAAGACATATTAGTATATGTTTGGACTCCTATTGAAGGCCAGGTTCAAGTTCTTCCCTATGCTATTCATGCATGGCATACATATCAGGGGATGTGACAGTTGACCTCTGCTTAAGTTTCTATAAGCAGATGAGACTTTGTCTTACCAGTGTTAGCTCTGGACCAAATAAATCATGTTATACCACATTTCTTCATTTGGTCAGACTAATTTATTTATTCAGAGTAATTTATTTATACAGGAGGGAGAAAGATCTCTCTCTTCACTGCTAGTCTAAATATTATATTAACCAAGCTGCCTGATTCATTATTGGCTTGGGAAGAGTAAATGTCAGGGCATATGGGGGTTATCATGACTACATGTATTTTTATTATGAAGTATTAGTTGCACATTCTAGACCAACAGATAAGAGTGGGGTGAGTGGAAACCTCACCCCATAGCTAGGGCCAGATGAGGAAAAAAATGGGGAGAAACATGGTAAATCCTAAGTGCACTGAGTTTAGAAAGAGGGACTCACAAATTTTGCAAGCATTGTAGAATTTTGTGGAAGACAGAACTAAGGAATTCAGAAATCTTCTCTTGAGTATCAGTTTGGGAATGAAGACATGAAACCAAAGAAAGTTTACTTAAGTCATATCCCAAAGAGCTTGTATTACTATCAAGATGTGTGAAGATGATGGTGGCTTAACAAAGTCCAGTTGTGTCAAGACTAAGAGATATAAAGACTGACCTGGATAGAAATGTAAGCCTCCAGCAGTAACCCAGAATAGTAAGGGCAAATAGCAGAAAGGGGCTTTAAAATTGAAATTGATTATTCCTAAAGCCTACCTGATTTTCAATTATTTTCTGATTTTAATATCTGTATACCCTGAGTTTTCTTCATGCTCATATGAAAGCAAATGTTTATCAACTTGCCACATTTGGCCCCTGGGTTACAGTGGGTGCCATGAGAGAAAGGCAAAAGGATAGAGAAGTGATTTTTTTTGATTTTTTTATTTTTATATGTCAAGTGGTGGGTCCTAAGAAAGGGAAGGATGACATTAGGTCTTAGACACTGAGAAGGGAACTCAGATATTTGGGTAAAATGAGAGAGTCTAGGGCAGAAAGTATGTGTGGACAAAGTCTCCTGTGTACGTTATAGAAATGTTCTTATTACTCTCCTACAAAATGTCTGGGAATTAATACTATCTCAATATAATTTTTAATGTGATGTGAAAGTGTTCATTTTAAATAACTTTTAGTGAGTTTAGGAATTTTCTTTGATGTCCTGTAATTAATTGTTTCCTTTCATAATTATTACAATTGGTAAATATGGTTAGAATGTAAATAATGACTGCCACTGATTAAGATTAGGAAATTTTAAGATTTCATTTAGCTAGAGGTTACCAAGTTACAGAATCTATTTTTTAAAAAATGGTTTCTTTGCTCTAGGCTACAAATCTAGTGAGGTTATTATCTATATGAATATTGCTAGAGGACAGTGTTATTAAAAATTAGAAATTCTAATTCAGGATCAATACAAGTTTCAACAAATAACATTGTTACATAAAAGTCCTTAATTATTGAATTATTTTTATGTAACTGATTCTGGAGATTTTGAAGACAGAGTCTTTAGTGTTCACAAATATTTAGTGGAGTGTTTCTGATTGATATCTCCATATGATTTTTTTAAACTTTTTTTTTATGAGTTTCAGGTGCACAAAACGATGTACTAGTTAGACATTTATCATTTGTATCCCTCATGCAGTGACAACCCTCCTCCCCCCATATGATTTCATTGATGTTTCAAACTAAGGACCACAATGGTGGGACAACTGCTAAAATTGTGTCATAAAATTGGTACAGGTGTCTTCATTCTCCTGGAAGGTTGCATCTTAGTGTTTCTATAGTGTGGAAGCTCCCCCATCACACTGATGGGGAAATCAAAGATGGGGAAGATGGTTATCTTCCATCTCAGGGTGGGCATAGGATATTACTACCTGACTGTGCTAGTTTTGTTTATAAATTGAATGGATTCAACTAGAGCTTTATGGTCACTTCCAATTCCAGTTGTATGATTCTTAACCTAATTCTTTATCAGTTAATTGGAGTGGAAATATTTAAATCTTTAAAATATTGAATCTTTCCATCTTACACATGTATTCATTTTTTATGTCATTTAATCATTTTGTAGTTTAGTGCTTATTGAGGATTAATTTTTTATTTGGTATTTTTTAGTTTTGTTGCTGCTAAGGTGGGAAAGCTAATATTGTCCCACATTGCCAAGCTCTCTCATAATTTCTAAGAGATTTTTCTGTTGACAGTCTTATATTTTCCAGGTAGACACAGTAGCATACCTCATGTATTTGCCATCTAGAGTAGATCATTATTTAGCACTGTATCCTCTATATGACAAAATTATTCTTGGTAATAATCACGAAAGGAAGCAAGTAACAATAATGGCCAAAAAATAAATCCAGATAGATTAGAAATTTTCTTAATTGAATTATATATATAATTGAATTATATATATATAATTGAATTATATATATAATTGAATTTTATATATATATATATATTTTTATATATGCCAGTTAAAATTAATATTAAAAATAATGCAAGTATTATAGTGCTTAAAAGGAAAAAAGCTATGGGTTAATATTTTTCAATTACATGAATATATTTATGAAAAGAGGGGATTTATATTTATATATAGTTTTGCACTAATAATTAACAACCTGACAATTTCTACTTTCAAGCCTTAACTTCCAAAAATTTGTCAATTAAACTTTGGAAATAATTAATCTTGGTATATTCATGCTTGATAGTATAGCTAGGTTTGTCAATCCATCTTTACTCATGGTAGGTAGATTTCTATTAGTGTCAACTTTAACTTTTTTTTCATATGAAGCAGCAGGTATACAAATTAGGAAATTCTTAAAGTTCTTAAAAAGAAGGGTAAAAAAATTCAGTGATTTATAAAGATCCCATTTCTTAAAACATTCAGAAATTATAATACTGCTCAATGTCTATGTTTCTTGGGGGATCAGTTCTATCAGCTGCCAGATAGCTCTGTGAATAAAAATGTTCCACTAAAATATCTTCATCAGAAAGTTATCATAAATTTCTATTACATTTGGTTGAAACATCCAAAGCTTTTCTTCTTTTCCAAAAATCAGAGGAAATAGCTGAGTAATAGCAATCATTGCCATTATTTGATCCATTGCTTGAAAATGAGTGTCCAGTCCTTGGGGAAAATGATCGAGGCATTCAAGCCCAGTGTATTTGGTCTTTCTCCTGGCATTCATACAGTGGCAGGATTGAAGCAAATCCAATTCACATTTCTTCATCCTTACAATTACTTTGATATCATTCTGTTTTGTTTTAAATTTACTTTTTAGGAATATGTACTGCCATAGGGGTACTAGACACAAATTGTGCCAGAAGCAACCTTGAATAATTCTGAACTGTTAATAACTTTTTCTCAATACAAATCCATATATAACTGTAACTGAGTTGTTTGACAGGGGCTGACTGTATTACTAGGAATTCTCCATTTTTACTTTCAAATATATTACAAAATATTAAAAGATAAATAATAAAATGTGCTAACTTGAAACTCTCTCTTTCTCTCTCTCTCTCTCTCTCTCTCTCTCTCTCTCTCTCTCTCTGTCTCTCTCTCACACACACACACACACACACACACACACACACACACACTCACACACGCGTCACTGAAGCTGTAGTTTTAGAACTTAGACCAGTAATTTTTTTTTTAAGGAGAAAGAAGTTTTTTATCATTGACATCGTTTAAAATTTCTGGCAGATGGTAATAATAAAAGCAGATCCAGCTTTAATTGGTTTTGCTACTGTTTTACAATTCTCTACAGACAACCCACACCTTTACATATCTGAAGTTCAACACTCACATCGCTACATTGTAGCCGTATGAGTATTGTTTACTAGATCCTGACTGAAATTGTCTCTAATTTTTCCATTATATATGTTTTCCATAGCTATTCTGTAAATAACCCATTGCTAAGAAAAATATTACATTTCTAATTTACTAATTTTTATCAGAAACGTGTTGAATTTTATGAAATTTTATTTGTCTATTGTAATGTGTATATGTTTTTTATCCTTCAACTTGTAAATACCACACTCATAGTTTTCCAGAGGTTGAAGCATCCTTGAACTTTTGGGATAAAACCTACTTCATACTGTATTATCTTTTTATATACTGCTTTTAGTAATTTGCTAGTATTTTTTTTTTATAAACAGTATAGGTCTGGAGGTTGCTTTTGAGTGTTAGTCTTACTCAGTTTGATATTTGGGCACATTTTATTGAATGAGTTTGGAAAGTTTCCATTATTTCATGTAACATAGCAATAGACTCTTCATTGGAGGCTCTGTCCCCAACTCCCCCGCCCCCAGCCCCATTTTTTTAAAGGAGTAGATTCATATTTTGTTATCTTCTGTCTATGACTGCCAGAATAAAGTTTATAATATTGTGATAGTAATCCTATCTCAGTGTAAAATATAGATGATTTATCCTCTTCAATTTCTCTCTGTGAAATATTATATAATTTATTTTAGAGTTACCAGTTGTCTCCTCTAATAGCACTTCATTTGGGGTGGTGCTTAGTTCTTTTCTGTTTTGACTGTGTTGACTTTTCTCTCTTGCTGGTGGTTTTCCTCAAATGCCTGCCAATTCTTGGTTATCTCTTTTCAGGTGTTAATGAGGTTCTAGGTTGAACAGTATTAGTATCTGAAACAGAGTTTCAAGATATCTGCAGACAGCAAAAAGTTGCTAATGGAATTTGAAAGCTCTTCTCATCACTTCACACTTTTCACTTCCCAGCCATGAGAACAAACAGGCCATACAACAGTTATAGAAAAGATTAGAGTGAGTAAAAAATGATCCCTTCCTCCTAGTCCAAAAGTATTCATTCTTAAGGATGAGAGTAAGTAGTACAGAACTATCTCTGATAGCTGTGCGTGGTGCCGAAACTTGTACTATTACAAAAATTTAAGTTAAATTTACTTTTTTGTTCAATGGTTCAGAGATAACAGGGTTTCTAGTTGTCCTTACAAATAAATGTGGAGAAGAATTTTCCATTTAAGGTGACATATCCAAACCTAGGATCCTGGTCATGGAGAAGGAGTTAAGCAGTTTCCACATTCTTAGTTGCTCCAGATAGAATTATACTAGTTTACCACAAATCTTGGCTTAATATCTTTATCATGGGTTACACAGGAGGGGATTTATTTACAAAATATATTTTTAATTAAAAAATAATTGGACCAGGGATTTCCCTTGGATTCCCAGGGGGAGGAATCCTCATCATGCAGAGACATAATAGTGCTCAGAGCCCCAGTGGGTCCCCCGGCTACGTGGAAGCCTTCTCTTTCCTTCTTCTGATGCCAACATCAAAAGGGGTTTCTGAGAAACCTCTGCTATTCACCTGTGGTATTCACTGTTTACTCTCAGGTGGCTAGGAACCTGACTTTTGCCAGACCACCCACAAAGCCTCCTCCCATATTACCATATTTGCCAGTTCTTAATATTTTTGTGGATGCCAAGGTACCAAAGTTGAAGATTCTGCCGGTGCTGCCCTGTGCTCTTGGTGTCTCAAAAATATTTAGTCAAGCAGCTATTTGAGATTTGTGTCCTAAAACTTGGGCATGGGACAGTGATGGAAAATCTGGCACACATCTCTCAAATACTACGCTAAAACCCTTGGATCTCTCCTGGACCCCTCACCTCCCTGTTTCCTGAAGATGAGTTCTTATTCAGTAGTTCCTAGGTCCTTTACGCAAATAAACGATGGACAGGTCCATCACACGTGTTCCCAGACTCAAAAACTTTCTTCAGTCATAGAGTACAATCAGTTTAGTTTGCCATGCTTGGAATCAGACAAAAGGATAAACAATGAATGCATAACAGTGAGTAATGTTCCTCTTAAAAAAAAAAAAAAATCTGAGACCTGGGTAGTAGATAAAAGTATTCATTTTGCTACTATCTTATAATTTACATAAAAAATGTACACAAATATGGTATGTATGAACATTTCAAAACTAAAAATGAAAATGGCTAAATGAACAAAATTAATATATGATTCTGGGACCTTTCCCTACTCAAAAAATTAAGTTTAAAATCACATGTGTACAGACTAAGACTCTGCATATAAATTTATACAAATGATGGTTGGTTAACATGGTATAACTTGAGAATTCTGTTAAATTCCACCTATTCTTTAGATTTCCAACTCTGTTTTATATCTGTGCTGAGAATTTTTCTACCTTAACCTCACCTCTCACATGGGCATTGGTACTTGGAGAGGGAATTGAGAGTGAAGTTGCCTCTTTAAGCTTAACTAATGCATTAACATACATTAAAGCAACAGCTCTTTAACTGCCATCTTGAAAGGTACAAGGGTTTGAACCTAGAAGGGGATAGGGAAGTGACACAGTGAGTATGTTTCGGTTGGGGAGACAGGCCCAGCAATCAGAGTCCTGGCTGACTGGGACAGGACTAGGAATAAGAGGGAGACATGAGAAAATGTCTGGGAAGGAAGCCAGGAGAGGCTGTGAATTCCATTTCTGAAAGGACCTGTGCATCCCTAGTCATTGCTCTAGTTCAAGCTCTCATCTTCTTTTTGTCTACGTTATCACAGTTGTTTGTTGGTTATTCCCCTTGACTATTCTCCACTCTACTCCCCTTCATCCTCTAAAACCCAAACTTGAATAGGCATTTCTCTTCTTAAACAATTTCAATGGCTCCCTATGATTACAGAACAAAGTACAAATTCCTTGGAGTGGTGTTCAAGGCCATTCCCTCTCCCTCATTCTACCTTGTTTGCAGTATGTATTGGTGTTTGGAGGCTCCCATTTTGGACTCTCTGGATTCAAATCTTGACTCTACCACTTACCTCTTATATGACGTTGGGTGAGATACCCCACCTTTGTCTGTCTCAGTTTCTTCTTCTACATAAAATAATGATAATCATCCCGACTTTGCATGGGATTGTTGTGAAGAATAACTGAACTAATACATGTAAAGTGTTAGCAGTGATACATCCCAAGCACTCAATAAGTGGTAACAATTATTATTAATGTCACATTACACCAATCTAATCCATGTAACTTATGCTGTACTATATTAAATTATTTACAGTTCCCAGAAAGTGCTAGGTAGGCACTTTCCATCCTCCCACTGCCACAGATTTGCTTATTCTATCCTAGAAGTTGCAAATTTCAGTATTTTCAGGCATCTGGCAAAGCAGGGAAGGGAAGCATGTGAATAAAGTGAACATGTGCCCTTTCCTCACAATGGCATATGAATTAAAATGAATTCTTTTTTTACTACTGTGCCGACCAAAGGAACCATATCTATGGTTCCTCCTCTACTTTTACAGAAAATTACAACCCATCATGGAAAGCCAACAGCAAATATTATTTCTTCCATTGACTTATTTGGCTTCCTCCTTTGTACTCACAGAGTGCTGAGTATATTCATGCCCCCATTATAATGCTTATCATATTATAATTTAGTCGTCTACCTAATGGTCTGCCCACTTAATTTTTTAGTTCTCTGAAAGTAAGCAAAAAGGCTTGTCTATTTTTGTTTTTCCAATATCTAGCCAGTGTTGATTACATTCTTTTTTTTCTGAATGAACAGTGATAATATCTGGGATGTATGCAAATATGGAAAACCAATATAAGTAGGGATGGAACTGGTTGAGAAGCAAAGCTGGTGGCCAATGAAAGCAACATAAGCTTTTTCCCATGTTTGTACTGGCTTTCACTAGGATCTCACTCGCGGATTGTTGCCTTGCACTTTCTTTGGGTGTCACTTTGCCACCTCTGTCAATTCAGCAAAACAAGCAATTTAACAGGTGCTTTGATAAAGGAATAGACTTTTAGTTCCCAGTGAAGGTTGGCTGGTTTTTACATAAAAAATACTAAGAATCATTAAAGTTATTGATAAAATATACTTAATAAAAGATTTTTCAGTTGGGTTAAAGATGGTTATTTTCTTCCCTGTTTCATCAGAATAGTTTGTAAAACAAAATGGATGAAATGCCAATAATTTACCCAATTGAAATACTTCTGTTTTTATATATAAAAAATAAACCAAAGCCTAAAAGACAAATTCCCTCCTTCCCACAAATATACAAGAAAAAAAAAACAAAACAGCAACAAAATCTAGACAAAATGAACTAAAGCCAAAACCATCAATAGGAAGGGGATGCAGCAATTGTCTGGGATTTGTGGCAACCTCTGCTGGATTATTCCAGCTCTACTGCTAGTCCAGGAGCTTGTGAAAGCAGTTCTCACCTCCTCACTGCCTAGTCCTTGGGACTCACCAGAAGCTTTGCACGGGGCCCTCATTTCTTTCTGTGTGTCTTAGTCTGCTTAGGCTGCCATAACAAAAATCATAGACTTGGTGGCTTAAACAACAGATACTTATTTTCTCACAGTTCTGAATACTGTCAAGTCCACCATCGAGGTCTAGCAGGGCTCTCTTTCTGGTGAGAGCTCCCTTCCTGGCTTATAGATGGCTGCCATCTCCTTGTGTGCTCATATGACCTTTTCTTTGTACATCTACAGAATGAGGGAGAAAGAGCCCTCTCTTCCTCTTATAATGTCACCAACGCTATCAGATTAGAGTCCCACTCTTATGACCTCATTTAATCTTAAGTCTATCCTAAAGGCTGTATCTCCAAAAATAGTAGTGGTTAGGTTGTCAACATACGAATTCAGTTCAACAGCACTTGGGTAATATCCTCTTAACAGCTGTCTCTGAGTGCCAATTCACAATGTCATTCTTTTCCCTTTTGATCAAAATACTTTTTTAAGTTAATTATATCATAAGTACTGACTTTCTGTCTTTTGAACTTCTATAAACATGTGACAGTAGTTCCCCCTTTCTCTACAGGTGATACATTCCAAGACGCCCTGTGGATGCCTGAAACCATTGACAGTACCAAACTCTATGTATGTATATTTTGATTTTCCCTGTACGTACATACTCACAATAAAGTTTAATTTGTAAATTAGGCACAGTAAAAAGTTAACAATAACTAATAATAAAACAATTTTAATACACCGTAATAAAGCTTATGTGAATGTAGCATTATTAAGTAAAATAAGGGTTATAGGAGTATAAGCATGGCAATACCACGGCAGTGGATCTGATAACCCAGATGGCTACTCAGTGACTAATGCGCAGGCAGTGTACACAGCATGGATATGCTGGACAGAGGGATGTTTCATGTCCCAGGTGGGACAGAGCAGGATGGTGAGAGATTTCATCACTCTACGCAGAATGGTATGCAATTTAAAACTTACACATTGTTAATTTCTGGAATTTTCTATTTAATATTTTTAGACTGCAGGTAATTGAAACTGCTGGGAGTAAAGTCGTGAATAAGGGGGCACTACTGTATTTCTCACTTTAATGAATTTAGTGAGTTTTGATTATTATTAGGGGAGGGTCTCAAATGTC
Organism: Rhinolophus sinicus; assembly: GCF_057876585.1. Taxonomy (NCBI): domain Eukaryota; kingdom Metazoa; phylum Chordata; class Mammalia; order Chiroptera; family Rhinolophidae; genus Rhinolophus; species Rhinolophus sinicus. The sequence goes on from NC_142503.1 coordinate 123,010,526, forward strand.
TCTCAAAACCTTAAATAAAAGCATCAATAAAGGAAAAGAAATTAATATTGTGAAGACCTTTCTTCTCAAACAATTTTTAACAATACATTTACCCATGTTAATATGATCTCAGTGAAAAAACAAAATCCCAGGGTTTGTGATCACATTTAACATTAAAAGTAGCACCAACAAATTTTTACTGATTCTTCTTAGCCCCAATTCTTAAGAACTCTAAATCTGTTTATATAAATATGGTTCTGACTAAATAATTCAATTGATATACATAATGCAATAGATTAAGCAAAGGAAGGGGGAAAGTATATATTTTTAAATATTTTTTCTTTTTTTGGTGTTTTCAACAAAGCTATATTTTTCTTTTTCTTTATTTCTTTTTCTTTTTTTTTTTTTATCTCCCTGAGATACCTAGTCCTTCCTAGAAACTTTACTGTCATGATACCTGCAGAGTGATACCACTACCGGACCTGGCTGTTTGTTTCTGAGTAAGAACAGCTGTGCGACAGACTGTCTGAACAGTTCCTGTTTCAGGATGCAACATGGATCTCTGACACTGAGGCAGTACTACACCAGCTGGCTCTGTGCTCAGGGCTTAGCTATTCCTAGATGATTTACCTGTTCTCAGCCCTGTCACCTTACTGTTTTTGCCATCTAATTAAAAACCCATGTTACTGGATTCAGTCTGCTACAAATTAGCAATGCTATCTGTTCTTTCTGAGCCTAAACTGGCCATTTTTACTTTCTGATACATGATTTATTTTTAAATTCATACAAGATGCTTGATTATTTATTTGTGGTATATTTTAGTTCTCTTGTGGAGTCTCGATCAGAGTAATCCTCTTCTAATGTATTCATATAGAGTGAAGATCTAAATTTCCTAATCAAAATCATGTCAGCAAAAGTAGAACTGCTCTTTGGATAACATTTTAGTCTAGAAAATGATTTTCCTTCAAAAGGGATTCAATGGACATGATGACATAAAAAGAAGCGACAAAATTACACACAATCAGTTCACATAATCAAAACAGCAATGTTTTATATTCAGCAAGGATTTCTTTTTTACTATAATAAATGGAACAAAATAGTCCTTTTGGAATTCTGCAACTGAGTTACGGCTACAAATGCAGTACTACTAGCATTCTATAGAATTAAGGACAAGCATTTTCAAAACTTTAGAGGAAAGGATCCCATTGAGACATAGTCCTTAAATATACATTTGGATATTTCATCACCAACACTGACGTTCTGCTTATACTTTAACTTCATTAGGAACTCACTATGAAACCAACAATAGTCTATTTCTAAAACAGTCTAATTCATGCAAATAATCAGTTCAAATGGTTGCATTTTAGTTACAAGTGCCTGGGAAAGAATTATTGTATTATCCGAATATATACATTGGAAGTACATAGGATCTGTGGAGCCCTTTTAGATCCATCAGGAATACCTGGTCTTGCCTTGTGGGATTACCCAGTGGCCTTTGTGCATACTTTTATCAGTATAGTATTCTAGAAGTATGTGCTGTAAGGTGTGTTCAGTTTCTCAGAAATATTGGAGTTGTGGAAACAGGTATCATGTAGTGCACATCTTTATAATCCTGGAGCCTAGCCTGAGCCTAATATACAGCACGTGTGCTAAAATTGATTGTTGATTGATTTCATGGAAACTAAAGGAACATGGACTAGTGTTTGTGTGACAAAAGGTACTAAGTTAATTGCCTTCACAAAATATAAAATTATAGTCACATCTATAGCTACAAAAGAGTAGCCAAATCAATTGTATAAATAGATATGCATAATCATAATCAAAGCCCTGATTCTTTTTTATTAAAGGCTCTTTGATTCATAATCATCTGTACACACATACACACACACACACACACCTTTTATAAATTTGACTTAGTTATATAACCACTTCCTACTCAATGATCAAATTATCCTTTGGTTTTATTCTAGACTTTTGACTTTAAGGATTTTATTTATATAGTGCATTTCTTTACTTTTTACCATGAACTATAACAAATTTTGTGTGAATTTTAGAACCATCACTTTACATACTGCAGTGACTATATTTGGGAAATAGACTGACAGAGGAGCTGGAGAATTTATAAAGTATTGAAGGTATCTCTCTGGAGTTAGGCTGCCTGTAATATGCAGGAAGTCATAACCTCAGTCCAGGACAGATTCGTACTTGCCACAGATGGTTACAGAAGCCTTTGCTACGAGCCTGCATGTCACTAAGAAATTATAAAATGGATAGAGAAAAGTATCATTGAGAAACAGGACTTAATTCTCCAGGGACAGTCTGCCTAGCTTCCCTTTTCTCAAAATCTATTTCCTCCTGCTTCAGACCATAAGGGTGCCAAGAAAAGAAGACTTTCCCGTTTCATGAAAGCAAACTGTAAAGATTCACAGATCAGCACAGAACAGCCTGTTAATGGGAAGTTGTCAGAGATGACTTGTGACTTAGTTAGAGCTAGCATCATAACTAGCTGAAGTTAAACTGGTAAGCTTATAATAGGAACTAAATGGTCAAAAGACAAAAACATAAGTGAGCAATAAAGTCATTGATGGAAGCATGCCCAGGCAGATCGTTGCTTTTGTAGCCATTTGGCTAAAATGGAGTGCATAAATTCTGAGAATACAGCCTAAAACCCAGCCAAAGAGAAGGTAAAACTGCTGCTGTATTGACAGCAGCAGGAAATGGGTACAAGAGGGAAAGCATAGAGTCAGGAAATGCCCAAGGAGAGGATAAAGAACAGCAAAACTAGTAATAAAGTTCTCATGCTATAGTACATGATCACTGTGAACATAGAGGGGAACCTGAGATCCTATATCACTCTCAGGAATGTTAGCATAGAGCCCAAGAACTGGACAAACTGATTAGGGAATAAAAAGAAAGGAGGCTAAAAAGAGAATCCAAAGCCTATAATTTTGCATTCAATTTTCTTGCAAGAGTGTATAACTCTTTGTATGGACCACACAGGCTTTTTTTGGTGTTTTATAGCAGGAACACGTGGCTTGCATTTATGTGCTTTTTTCTTAATTTTTTTATGAGCTTGAAAAAAATATTCTAATTTCTATTTTTTGACCTCATTTTAACTTAAAAATTATATTTAATTATGTTATGTATCTATTTGCTTAAATATCTTCAATTATTTGTAGATTAAGGAACATAATTTGAAATTTAAAAAAATATGTGTCTAAGTTAATTATATACATGCAACAATTACCAAAGCACAGATGTAATTAATTATACAATGTATTTAATATATGAATTTATAGTTAGGTGTATAGTTGCCTACATTAATTGTAAATAAGTACACATAAGTACTTTAGTGTTAATTTCAGCATTTATATAACTAATTATAAAAAGTTATAAAATATATTTGTTCACTAAAAGTGTTATTTATGTTCCTCTGAACTGATCAGCTTTTTTCTCCTCTAGATCCTAAAGAACCCCTCAAACATTATAAACCATACAAAACTGAACTCAGGGGATACAACTAACATTAAGCATCATCTTGAAACATCTGTCCAAAATAAAGGACAGATTATTACACCTTACACGACCTATCAAGGAAAAGGAAGCACAGTGCCTACTGAGCCTCACCGGGTTTTGGAGGCATCACAGATCACATACCTGAATTCTCTTCTGACCTATGTAGTTCACATAAAAGGCTGCTATTTTGACTGAGCCCAGTGAAGAAAATTTCAACAGGTAAGTGGCCGTAAAACTAGCTTTGCTACTTAGTCTATACGATCTGGTAACCCCCATGGTATTAGATTGTATCAGTGTGGGGACAAATGGCATGTTGATTTTATGGCAAGCATGGATGGGCAAATCACAAAACAGAAAGCAAGGGTTCTGAAACAAGGGTATTCCTTTTGCAGTGAAGAATTATACACCTTATAAAAAATAGCTACTTGTAGGCTTCTGGTTTTGAGTACAGAAGAGGCTCTATCTGGTGGGCAGACTGAACCTGACAGAACTGGCCATCTAAGAAGGCCTCGCCCGTCCATGTTTTCAATTCTAGATGGGAGTGCCTTGCCACTTGATTCTTTTACCACCAGTCTGATACAAAGACAAATTTTGAAAAATAACTTTGAACATATTAGATTGAACTATATAAAAATTGTGGGGGGTGTTTGGTTGATAAAAATGTTATCAGTAATTTCCAATACTTCAACCTAATAGGAAAACAATGACTAACATTTATTCAGTACCTAGTATATGCCCAAGACATGGCTCCTTCCTCCTTTCCTTCCTCCCTTTTCTCCCTCCCTCTCTCGTTCCTTCCTTTCTTTCTTCTTTCTTTTCTATGTATTTTCCATCCTATTGTATAATTTGACACCTTTATTCCTTTCTAAGCTACTAAATGCATTTGTATTTTTTGCAGTATTTACTGTCTTGATTTTTGCGATTATGGTTCTTGATTGTGATATGAAATTGCATGGAATCGTAATGAGACCCAGTTCCAAATGATCAGCTGACACGTTGATAGGAAACCTATTTTAAGATGCCCTGCAATATATATGAAGCACTCATCAAATGAGTGCAATGTTAGAAATCTGCAGGCCATAAGTCGAAGTGCTTAAATACTAGTAAATAAAAGTTTGCAACGGTTGAGCATAATTGTAGCTGAAGTGCAGACATTAATGGCTTAGTTGCAAGCACACCTGACTTTTGGTCCATTCTCCCTTTTTATCACTAAGGTACCCAAAAGACAAAATAACACCATCTGATACCTAGAATTATTGAGTAAACTTTTGTGCCACTGAAAATGCACATGAAGTGCTTGGACAGAATTGTGGGGCAGGACTGTCCTTGTCTTCTGGTAAGTGTGTATGCTGCTCAGAGTTAACAAATATTTTCCTCAAGAGAGGAGGATAGGTTTAAAGTGCAAGGAATTAAAAAACCTGAACTAATCTTTTCTCTACAAATTGTATAGTAAGATCAGCCCAATGATTTTTTAAATTTAAAATGCTTAGAAATATTAATATTTGGAGGCTATTATATTCCACTTTATTTACTATAATATTTACAGAGGTGATTGCAACTAATAAAAAACAATGTTCTTTAAGGAATTAAATTGATTGTTGATATAGCCTCTTCATTTTCTTATTTTTAATGTGACGTCAAAAGGCAGAATTATATAAGCTGAATAAAGGGACATTAAGGAGTAGCTAATCCAAGTCCTTTTATTTACAGACGAGAAAATTGTGGCCCAGAGAGAATAACTTGTTGATGGAACTGGAACAAGAACTCATGTCTTCTGTCTTTCTATCCCTGTGCCTTATTTCATTACATATATGAAACAAGATGAGAAACATTCAGCATTCAGTGGTGGGGACCACTTTGTTAATTGTTGGTATTGTTCATTAAATTTCCCAAGTATAAAGCAATAGATATGCTATATACTAAATGTACATGACAACTAACATGTTTCCCTGAAAATGAGACCTAGCCGGACAATCAGCTCTAATGCGTCTTTTGGAGCAAAAATTAATATAAGACCCGGTATTATTATATTATATTATATTATATTATATTATATTATATTATGTTATGTTATGTTATGTTATGTTATGTTATGTTATGTTATTAGACCCAGTCTTACATTATATTAAAGTAAGACCCGGTCTTAGGTTAAATAAGACCGGGTCTTATATTAAAACAAGACTGGGTCTTATATTAATTTTTGCTCCAAAAGACACATTAAAGATGATGGTCAGGCTAGGTCTTATTTTTGGAGAAACAAGGTATTACATGAGGAAAATATGAAGACTGACTGGCTTGTGATTAAATTTTTCACATTGGAAGCAGAGTGCTTGGATATTATTCTCTATAAAACAAATAAGAAATTAATTTCAAACTAAAGAATGAGTGTATTAACAAATACACAGAACAGCAGAGAAGAGGAAGAAAGGACTTTAGAACAATGAACTTAGAAGATATAATTTTTGACGTGTTCCCCATGTTCCTTCACCTACAAGTCACTGGATAAAAATGACCTAAAAAGTTTTTTTTTTTACATTTTTTTTCTGATTTTGTCTCCTCAGCTCCCAACCATATCATTTAAACTAGGAGAAATGCAGCCTATTTGTACTTTTTTCCTTCTGCATCAGTTTCAATTCCTTTTTATATACTTGCTTTTATCTAGGTGTCAGATTCTCTCTAAATGATAGATTGTAATCTCAGCTATAGAAAAAATGAAACTTACAAAATGGATGGATTTGATTTTAAGAGATGTGGTCTAGTCAGATGGCAGCTACAGAGAGATGAGCCTCGAGTGAGCTTTAGCATTACGTGTTTTATATTAACCCTTGGTCTCACGCATATACACATAGTTTGTAAGGAAAAATTTTGTTGTATTTTGTAAAATTATTTTAAAAGTCCTTCCTCCGTAGGCCTTTGAGGATAATCTTAAACCTCTGGCAGTTTTTAATTCAGAATATGAGTTATATTCTGAAGCACAATCCATTTCTCTCATTTTAAGTACATGTAAATCAGCCACTTATTCAATCGTTCTTATATGTCGAGAATTTACTGATGCTATACATTGGAAATATTTAGCAATGTGAATGAGGAATGAGAGGAAGCAGGGAAGTAAAGAGACAATTATACTGTGACAACCTTATAATAGGAGTATAGAAACCACACTAGAGGGAATAGTCGTGGCTTCTGTAAGACAGGGACTATGCTGAAAACATGCTTAAGTTTTATTACAAAGAACATATCTACAGCGTTGAGTCGAAGATCTGTGTCTGGACACATGAGTCTATGATCTGCATTCAATAAATCAGACAGCCATCATGCTTTTAAGTTTCTATTAACTGTGTAAAGCGGTTCTTAAAAAAAGCTGAATCTAGAAGGGAAATGTAGGATAAACCAAATAATTTAAATGATTTTTTCCACCCCAATGTTGTTTAAAGAGCCATATTTGGAGGAATCTACCCTGTTTGCCCAAGAATAAGACTGGGTCCTATGTTAATTTTTGCTCCAAAAGACGCATCAGAGCTTATGTTCAAGGAATGTGATCCTGAAAAATCATGCTAGGGCTTCTTTTCCGGTTAGGTCTTATTCTGGGGGAAACGCAGTAGTTTCCCATGTGACTGATTATGTTTCACACAGTTGGAAAGGGGCATGAGAGAGATTGGGGGAAATGTCAAATACTGTTGAAACCAGACTTCCCAGGGTCATTTCATTTTATGTTTTGTAACGGTGTTTCTAAATATCATACTCAAATTTTAAGTATGACTATTATACAGAATTATATCAGAATTAAATAAAATATTCTAGTAGTAGCAGCGATTCAGTTTCTCCATATCAAGCCAATAACCGATAGGTGATGATTTTTACATGGGGAATGTCCCATGGAAAATGATGATGATCATCATTAGTACCAGTTATTGAGACCTGTGTAAGGCACTGTTCTACATGCCTTATATGTATTAACTAGTTTATCTAGTAACAGCTCAATAAAAATATACAAATATTATCTATATTTTACAGATAAGAAAAATGAGGCCACAGAAGGTAAGGGCTCTTTCCAATGTCACACATGTCTAGTAAATGGTCAAGTACTATTAGAAAGTATCAAAAATGCCACGAGAAGAATAACGTGGTCCTGTGTTAAAAATGCCGCCACATCTTCAGGTGGGCAGCATCCCATCCACCACCCACTTCTGATGAAGTGAATTAGGTGCTATTCAAAAGGTGCATTTTAATTTTGTTTCCCAAAGTGTGTTTCCCAAATTGTGTTAATGTTATATGGTTGGACAATATAACATTATTACCACAGCTTAAAACAACAGCAATTTTAAGCTGTGGTAATAATGTTATATGGTCCAACCCATTTTGGAAATGATGGGTTAAAGGCTGAGTTCAAAATGTGTCTTTATACTTGGATTTCTCAGAACTTTTAATATGAAAGTGTGCATTGCAAATGGTCAAGAGGGTACTACAGTATGCTGTGTTTCTCAGCTACATTTATAGAAACTTTTTTGAGACTACTGTTTGAAGGAGTGTAACTAAATAAATGAAAGGTTAAGTTACTTCTGAGTCTTATTATTTTGTGCTTATATTTAGAATTTATAAATGTCTACAGGGTTTGAAAATTACTTATTCATTCAGCAAAAATTTAAGATTGTTTACTTTCTCCCTGTTTTAGCCCATTCAGCTGCTGTAACAAAATGCCATTGGTGACTGTATGACTTATATACAACAGAAATTTATTTCTCAGTTCTGGAGGCTGGGAAGCCCACAATCAAGGTATGGGCAGATTTGGTGTCTGGTGAGGGCCTGCTTCCTGGTTTGTAGGTGACTGTCTTTTGTTGTGTACTTCACATGGTGGAAGGGGCAAGGGTTCTCCCTGGGGCCTCATTTATAAGGGCACTAATTCCATACATGAGGGCTTCATCCTCATGGCCTAATTATTACCCTCTTTAGGCCCTACCTCTTAATACCATCACAATAGGGATTAGGTTTCAACATAAGAATTTGGGTGAGACACACATATTCAGGCTATGGTACTCTTCTTGTTTGATACAGTGAAAAGGACCAAGCAGGAGCTACAAAGACTTTCAGGCATAGTCACTCTATTAAAACCACATACAGCTATTGACAATGTCCCATTATGCTTGGGTCACTGTAATAAAAGACCCTGGCTTTAAAGTCCTCATGTTGTGATTGAAAGACCAGATTGACACGAAAATTAAATAGTAATTAAATCTATCAGGTAAGGTGTGTGAAGTGACAGATATCATATAACCGATGTTCAAGTTAGGGGATCAGCACCAAGTCCTGAAAAGTTGAGCAAAGGCTTTTTGAAAAATGTGGGAGCTAAATTGAACTTTGAAGGAAGGACAGGGCTCGTAGGAGGTCCAGGTGAAGAGGACATTTTGAGATCCTATGAGAGTGGTTTCTCAGAGAAATGGAATGATTCCTCTGAATTACAGAGATTGTCTTTCCCTACTAGATTAATAATCAGTTTTATTCTTTGTCGCTGTAGTTTGAACATCTTTGTCTTCAAAAAAGTTGTAAAGAAAAGGATCCATCTCAGGAACTATAGCTATTACCCACCATTTAAAGAGCTCATTATATCAGGGATGGTTTTAAATATCCATATTACTTGGAAAATAACAGAAGTTATATCACATTTTAAGGCATTTTTGGACCCTGCCAAATCTAAATGACTACTGGAAATCTAATAAGAACTGAAGTACTTGTCACAGAAAGCACCTCTTATTGTCATCTAATTTCAAGGTTATATACTAGGGATAGTGGAAAGTCATGAACACCAAAAATCGTAGATTCTGTAATTTCCCTGCTTTTCGCAATTTTTCTTGTTTCCTTCCACAGGAACGTTTTCATTTTAAAGAAATACATCTCTCTCCTTTCCAGTGGCAAAGATAAAAACCTTTAAAAAGTTTCCCCAATTGACACTCTATATCTCAGCTATGCTAGTTTCAACCAAACCAGAAAAAGCCATAAAAATAAGCTGTAATTATTGCTTTTCCATTTTAAGAAGTTGTATAGAAGGCTATGTTGGGTCTTTTAAATCCTACTTGTTTCTGAGAATTTTATTTTTTCATAAGCACTCAGCTGGAATTAAGGCACTTGCAATTATGAAGCCAGTTGCAGTCTTTTTTTTTAATTGGCCATTTTGATTATTTATTAATAAAATCTATTGGCTTTAATCATTGAAGTCATGTTCCAATGGTTCATTTACTTCATTTTGGTGAATGACAAGCTTGACAATATAAGAATGTGAAAAGAGTTATCACCCAAAGCCTAAGGCATTAATTGGAAACCACAGAACTTTGGGCTTCTCACTGATACTATTAAACCAATCTTTATTGAACATTTACAGAGTCTGAGATACTATTAAAATGATAGCAGGGGGCCCAAATATGGATGAGTATATTTTCAAAGGATTTATTGTCTCCCGGGGGGGCACCAATAGTTTCAAAGTAACTAAGCAGAGATGAATCAATGCAAATATGTAAAACAACATCAAGGACATAAGATGAGAAATTAAAGAAGGGAATGAGAACAACGGGGGTACTGATCAGGAAATAATCTAAGTGGTAGGGAAGAACTTAAGTTATGCTGAGAATTAAGGTGAGAATTTCTGTACGAAAAAGTGGTATCTGAAGAGGAAAGTACATGTGAAGGAGAGGCAAGAAACAAAAAAAAAGAGAGAGAGAAAAGTAAAGGGCTTCCAAGATAATGAATAATTTCAATTGGATGGCCTCATTGATTGCCAGTGGGGTAACAGACAGAAGAAAGGTTGGAAGGTAGATTGGGATCACACTGAAGTGCCCTAGAAAAGGCAGTGTGTGGATTTAGTCTTGATTTGGTTTTGACAATGAGAAGAGGATTACTTAAGGAAACTTTTACCACTGGCAAGTGGATTGTAACTAAGTTTAAGTAAAACTGAAGTAAGGTGACCAGGTAAGTCACTGACTTGATCTAGTGACATACCCTTGGTCCTGTGTGTTAGGAGTATCTTTAAGTAAAAATCAATCAATCCTACAAAATCTTTACAACATTATTGATGACATTCCCCAAAATGATTTTCATATCCCCTTGGCAATCTTGTGGTTACCAATTGTGCTTTCTAATCCCTTCACCTTCCCTTTTATCCCCAAACCCCCCTCCCGTCTAGCAACCCTCAGTTTTTCCTCTATGTCTCTGAGATTGTTTCTGATTAGTTCATTCGTTTACTCTTTTCTTTAGATTCCACATATAAAAGAGATTATATGGTATTTGTCTTTCTCTGTCTGACTTATTTCACTTAGCATAATGTTCTCTAGGTCCATCCATATTGTTGTAAATGGTAAGAGTTCATTCTTCTTTATGGCTGCGTAATACTCCATTGTATAAATGTACCACAGTTTCTTAATCTAGTCATCTACCAATGGGCATTTCAGTTATTTCCATGTCTTGGCTATTGTGTATAGTGCTGCAATAAACATAGGGGTGCAATTGCAGTTTTGCAATTTTTTCAAATTAGAGTTTTGGATTTCTCCGGATAGATACCTAGGAGTGGAATTGTTGGGTCATAAACTTGTCTTATTAGGGAGACCACCTCAGAGATGATGTAGATGCCTGATCACTGCACTGTATACCTGAAGCTAAAGCTGAACAATAATGAATGTCAACTACAATTATATATATATATATATATATATATATATATATATATATATATATTTACAAGAAGTGGAGTTCAGCACTAGAAATAGAGACAGTGGAAATGTAATGGCTCTGTGCCATGTCAGAGGGGTAGTAGATGGGGGCAGGAGGGTTATCACTGTGTGAGGGATATAAATGATAAATGTCTAACTATTACATTGTTTTGTACACCTGAAACTAATAAAAAGATCAATCAATCAATCAATCTCAGGTCAAGCATTAGAAGGCACTTGAATCGAATTAAAATTTTTACTAACCCTTGCTTCATTTTTCCTTATGCCAGGTAAAATATTAAATGAAAACTTGCCCTAATGCCTAGTTTTATATAAGCATACTGTTCCAAAGATAATCACTAATGACAATAATTTCTTGTAGGTTAGAATACTTACTGCTTAAAAGTGCTTCCATATGCATAGGCTATAGATAAAAAAAGAGTATTTGGCCCCTAAATTGTAATCATCCCTCAACCCAGCACTACCCTGCAATTATTAGGATGGTGCAAAAATAATTGCGGTTTAAAAGGTTAAAAATAATTGCAAAAACCGCAATAGCTTTTGCACCAACCTAACAGCTTCTCATGGGCTCCTCCTCCAGCATTTCACTGTCTGAGGGTTCAAAGGTTTTTTTTTCTTCCCCTTAGCAAAAGCACAAATATTGTCTGTTTTCCTGTAGAAAAACTGTTTTTTTAATCTTCACCACTCTCTACACCCTTTCAATCAAGTCAATCTCTCTCTTGTACACCAAAAGAAACGGTAAAATATAAAATATACTTATTTATTTTATATTTCCTAACCAATTATTTTTATTCTGCTTTAGTATTTTTTGGACCATAATTTTTTGCTTCTGTGTTAACTTTTATGATTAATCTGAGCAATTTCAAAAATACAACATATTATATTTGATACCTTTTAAAAATTTCTAACACGTACATAGAAATTTAGCCTTTGTGCAGTGAGCTATATTTTTCTTTTGACATTTTAAAACATAGGGTTGTCAGGTAAAATACAGAATACCCAGTTAAATTTGAATTTCAGATAAACAACAAATAATTGTTTCATATAAGTGTGTCTCAAATATTGCATGGGGTATACTTATACAAAAAATTATTTACTAGTTATCTGAAACTCAAATTTAACTGTTGTACTATATTTTTTGTTGTATTTTGCTTTATTTTGTTTTTGCTAAATCTGACAACCCTTTATATTATTTAAATGCAAATAATTACTCTCTTTTCATTGAGATATGTTTTAGGTCTTAGCAGCTGAGCTCACTAAGACATTCACATAAGAAATACTACAGGTATTTGGCAGAACTCCACCAATTGGAAAGAGCACATGGAAATACTTTTTCAAACAGCTTAGCTAACGTAAACAGTTCTTGATGTGACTTAACAATAAAGGAATTGTAGTCTTCTAATAAAATAAACCAAATCCTACTAAATAATAGTAAATATTTCTCGACATAAAATACAAAACGATTGGCAATCCTATTCCACTTCCTGAAATTCTTTAAAGAATTTTACTATTTTCCCCTAAACACTGGGAGCCAGTGATTCAAAATATTTCATTGCTTTTTTAAGTAGCTCAGAATTGGGACTGGTAGTGGTGTATTTAGTGGAACTGTGTAGTGGAACTGTCTAACTTTTAGAAGGACCATAGAAATGACCATAGTATGGTAATTTTTATCAACATGGATTTATCTTAGCTTATCCAATTACTTCCAAGGTAAGTTGGTCTAAATTTTCTATTGAGAAAGAATTTATATTACTGTATATACTGAATGGATCATCGCCAATATATATTACAAAAATTATTATAAAATAATGTAGATTGGCTTCTACTTTTGGAAAGATCAATTTGATAAGAATTTTCCCTGAGTGAAACTAAAAACCCTGGAAAGATATATATATATATATATATATATATATATATATATATATATATATATATATATATATATATATATTATATCAAACATAAAGAGATTCTGAAAAATGAAGGAAAAAAGGCACATTGGCCAGGGAACTCAGGACCAGAGTGAGTTCCCTAAGTTGTGTTTCTGCTTCATGTCTCCCAGACTTAGAGCTGAAGAAGGTGATTGGTGGGAAATGCCAATAGTTGCAGACACAAAAAGCCCCAACCAAAGCCTGCTCTCCAACCGAAGGACAGAAAAGGGGCAATCTAGCAAAACAGAAAACTTTTAGACAATAACTGCTTTACTTTAGTCAAAACACTGCAGAAAAAGATTGTGGTATAGCCTCTACTCACACCAGCAAAGATTATGTGGGGAGCCTAAAATTTCACCCTTTTTAAGCTCTAATGAGGCTCTTCAAATCCCTCTCTGGGGTGGTATCAGAGAAGGCTGAGTGGAGAGCTGAAACTTTCATCCCCCACCAAGAAGTAATGAGCCCTGCCACCGCCTCCCCACCTGCCCTCTACCCTTGCCCATGATGTCAACAGAGACAACCTGGAGAGCCTGAACTTAAACCTTACCTAGCTGTCATGAGGTACCAGTCTCCTCCCCAACTAGGATAGTGTCTTCCCACTCTCTTCCCCCTGTAGTGTCAGTAATGTAGTACTCCTACCCTCTCGGCCAGGGACTCATCAGTGGAGGCCAAGTAAATCCAAAACAAGCAGAATGAAGAAAATGATAATGAACAGGAATCGATGAAATTGAAGGAAAAGCAATAGAAGAAATATCTACGAAATAAAGAGATGATTCTTTGCAAAGATTAATAAAATTGAAACCTCTAGCCTTGTAAGTCTAGCAAGACCTACAAGAAGAAAAGATAGCACAAATTATCAATGTAAGTAATGAAAATAGGGATATCATTACAAATCCTGCAGTCAGCGAATGACTAATAAGGGAGTACTATACACCAGGCATAAAAACTGGGGCATCAGACACAGTTAAGAGCTGTTAAGAGCTCACCTCTGAGAGATGTTGGCAGAGGGAGAGTGGGAAAATAGTGCCCACCCTCGGAGGTCTCAGAAAAGGGGTACAGTCAACACTTAGATATATGGTTAATTATAAGCCAGCCCCTCCGGTTGCAGCTATGAAGAGAATTTAATAGACCTCTGTTACACAAAGAGGGAACTCCTGGGTCAGTTGCCTCTTGTCGTCCGAGGGTGGCAGTTGAACCCTTTCTCCCTTGTTAACAGTTCAGTGAAGCCTGCTGTTAACCCAGCCAGCCACCAGAGCCAGGTGATGTAGAGGGGGCCCCTGGGAGCAACTGCAACAATCAGGGTACCAGACAAGAGTAAAGCTTTTTTTTGGAAGATACCGGTGAGCTCGAGCGAGGCAGAGGGAGAGCACGACGACTGCCTCCACCAGCCTCCATTTCCTGCAAGCACCTCCGTAGGCTCCTATGAGTGTGCCAAGCCAGAAGCCTATATCCCTCAGGCCAAAGCTCCTTGACAGGCCAATGGGCCTCTTTCTGACTCAGGTGTGTAAGCCGTCTGTGCAGCACCTGGGAGGGGTAGTCTGTCAAGAACTGTTTCTTTGATTGTTATGATCCCATGGGACCTAGAAATGTGAGCCCCACTGGCCTCCAGAGGCAGGTGATCAAGGTCCTTTGAGTGGCACAAACCGGGTCACCAGCCTGGGACATTAAGTGTGTGTAGCGGCGCCCCTCCGGGAAATACTAGTGCAGAGGGAGAGCGCCAAGATGGCGTCCTGGCCGGAGTGAGGCAGAGTGAGAGTGTCATCCCCTGAGGAAAGAATAAGAAAAAAGACAAGAACAGGGAAAGGGAAAAGGATTCGAAAGGAATAAAAGTAAAAAGAAGAAATTTTTCAGAAAGATGATGCCCTCCCTCCCTGTGGCTTCAGCAAGGCAGGGAGCGAGCAGGAAGATGGCGCCGGCCAGCCTCGATCCCGGGGGCGCATCCCAGCAGGCCTTGCTCTTCAGACCGACAGTTTAAAATGGCTGCTCCGGTGCTGGGCCCTGGGGGAGCTCTCAGTTGGCCGCAGCTGCGCGGGTGGTGGGCCTGCGCCCAGTTCGTCTTCAAAGCCAGATGTTTTGGGGATCATCTCTCAGGTACTGGTCTTAAAAATGGGGGTGTCCAACTGGGGGGTACAAACCGTTTGCGCCTCAGGGAGAAGCTTCAGTTTTGATTATGGGTCACTATGCCGGGGAAGGGTTTTATGACGAGATTGTATCTCAGCCTTTCCTGTTGGCTTTGATGTGGTTTCCTGCTCATTTGCCTTATGTGAAGGGGCACTCCTTGAGTTTTTAAGTTTTTTTTGCAGAGGAAAGTGTTCCTTATATAGCTATAGATTCGGTGTGTCCATGGAAGGAGGAGAGGTTAAGGTCTCCTTATGTTCCAATCTTGACCCAGAACCACTAAAAATCTTAATAGTAAAAGGAACTAGAACTTGAATCAACAAACTTAGAGAACCAAAGTTGCGATGAGAGGTGACACCAGACTCCTTTTTCAGATATTTATTTTCCTGTACTGAAATACTTTTTAATTCTTTAAAGAATGCTCAAGGTAAAGTCATCATGTTTCTACTTTTGTGCTCAGCTGAAATGATTTTGAGGCCGATCTCCATGCATTTAAGGCTATTTTGGGGTAGATTTCGGTAGAGTTGAGGAAAGAGGGCTTATGTCATGTTTAATGTGGAAAGGAATTGAATTCTTTACGGATCATTGCAAGAAATACACTTGCCTTTCACAAAAGTCATTCACATCCTTATATATTGAAGAGTCCAAGTTTTCTTTCCTAAATGTATGTATCTCAGGCACAGAAATAGACACTTCTTTTCTTTTCTTTCTTTTCTTTTCTTTTTTTTTTTTTTTGTTATTACCTTTTCTAAATTTTTGGAAACAGCTGAATTCGGGTTTGATTACAGGTGACCATAGAGAGATGCTAAAAGAAGCTATGAAATCTTGAGAAATCTAGGAAGAGTCATATTATTTTTTACTTACCTATCTTTGCTCACATCACTCTCAACTACTACTATTTTCAAGCTCAAATAAGGTTAAAAATGTAATTATTTTAAAGATTTAGAAATTATTGAAATTTATAGGCCCATTCCCAAATTTCCTTTTAAAATTTGCCAGTGATATACCTATTAAGAGCAATTCATGGTTTGGTGATTCAGCTGGTGACTGGGCAGAAGTGATTGCCACGATGCTCCTGTTGGTTTCCTCTATTTTTACTTAGATATAATATGAAGAAGGTAAAACAATAAAACTAAAATAGTGTCAGAATAAGCTCATTTACTCTGAAGAGTATCTAAGAACATTTGTTTATGTATTACTTCAAAAGCCAAAACTGAGTCAGATATTGAGTACATGGGACTAGTAACAGTAGTATAGGTTCTTAAAAAGCCTACAATAAATGTCCATATTTCAATTGAAAAAATACAGTGGAAATGTTATTTCATAAACTAAAAGTTCTATTTTGCAAAACCACTCTTTTTTCTTTGTTTTTGTTTGTTTTCATATTAAGGCTTATAAATCAGAACCTTTGATGTATCAGCATATAGAATTTTTGAAAGAGCGAGTGAAAAATATGTCAAGGCTTATGAAAGAAATGGTGGAATTTTTGAGTGTCATCTTAGGAAAATCCTTTTTTTTCATTCTAGAATCCGAAATGGTCATGTTTCTGATGTATTGCTATGCTCAGACACAGAGACCAAGTATACCAACTTTTGAACTATGGGCTTCATATTTTAAGATGTCACTTATGACAGTTATTATCATAAAGACAAGACATATTATCTCATTCACACCCTCTCAAATATGTGTTGTCTACAGAATTAGTGTTTCCCAAGACCAGGTCTATTGGAATGTGTTGTTTATTTCTGCTTAGTAGTAGAGGGTTATCTTCCCCCCACTGCCCCAAACTGTAATAATACATGGTTTTTATGTATAATCAAGACAAATAAGACAGAAAGTTGGTTATCTAAAATAATAATTCGTAAAATGTGACATATTTAGATACAATTTTGAAGACCCATGAAAAGATGGGACTATATTTATTAGAGTCTTACAACCTTAAACTTATAAGGAAATTTAGAGTTGTCTTTGGAGCAAGGTGATTTAAATATTGGATGAGAGTAAATGTAGACACTCAAATGTAGAAGCTAAGCTTTCGTTGTTCACTACAATAATCTCTAAACGTTAAAACAAACAGACAATAAAGATAGAACTGGAGTTATTTTGTAAAGAAAAGAGAAATCTGAGTGGGCATTAATTGATCTCAAGTTAACTCGTGAAATAAGTAGCTTCTACTTCCATTAAGGAAATTATCAATACCATACAACTTGTCATCCAAAGTTAGAGAATTTTTGAAAGTGAATGGGGCCCATTAACAATTAAACATGAAAAAATAGGCAAAAGGCAGGATGTATAGTCACTCTAAGAATGATTCCTTCATTCATTAATTTAACATTCTGCTAAGTACTTGGGGGAAAAATGAAGATGCCATCACTATCCTCAAAAAGATCAAGGCCATGAGGATAGAATATATATGTTTTTATTAGGAATTAAGATAAAAGTCTTTTTAAGGAGCACAGAGGAGAAGTTTCTATCTGTAACATAAGATGCAAAAAGATGCTGCTAAGCTTTTATAAATCCATAGGGTTGAGAAGAATGAACTCTCACTTCTATTTAACATCTAGGGAAACTGAAAATTCAAGTTATTCAACTAGCCAGTAACAGATTTGAGGCTAAAGTACATGGTCCTGAGTTCCATTCTAAAACTTTCCATCCTACTATGTTATTTGTATAGTAGTTACCAGAAGGAAAGCGACATATGAAAATGCAAGAGATTTACTTTACATTTCTCTGGAGATGAAGGATAGCATGAAGCTTCTTTGTGAAGTGAAAACAGAAGGTCTAAACAACGTATTTTAGTTACTTTTAACCGTATGAGTCTTAAACTATACATTCTGCTCTTTTAATGCTTTGAGATATCTAACAGGGTTTTTGTTTTGTTTTATTTCATTTTCTAAGGAAAACTCTTTGAGACAAGATTTTCCTTGCAAGTTGAGTCTCATGACAAGAGGAATAGCAAGTTGCATTATTGTATTTACTAGTAGGATAACTGAGCCTTTCACTATACAACATTCTAAGTGGAATTTCATTATTATAAGTATATAGCGTAAACAGATCATACTACCATATGTATACATATCAACTCAACTGAAGTCTATTATGAAAATATTTCTCAGAAATATATTGTATATTTGTTATATGGTATTATATTCTGGAAACATAACTTGTTAGCTCAGTATTGTGCTAGTCCATAATACCTGGGGTGTGCCTGCCCACATGTAGACATCCTCTCATTTAGCCACATGTTACATTGTTGAGCTATTCTGCCACTCATTATTTCTCCAGTGTTACTCATTTCATCTTTATTTGGGGGAATCTCTTTTTATTCAATTCATGATATTTAACCATAAAATCAACTAAACAAACATGTTCATGGTTTTATATTTATATTCATAATAAGTTTCCTGAAACTTGTTTTTAATGTCTCTCCTTGTTCTTATTTTATATAAAAATAATAATGTTCATTAGTTCAGTGCGTTTATTTTAAAGATGGAATTGTAAAGATAGAAAATGGTAATTACGAGAAAAGTAATAAAATGTGCTCTCTTTGAGGCAGAAAGTTCAGCACTTAGAACAAGACAACAGCTTACATTCTCTTGACTGACAGGTGAATATCACATTAGACGAAAATGATAAGAGATTTAGTGGACTGAAGAATAACTTCCTCTTGACAGTGCCCTGACCCTTGACCTCTGGCCTAACTCTTGTTAGCTTCACTAACACAGAGTAATTGTCACAGGTGTAGGATAAAAGGCATCTCTACAGTAGCTACCAACATTCTGAGATTTATTTCTTTTGATGACGACAAATGTGCTGTTGAGATAAAACCATAAGTTCTGACCTTCTCTGATCGATAATGACATGAAAATTTACCCACAAGAAAGCAAAATTCCAAATACAGAGGGCTTTCTTCACCGTTTGGCTTGATGATTACTGTCATAACAAGGAGGGTACATGCATTAGGGCAGAGCTATGGTAAATGTGCTATTGTAGTTACCCTGAAAGCATGTCTCAACCATAATTGTGACATGGATCTAATAACGAAAGCTCTATCCATAATAGACTAGCTGAAGTTTTATAATTAATGGTGAACTCTTACTGTGTCATACTCTGGAAGTATGGCTTATTCTGAAATTATTCTTTTGTATTTATATGCTAATCACCTTCAAAAAAATCATTTCTGTGAGTGAGTTTTATTTAAAGATTCTGAAGATAG